>NC_084550.2:4680000-4770000 GCF_033978685.3 Nerophis lumbriciformis
AGTGAAAAGAGTCAAACAGAGAACAGGGAAAGGTAGGAAACACACTAACCTATTTATTATTAACAATTTGGAATAAACTTATTCCAGGGGTGTCAAACCTACGGTCTGAGGTTTTATGCATGATGAGTTTGCCAAGTATTCAAATGAGCTGCTTTTTTTTTATTTTGAATGAAAGAAACAACTGCTGTTCTAAATATGTCCACTGGATGTCACAATAACAATTCTGTCAGGCAAGCAAACAGTTTATATTTATACGGACACAGTAAAGGGGGACTGTGGCTCCTCCTCGACCCACATGAAACTTAAAACTGTCACGTGGGGGTCGCAGCTTGCTGCGGGGTTGTTCTTCCAACGCAAGATAGACGGCTCCGGACAACAGCGTGAAGGTAGGCTAGGATTTATTTAACATAAATCACGCACTACCGCGAACATAAACAATACAACCACAACAACAACAAAAAAAAGAGGCAAGCGTGCCTAAAACGCAAGTGAGGCTAATCTTAAACAAAAACTAGGACATGGACATGGAAACTTACTTTGTCATAACGAGACCTGAACCGGAGTGACATAACGACAATGCAGGCAGGACGAGTGATGAACAAGGTATGCTTAAATAACAGTGACATGATTGGTGACAGGTGTGTGTGAGTCGAAACGTGAAACAGGTGCGTGACGTGACAGGTGAAAACTAATGGTTGCTATGGTGACCAGACAAGGGAGTGAAAAAGACAGAAACTAAACAAAACATGACTTAAAACAAAACATGATAATACAGACATGACAGAGCCCCTCCCTTAAGGACAGATACAAGATGTCCATAAAAAAAAATAACAAGAGTCATGGGAGGGCGGGAGGGGGACATGGCGGTGGGTCGCCAGACCACGTGTCCCCGTATCCACCGGGGCAGAGTTAGGTGGCGACGGCGAGTGGAACGCCGCTGCAGCAGGCGAGGCGGGCGCCCACGGAATGGCCACATTCGTGGCCGACTGGGAGGTGGGCGCACTTGGCGTGGCGGGCGACCAGGTAGCGGCCATATCCGTGGCCGACGAGGAGGGAGGCGCGTCGTCATCGTGGCAGGCGTGGCTTGGCGTGGTGAGTCAGGCGGCGAAGCTCGGCGTGGCGCGTCAGGCGGCGAAGCTCGGCGTGGCGCGTCAGGCGGCGAAGCTCGGCGTGGGTCTTGGTATAGGTCTTGGTCTTGGCGTGGGTCTTGGTCTTGGCATGGCGGGTCTTGGTCTTGGCATGGCGGGTCTTGGTCTTGGTCTAGGTCTTGGCATGGCGGGTCTTGGTCTTGGTCTTGGCATGGCGGGTCTTGGTCTTGGTCTTGGCATGGCGGGTCTTGGTCTTGGTCTTGGCATGGCGGGTCTTGGTCTTGGCGTGGAGGGTCTTGGTCTTGGACTTGTTGAGCTGGTACTGGAGCTTGGCGTCGTTGAGCTGGTACCGGAGCTTGGCGTCGTGGAGCTGGCACCGGAGCTTGGCATCGTGGAGCTGGCACCGGAGCTTGGCGTCGTGGAGCTGGTACCGGAGCTTGGCGTCGTGAAACTTGTACCGGAGCTTGGCGTCGTGGAGCTGGTACCGGAGCTTGGCGTCGTGGAGCTGGTACCGGAGCTTGGCGTCGTGGAGCTGGTACCGGAGCTTGGCGTCGTGGAGCTACTGGTGCAGGTGGAGGTGGTCTAGCTGGGGGTTGCGGCTTGGCATGGTAAAAGACTGGTGGTGGCGGCCGTGAGGGAGGCTGTGGCTTGACATGGTTAAGCTGAGTCACCCCACCAACACAGCTCCCGACCCCAGCCCCCCCCTCAAGGGGCGGATACCAGACGCGCTCCCTGCGGTCTGGAACTCTCTGTAGGGGTGGGCGGAGGAGGGCAGAAACTTCCCCATTAAATTGTCCAAATTGTCTATTCCCTACCCCCACTTTAGACTGGGTCTGAAAAAATCTAAATTTAGAGACAATTTTCTCAAAAGGATTTTTCTTTGAAACAAAGTCCATAGTGGGCGGCTGACAGAGGGTGTAAATAGACTCAAAAAAAAAATCTTGGTTTCTGACAGAAACCAAGATTGTGAAAAAGACAGAAACTAAACAAAACATGACTTAAAACAAAACATGATAATACAGACATGACAAAAACCTGCCGTTTTATGTCTTCTGCTTCGAACACATTGTCGTTTGGCACCCTCGTTACCCCAAAATGTCTCCGTAAAACACAAGAAAAGTGAACTTAACCCTCTTGAATAGTTTTTACCTCCGTGTCTTAGGGTTTGTTGAGTTAGCTCTGGATTGATACGTGGACATGACAAAGGAGGTATTTGATACCTAGAAGAGTTTACTTGTTGTGTTTTTTTTGTTCGATCCCAGAAAGACTGTGACTTAAAGTTTAATCGTGGCTTCGTAGATACACTGAGACCAAGTCCAAGCTCATGGGGGTTTTTGAAACTGCACTAATTTCCTCAGAATTTTCAACAAACTTGAAACGTTTTGTCCAGAGATTGTACGATTTCACAATGTGCTTGTTCTATTTTCGGCCAAAGTAAACAACCTGGAGTTGTCTTCATTTGTAAGTTATCATGCCATGATTTTACCACTGCGGCCCACTTGGGAATAGATTTTCCTCCAAATGACTTTGACACCCCTGACTTATGCGGACTTTAAGTTGAAGAGAGGTGGTGATTGTTTTTTCGTAACACCTTGCGGCCCCAATATTTAATTCAGTTAAGCACGTGGTGCAGTAAATTGAATGATGCGGACACGTTTGTTACTGGATACTTTCTAATACACTTTGCATGTGTAAGTAATATGCAACCATCATTTGTTGATACTTGTTTATATGGACAAATGTGCTGTTTTAGACTGCAATATTGTTGAATGAAGGACACTTATTACGTGTTTAGCCTATGTGCTACTGTGTGCTTAGCTGTTGTGTAGCTGCTGGTGCTTCACGTGTTTACCTTTTTGTATATAATAAAATAGAAGAAAAGACCAACCTTGTGTGCTTATTGGAAGACATTTAGCTATGCATGAGTAATCGATGGTAACTGATCCCTTGATTGTTTTGTTGATGATATCAGATCAATATCTGATATCAATACCGCTAGTGAAAAATTGCCAAAAGGTGCACTACTACTGTGTCACCTGTGCCATTATCTTTCTGACAAATACACCACATGGTGGCGCTGTTATTAGGCCCCAATAAACCCCTGAAGGGTGTGTCAGGTTCAAACACTGTAACGTCTATTAAACAAGACAAGAAGCAAGGAATTAAACAGAGACAGAATTAAATTTGGCTCAATTGAGGAGAAATGTCTGGGCTGTACTCTTGTACATGTTATGATCCGCTGCCCGGATCATATTTCTGTTTGGGTTTTCTGTTAGTCTTGGACTCATTTTGTTCCTGTCTGTGCACCTTTGAGTTGGTTACCATAGTTGCATATTAATTCCACCTGCCGCTCGTGTTTCTGACGCGCACCTGTTGCAATCACAGACGCTATTTAAGCCCACCTTTGTTCATCACGCGTTCTGCTTTCTTTGTTTTTGCATCACGCGACTGCCACGTAAGTTCGTTCTTGTTTCCTAGACTCAGCTAAGTTCCATAGTTTGTGCTAAGTGTTAGCCTTAGCTTCCAGTGCGTTCGGCACCTCTTCCCGTCGGTTTGTTTTCTGTTTTGTACCAGTTTTGTGTTATTTTATTATTAAATCAAGTTATTACCTGCAAGTCCTGTCCGGATTCGTACCCTTGCATCTTGGGAGAACAAACCCCCGCATCACCATGCGCACCACACGTGACAGTACAGTCTCCACCACGCTCTGACGAAAGATCGTACGCCTCCTCTTTTATTTGGACTTTCCCTGATTACATGGCAACTAGGGCTGCAGCTAACAATTATTTTTCTATCGATTAATCTATAGATTATTTTTTTCGATTAATCGGTTAATCTATAGATTATTTTTTTCGATTAATCTATAGATTATTTTTCCTTTTACCGATTTTTTTTTTTTATTTAAAGTGAAAGTTAATTGTTGGTTTGTACATAGTATATGTAACTGTTAATGTTGTAAAAGGTATTTGCACAACTAATTAACGTTAGCGTTTGTGACACGTCTTGTGCCGTGGGGTTCTTTCAGGACCGACAGACTGAACGCCAGACGGCTTTGCCAGGTTTACAATCTTTTAATTTTACACAAAGTCTTTTCTCTTCCAACTGCGCGGATCGCGCACCTGGGCACGATTGCGGCGTCGCTCCCGGCGCTCGCCGCTCGCTCGCCGCCGCCGCCGCCTCTCCACAGCGTTAAAGAGGAGCGCGTCTTTGTAAACACTGAACAGGCACGCCAAACGCGCCTCTCAGAGCGAAACGGTGCTTTAGTTTATGAATTTACAACGCAGATACAAATGACACATTCATGTTTTTGTGTAATGATGACAACGTATACGCACGCGGACGATTGACTTGTTGATGGTGATGGCAAGAACGCTGTCGGGGATTTTCTTTTCAAATGTTCGTTCATAGCCGTTGGGCTGCTATGATAGGCCATTTCCGCTCGACACAGTGTGCATACAACAACATTATTAGGCCGTTTATTGAAATACTCCCACACTTTTGACGACTTTTGGCGTGCTTTTTCCCCCTCGCTCGCATCGTCTGCTTTGCGCTCCGCCATGACAGTAGTGTGACGTAAATATGCGACGCGCCGACGCACAAAAACGGCGTCCACGTATTTACGTAACCGATGACGTCGACTACGTCGACGCGTCGTTTCAGCCTTAATGGCAACAGCTGTTTCTAAGGGAGGGGGGTCGTAAACAGCCGTCGCCTTTGGTTACAAAACAGTTCAAAGAAAAGGTCGTAAAACAGTTCAAAGAAAAGGTGCCTGGAGGGGGAGTCAGGCCCTGCTTCCTCTCCGCTTTGTAGATCTCGGGTCAAGACAAAATATTCCTGTGGATTACAAAAGAAGAAAGAAACCGACGCCTTCATGTCGCTTCCCATCGTACACAGTGGAGTTTTACAAGCCTTTTGCTTGGTAGGATCAAAGACAGCTTCTGTCCTCTCGCAGGGCGAGCTGAACTCAATGTGACACAACGTTTTGTGATGACTTAGATACAATTATTCTGACAGGTGGACTTGAAATTTCTCGCACAGCTCTACATAACACCTGCTGTAGCTTTATTGTGTTCTGTTGAAAACCCATCAAAATCGGCGTGCGCGTTTAGGAAACGGCCAAGTAAACGCGTGTCAAATTTGAGCAAGATCGGTTGACAATGAAGAAAAATGTATTTTAAAAATCACTCACATCGATGTCATCACTTCAGGAATGTCGAAGGTTCCGTCGACGGTCGTGTGCTGCGTGTCACGACGAAGACTTCTTTCATATCTGCAGACCCTCGAGGGCACAACTACTTTAAGAGGACAGGTGTGCTTCACCTGGGAGCAGGTGCCCCCCCCCCCAACAGCACCTTGTGGAAAAAAGGGGGAGGGGCCACTGAAAAGCTTTTAATTAGCCTGCACGCCCGCGAGCTAAAGAGCTAGCATCACATGCTCATTTCTCCGGCACGCATGATCCTACTATTCTCTTTGATACGCTCATAAAGAGGATTTACGAGTACGACTTACAGGTCTGGGCCGTGCCGGGGTATCAAGTATGCAGGTGGAATGCCTCGCTTTTGTGTTGGCTTTTTTTTCCGGGCCTCTTTGTTGGCACAACATGAAGGCTCTCGTTGCCACTGGGAGGAAGCGAGCGGCGGGAAAGACCTCTGGCCACCACCGGCTCCTCTTTCCGTGGTGCAATCCATCAGTCCTTGCAAAGTGTGCTCCGTGAACACCTCACATTTCACTAATGAGCTAAAGAAATAAACGGCCGGCAAGGCGGGTAAAAACGCGACATTATCAGCAGGGGCGTCCAAAGTGGACATGCACATGCATCACACAAAAGTATTGACAGGTCACATTATTGTGTGTGTATTAGTGCTGTCAAATGATTGTTGGACTACAATCCTTTCATTTTCTCAAAACCCGACAGTGCGCCTAAAATACGGAATCATTTTGGTTGTGCTTACCGACCTCGAAGCTATTTTATTTGGTACATGGTGAAATGATAAGTGTGACCAGTAGATGGCAGTCATACATAAGCGATAAGTGTAGACTGAAATATGATGGCAGTCACACTTAAGAGATATGTGTAGACTGCAATATGATGGCAGTCACACATAAGAGATACGTGTAGACTGCAATGTGATGGCAGTCACACATAAGAGATACGGGTAGACTGCAATGTGATGGCAGTCACACGTAAGAGATACGTGTAGACTGCAATGTGATGGCAGTCACACATAAGAGATACGTGTAGACTGCAATGTGATGGCAGTCACACGTAAGAGATACGGGTAGACTGCAATATGATGGCAGTCACACATAAGAGATACGTGTAGACTGCAATATGATGACGTAAGAGATACGTGTAGACTGCCATGTGATGGCAGTCACACGTAAGAGATACGTGTGGACTGCAATATGATGGCAGCCACACATAAGAGATACGTGTGGACTGCAATATGATGGCAGTCACACATAAGAGATACGTGTAGACTGCAATGTGATGGCAGTCACACATAAGAGATACGCGTAGATACGTGTAGACTGTAATATGATGGAAGTCACACATAAGAGATACGTGTAGACTGCAATTTGATGGCAGTCACATATAAGAGATACTTGTAGACTGCAATGTGATGGCAGTCACACATAAGAGATTCATGTAGACTGCAATGTGATGGCAGTCACACATAAGAGATACGTGTAGACTGCAATGTGATGGCAGTCACACATAAGAGATAAGTGTAGACTTTAATACGATGGCAGTCACACATAAAAGATACGTGTAGACTGAAATATGATGGCAGTCACACATAAGAGATATGTGTAGACTGCAATATGATGGCAGTCACACATAAGAGATACGTGTAGACTGTAATATGATGGCAGTCACACATAAGAGATACGTGTAGATACGTGTAGACTGCAATATGATGGCAGTCACACATAAGAGATACGTGTAGATACGTGTAGACTGTAATATGATGGCAGTCACACATAAGAGATACGTGTAGATATGTGTAGACTGTAATATGATGGCAGTCACACATAAGAGATACGGGTAGACTGCAATATGATGGCAGTCACACATAAGAGATAAGTGTAGACTGCAATACGATGGCAGTCACACATAAAAGATACGTGTAGACTGAAATATGATGGCAGTCACATATAAGAGATATGTGTAGACTGCAATAAGATGGCAGTCACACATAAGAGATACGTGTAGATACGTGTAGACTGTAATATGATGGCAGTCACACATAAGAGATACGTGTAGATACGTGTAGACTGCAATATGATGGCAGTCACACATAAGAGATACGGGTAGACTGCAATATGATGGCAGTCACACATAAGAGATAAGTGTAGACTGCAATACGATGGCAGTCACACATAAAAGATACGTGTAGACTGAAATATGATGGCAGTCACACATAAGAGATAAATGTAGACTGCAATACGATGGCAGTCACACATAAAAGATACGTGTAGACTGAAATATGATGGCAGTCACACATAAGAGATATGTCTAGACTGCAATATGATGGCAGTCACACATAAGAGATACATGTAGATACGTGTAGACTGTAATATGATGGCAGTCACACATAAGAGATACGGGTAGATACGTGTAGACTGCAATATGATGGCAGTCACACATAAGAGATACGTGTAGATACGTGTAGACTGTAATATGATGGCAGTCACACATAAGAGATACGTGTAGATATGTGTAGACTGTAATATGATGGCAGTCACACATAAGAGATACGGGTAGACTGCAATATGATGGCAGTCACACATAAGAGATAAGTGTAGACTGCAATACGATGGCAGTCACACATAAAAGATACGTGTAGACTGCAATAAGATGGCAGTCACACATAAGAGATACGTGTAGATACGTGTAAACTGTAATATGATGGCAGTCACACATAAGAGATACGTGTAGATGCGTGTAGACTGCAATATGATGGCAGTCACACATAAGAGATACGTGTAGATACGTGTAGACTGCAATATGATGGCAGTCACACATAAGAGATACGTGTAGATATGTGTAGACTGTAATATGATGGCAGTCACACATAAGAGATACGGGTAGACTGCAATATGATGGCAGTCACACATAAGAGATAAGTGTAGACTGCAATACGATGGCAGTCACACATAAAAGATACGTGTAGACTGAAATATGATGGCAGTCACACATAAGAGATATGTGTAGACTGCAATATGATGGCAGTCACACATAAGAGATACGTGTAGATACGTGTAGACTGTAATATGATGGCAGTCACACATAAGAGATACGTGTAGATACGTGTAGACTGCAATAAGATGGCAGTCACACATAAGAGATACGTGTAGATACGTGTAGACTGCAATATGATGGCAGTCACACATAAGAGATACGTGTAGACTGCAATATGATGGCAGTCACACATAAGAGATTCGTGTAGACTGCAATGTGATGGCAGTCACACATAAGAGATACGGGTAGACTGCAATGTGATGGCAGTCACACATAAGAGATACGTGTCTTGCACGTGGAGGGTTTGGGTGTGGGCTTTGGTTGGTGTGGCGCTCCCGTCGGGGGGGGTGCATTCTGCGGCGGGGGTGCATTAACAGGCACCAGGAGGCGGGATTACTGCGAGCCTCACACAGTGCGTATTCGCAGCAGTTTTATGATCGCTCAGCACAAGAAATACGTTACACACATACAGTTGCTGACAAAATACACTGTACATTATATACCTCAGCTAACTAAACTGTGGAAATGTATAATATAATTCATATAGCAATACAGTCTCACTGCACAGCAGGCCAGCAGTTAGCCGAGTCCGCAATCCATGTTGAGGCACTGAGTGACGTGCCTCAACTGGCTGCTGATCACCGCACCGTCTCTTCTCAGTATTTGAATGGCAAATGTGAAAATTCAGCGATTTTGAATAAAAATAATCTAAAACTGGTAAAGTTATATGGAAAATAACTTTATAGCATAATCACTGAATACATATAACAATTTAGTTAATTTTTTTTCTTTTTACATTTTTTTTCTTTCCATGATGGAAGGTGAGGCGGGGCCTCACCTGCCTCTAGTGACCGCACGTTCCATCGAACCCAGGTTAAGAACCACTGCTTTAGAACATCATTAAAAATTAAAGTTGCAAGCAGCGTTGGTCGGGCCCGCGTATTTGGCAGGTGCTAGTCCTAAGTGTCCCAATACTTTTGTCCAGTTTTAGTCCCAAGTGTCCCAATACTTTTGGCAAGTTGTAGTCCTAAGTGTCCCAATACTTTTGTCAAGTTGTAGTCCCAAGTGTCCCAATACTTTTGTCCAGTTTTCGGCCTAAGTGTCCCAATACTTTTGTCCGGTGGTAGTCATAAGTGTCCCAATACTTTTGTCTAGTGTACCTACCTTGTCTGCATTGTGTGGGCACGCTGGTGCTTCCTGCTTTTAAGCAGCCATCTTAAAAAAACAGCAGCGCAGCGGGTCTTTGAAGGGTCATAAAATCAAAACCGGAGCAGGTATTAAAACGCTGTTCTGTTATTTTATACACAAGGGTTCAATCTCTCTCCTGTGTTAGTTTGAAGCCGAAACGACAAACGCGCTCAGAGGAGATAGTTTTTGAAGGAAGGTGACCGGTTTTTACAAAAAATTTGTTTTGAAGGGGGAATAGCAAACTTCCTGTTGATTTTTGCTGGGGGTTGTCAATTTATGAAATGTAGGTCTAAGTGAGACCTGCATAGTGGTTTTTGTTTCATGTCTCTCTGCCCTTCCCAGTGGGAGTTACAGGAAGTTTTGTCATTTTTTTCTTCCGAGGAGCAGTTTTTTCTGTGTTTTATTCAAAAATTGCGGTAGAGCGCAATTTTGAGATTTGGGGTTAGGTTTTTTTTATTAGATCGCAATTTCTGCGAGTCCTGATGTGTGCGTTCAGTTTGGTGAGTTTTGAAGCATGTTAAGGGGGTCAAATTACAGCTCAAAGAGGCAAAAGTGACTGTTTTTAGTACTTTTTTGTCTTGAAGGGGGAATTGCCAGCTTCCTGTTGATTTTAGCCCGACATTGTACTATTATGAAATGTAGGACCTACATAGAGGTTTTTGTTTCATGTCTCTCCAACCTTCCTAGTGGGAGTTACAGGCAGTCTAGTTTTTTTTTTCCCTAGGGGGCGCTAGAGCGCAATTTTGAGTTTTGTGGTTCGGGTTTTTTTTTAAAAAGGCAATTTTCGCAGGTCCTGATGTGTGGGTCAAATATGGTGAGTTTTGAAGCATGTTAAGTGGGTCAAATTACAGTTTAATGTGGCGGCGGAAGAATAAAGAATAAAACTGTTGTGTTTACTGAGGGGAGGTGACGGCAAACAGACACCAGGGGGAAGTATGTACAATTATTTATATATAAATATAATAATTCAATATATATATATATATATATATAATAACAAACAGAAATGCTACTAAACTAAGGAGATGGAGTGTGAACTAGAATACAAGAGTGTGTGGTGTAAGACTATGTGTGTAGTTAACTGAAGTGAGTGTTACCAACGTGTTGAACGAGATATGAGGAAGTCCATGGGGCAGGCAGGTTATCCGGGGCGAGAGAGAGGCGTCGGAATCCAGGGGGGAGCAAGAGGTCGAGGAACGAAGGAAGCAGTCAGAGTCCAGAGGGAGATCCAGGGGGAAAATGAGACGCACAGCTCGCTTTCCAGGCGACGGAGGGTACTGCGGGGACACGGGAGAAGACAAGGGACAAATCAAGGCACGGAGAGGAAACACGAATATAGCATAAAGCTTGTTGCTTACGGTACACCATGAGAAAGCTAAGTTCCCGCGCCGATCCTTGGGTCCACTGGTCCTTTATTGAGCCTGCCCTCATCAGACCCAGGAGTGTAGATTGCCGGTGAGTGAATGCAGCTGGTGGCTGCTGCAGGGCGGGGACGTGCGCGGCGCGTCCCTGGATGTGCGCACCCGTGGGCGTGTCCCGAGGTGCGCACAGACGGATGAGCGGCGTTGGCAGGAGCCTGAGCCGTAACAAAAACCTTACAAATTCAATAGGTCCTTATGTTCCATTGCATAAGGACTCCCTTTGGGAGTCCTTATGCAATGGGCCATGCGGGCCCTAAAAAGTCGCTTTTGCACCATGGAGGACATTGAAATAACGTTTGGTGTAAGTGTAAAGTCCAACCTGCGATCGGTTCTCTAACTCATCACCATTCCGGTGTGATGCTTGTCATCTGGCGGTGGCTTTTTGAAAAAGCTGCAACAAACACACATGATTCATATCACCAAATCACAGACTGTTTTCATAACACCCCCCCCACCCTCCCTCCGCCCCCACAACATCCGCCCTGAGCTTCACTCTTATCACGCAGAGCCTGATATGATCTTATAATATTTGTATCTCCTCGCCGTGGCAACGCAGCATTTGCAACCATCACAACGGAGACACACAAGCCAGCAGAGTTTCAGAAATGTTCTTTCCGACACCAGAAGTGAAGTCTCTCGTGTCCTCGTATCCTCGCTGGCTTATTTCTGTACGCAGCTTCATGAATATGCAGCAGCTCAGCCGGATAAGAACATCACTGATGATTAGACGCAGCTTCCAGTCTACCTCTCTGTGGGTCCCGAAGGAGTCACAGTGAGTGGGCGCGTGCAGGAAGGTGTCTGCACCTTTCATTTCATTCAGAAGTTATATTATTCACCTTTATAAGTTATAACCCACATTTCTACACGTCCTGACATGTTACACTTTCATTTCATCTGCACATGTGTGTCCTTCCTGTACAAAGAAAGTCAGATCCTAACTTATAAAATAGTCATCTTAGATCATGGGTGTCAAACTCTGGCCCGCGGGCCAAATTTGGCCCTTGAGGCCAGGCCCGGCCCTAACCAATCTGGCGCCCTAGGCAAGATTTTAGGTGGCGCCCCCCCACATCGGCAGTGAAGTGTATATACTCACAAGAAACCGAATAGCTTTGTCTTTGACCTTTTTTTTTACTTAAAGAAAGCAAATTAACAATCAGAATAGTTAACAAGATTTAAAAAAATATGAATAAATAAATGAATGCAAAAAATAAAAAATTAATATATGAAATACAATATTTTTTACATACATATTGCTTAATTAACATTAATGATGTGCACTTTAACAACTAGGCTTACAACTATACCTAATATATAAAGGGGTGGAAAAGTAACTATTACCTGCAGGGCAAACATTAGCTAACCAGAAGGCAATAACAATGTAAACAAAAAACACCTGCTTAAAAGATCTAATACAAATGTCCCTGAGGAATGTAAGGTGGGAGTACTGTAATTACCTAACGTTACATTATTATTTTCCATAACAATTTAGCCCCCTCCACAATATTAACCCGACGTTAAAACAGAACTAGCTATTTATTGATTAGCAATTGCCGAATCATGTAACATTAGCTTAATGCTAAAAAGCCAGGTTACTATCACATTCTGTAACAGACAAATAATTTCATGTAGGCTAACGTTACCTACCTGCTACCTCTGTCTTTTCTCGTTTCTCCTCCTCTTCTTTTCTCTTTTTTCTTCCCTGGGCACCTGACAGTTTTGGCCGTTTTGACATCTTGTGTTGATTTTTTGATGTGGTGACGTCCAAAAAGAGTCATGATACGGGAAGGGAGGGGGTGCACCGTGCGGGGAGGGGGGGGGGGGGGGGGGGGGGGGGTAATGTTGTAACAAATAATATTTCTATTATATAGGCTTTACTTTGCATTTTAATTAACGTGGGATTATTTTTTGTATTTAGAAATAATAGTACCAACTTTTTTTTTTTTTTCTCCCAACATTTGTGGCACTGGCGTGGCGCCCCCTGATGAACGGCGCCTTTAGCATTTGCCTATACGGCCTATGCCACGGGCCGGCCCTGCGTCCGCTTTTCACCCCGCCCGCCTCAACAGACGCACGGAGGGGGGGGTTTGTGGTAGCGGGGGTGTATATTGCAGCCCGGAAGAGTTAGGGCTGCATGGGATTCTGGGTATTTGTTCTGTTGTGTTTATGTTGTGTTACTGTGCGGATGTTCTCCCAAAATGTGTTTGTCATTCTTGTTTGGTGTGGGATTCACAGTGTGGCGCATATTTCTAACAGTGTTAAAGTTGTTTATACGGGCACCGTCAGTGTAACCTGTATGGCTGTTGCATTTACGTGTGTGTGCGTTAGAGATGCGCGGTTTGCGGGCACAACCGCGGAGTCCGCGGATTATCCGCGGATCGGGCGGATGAAATAAAAAAAAATTAGATTTTATCCGCGGGTCGGGTCGGGTCGGGTCGGGTGGTTCAAATTATTAAAAAAAATTAGATTTTAAATAGATTCAGGCGGGTGGCAGTTAAACCAATTGGGAAATATATATACATAGTTAAATGTTGTTACCCACATACGAAAAACGAGCAGGCACCTGCAGCATATGCCACAACAGAAGAAAAAAAAAAAAAAGAGATGGACACTTTTACGGAGCGGAGAAGGGACGCCTCGCCGGGGTCCGGGACCGAGGCCCCTTCCCCCGAGAGGGCCCCACCGGGAGCCGTAGCTGAGGCGATCCGCGAGAAGGGCCCGACGCACGTCCAGGGTCACCACCGCGCCCACCGCACCGACACCCCGCCTCGTCCGCCTTCGCCGCGGCCGGCGTCACGCGCAGCAGGTAAGCAGCTTATCTGCCCGCCACCCCCGTGGCCGGGGGCTCGTAACAGGGGTCACTCCGCGCGCAGTGCGCTCACGAAAGGGGTGGGGCTCACCCTGGTTGATATAGACAGCAGGACGGTGGCCATGGAAGTCGGAACCCGCTAAGGAGTGTGTAACAACCCACCTGCCGAATCAACTAGCCCTGAAAATGGATGGCGCTGGAGCGTCGGGCTCATACGCGGCCGTCGCCGGCAGCGAGACGCGCTTGGAGGTGCGCTCAGCGCGGCTCCCATATGATTGCGCACTGGTGTGCGTCTGGGTCGTGACAGCGTGGCACGCGAATGTCTGTGCTGCATTGGATCAGTCTCCTTTCTTTAACAGGCAAAAGCTTTATAACCTCACTAATGCCTTGCATCGTCTATATTAGATATATAACAACGGGCGGGTGCGGTTCTGATCAAATGTTACATCGGGTGGATGGCGGATGGTTGACGACTTTCTGATGCGGTTGCGGATGAAATAATTGCCTATCCGCGCATCTCTAGTGTGCGTGCTGAAGTCGCACATATTTTGTGATCGGGCCGGCACGCTGTTGGAATGGATGAAGAGCAGACGTGACGACAGCTTGTGGAGGACGATAAACGCAGTGCCTTTAAAGCACGCCCCCCAAGACTGTGGTCCGGGTGGACTACGAGGTATAATGACTGATGAACAACTTGGTTGGATAATGAAGGCTGCCTCAGCTCAAAGCCTGAGCCCCGACATTAATGAACCAGCATCCCAGAAAAGATGGCAGGTATCTGGCTTGGGCACATCAGATTAGATCAGTGTGTTGCAAACTGAGCAGTTTAAAGTCCTGAATGGTTGGTTTATTCATTGTTATTTTATTTTCTAATTTATTAGCCTGTGGAATAATAATCAAAATAATATTTTTTGATTATTATTATTATTATTTGAAACTGGATTTTGCATGTCACTATAAAGTTATACAAGCCTTGCTTGTTCAATATTCAATGCAAAACTTGTTTGGATCCCTATTAAAAGGTTAATTTGTTCAACCTTGGCCCGCGGCTTTGTTCAGTTTGAAATTTTGGCCCACTCTGTATTTGAGTTTGACACCCCTGTCTTAGATTATCAATAAAGTATTTTTTGAGAAAGTTCGACTTTTTTGCACTATGAAAAAGTTGGAATTAGAGATGTCCGATAATATCGGACTGCCGATATTATCAGCCGATAAATGCTTTAAAATGTAATATCGGCGGTACACGGACATAGGGAGAAGTACAGAGCCGTTGCGGCACAGTCATCAGCCCCTCCCCTCTTCCACTCACAACACAGGAGTTGCAGCACGACTGCAGCATGAGAGGTTTACTGGCGACGCTTGATGACCTCATCAAACCGCCGCGAGCGCAGCATAACAACAACAAGAGTGTGTTGTTGCCGGTGCTGTAGCCGTGGCTAACAAGCGAGCTCGCTCTGTGACTGACTAACGACACCATGTCTATTGTTTGGGATTATTTTAAAGTGTCTCTGACGGATAAAAAAACTGGTAATTTGCATAAAGTTGGTGTTGCCATGAATTGATACATTATTGGTGTCATGTCTGTGTGATCATGTTTTGTTTTAGAAATGTTAGGTTTAAATTTTTGACTTTTTGTGCACTTTTGTTTTGTTTTGTCACCATAGCAACCATTAGTTTCACCTGTCACGTCACGCACCTGTTCCACGTTTGGACTCATTGTGCACTCTTGTCACCATAGCAACCATTAGTTTTCACCTGTCACGTCACGCACCTGTTTCACGTTTCGAGTCACGCACCTGCTTTCACTAATCATGTCCATAGTATTTAAGTTCATTCATTTTCTGTTGTTCGTTCTGACGACATCACCACATTTATGCTCCTGCACACTCTCCACACCCTGATGACCCTTGCTACTCTTTTTTTTCATGCCGGTTCCATGCCAAGTAAGTTTTTGTTTGTTAAACCACAGTTAGTGTTTTGTTTAATTGTTCATAGTTTCTGCCAATGTGCAAGTTTTGTGTTTAAAGTCTAGTTTTATTCTCCGCCACTGTGCGCGCTTTTTGTTTATTCCTTTTTTGATAGTTTAAAATAAATCATGTACCCACCTTCAAGCCTTGACCAGTCCAGTTCATTTGCACCACGGGAGAACAAACCAAGCCAAAGTCCAAGTCATGACAGTTGGAAAATAAACTGATATTCTTATGAAAAAGTTCTCTAGTCTGTATACATTTCTAGAGATTAAAGTGACAATCTTACAAAAAAAATAAAAAAAATCGTAATTTTACAATTTACTCTTGAGAGTTAATCTGTTTTCAGAAAATAATAATAGTCACAACTTTGCTGGAATGTAAAGTGTTTTGATAGGAAAATTGTATTTTATTTTTGATCATCTTTATTAAAAAAAAAATCCATAACTCTATGATAATGCGATTTTCCTCAAGATACAATGTATTTTTTAGAGATTAAAGGGTAATATAAAGGAGTGACTTTTCTTGAAATAAAATGTATTTTTTAGAAAATAAAAATATAAATTTATGAAAAAGTGTTGCGACACAAAAAAAAAATGGTACCTTTACAATTTACTCTTGAGACTACATTTTTTTCCAGAAAATAATAATAGTCATTACATGGAAAAAAAAAGTCACAGCTTTGCTAGAATGTGAAGCGTTTTTGATTTATTTATATTGACATTCTCATATTTTTAGAAAATTAAAATTAAAATGTATAACCCAACAAAAAATGTTTACATTTGTTCAAAAAAAAAGTGTTGCGACCCCGAAAGGGACAAGCAGTAGAAAATTGATGTTTTTAATTAGGAAATCCATTTTTGGAGAATAAAGTGATAATCTTACGAAAAAGTTACGTCATAATTCTATTGGGGGGGAAAAAAAAAGTAATCTTTTGAATGATGCGGACACGTTTGTTACTGGATACTTTCTAATACACTTTGCATGTGTAAGTAATATGCAACCATCATTTGTTGATACTTGTTTATATTGACAAATGTGCTGTTTTAGACTGAAATATTGTTGAATTAAGGACACTTATTACATGTTTAGCGTATGTACTACTGTGTGCTTAGCTGTTGTGTAGCTGCTGGTGCTTAACGTGTTTACCTTTTGTATATAATAAAATAGAAGAAAAGACCAACCTTGTGTGCTTATTGGAAGACATTTAGCTATGCATGAGTAATCGATGGTAACTGATCCCTTGCTTGTTTTGTTGATGATATCAGATCAATCTCTGATATCAATACCGCTAGTGAAAAATTGTCAAAAGGTGCACTACTACTGTGTCGCCTGTGCCATTATCTTTCTGACGAATACACCACATGGTGGCGCTGTTATTAAGCCCCAATAAACCCCTGAAGGGTGTGTCAGGTTCAAACACTGTAACATATATTAAACAAGACAAGAAGCAAGGAATTAAACAGAGACAGAATTAAATTTGGCTCAATTGAGGAGAAATGTCTGCGCTGTACTCTTGTACAGTCTCCACCACGCTCTAAAAGTAATCTTTTTTTTTGGACTGGGTACATTTTTAGAGATTAAAGTAATGATCTTACGAACAAAATCTTGATTTTACAAATACATTTTTTGAAAAAGTGATCACTTTAGGAAAAAGTTGATTTTCTTGTAGAAATTAAGGTAATAATCTTAATAACCGAGAACACCACCGGTTAGCAGTGGTTTAACACAGGGGATCTTAACCTTTTTGACCCCAGGGCCTATACTTGCCAACCCTCCCGGATTTTCCGGGAGACTCCCGAAATTCAGCGCTTCTCCCGAAAACCTCCCGGGACAAATTTTCTCCCGAAAGTCTCCCGAAATTCAGGCGGAGCTGGAAGCCACGCCACCGCCAGCTCCATGCGGACCTGAGTGACGTCAGGTGCGCAACACCACGTAAATCGTTGGCCAACCAAAAAGTAACCCCAGTACGCTATAGCCAACATTCACCAGGAGATGGCAACAGACAAACATAGATCACTCTATTACATTCCTCCCCTTTTAGAAATGTATAGAAGTTACTCAAAATAAATAAACAACCCACCAAAAAATGCAGAAGCTCAATAAAAAACTGTACTTAAGCCACATTCTTTTCTTTTTTTTTTAGTACTGAACTCTTAACCCTCAATTGTAAAAAATAACATGCTTATTATACAAACAGTATTTGTACACCTTTAACACAGATTTTTATACTGTCTTCAGAGATTCAGTTTTTTTGGTGGTGCTCGAAACCTTTCTGGGTACCTGCGAAAGGGTGTTCAGCATGGTTAGAAAAATAGTGACAGAGAATTGAACAAGGATGGACAATTCAACCCTTAACTCAACAATGAGTAGATGAGTGTTATGTGTGTGTATATGTGTAAATAAATGAACACTGAAATTCAAGTATTTATTTTATTTATATATATATATTATATATATATATGTGTGTGTGTATGTATATATATATATATATATATATATATATATATATATATATATATATATATATATATATATGTGTGTGTGTATATATATATATATATATATTAGAGATGCGCGGTTTGCGGGCACAACCGCGGAGTCCGCGGATTATCCGCGGATCGGGCGGATGAAATAAAAAAAAATTAGATTTTATCCGCGGATCGGGTCGGGTCGGGTGGTTCAAATTATTTAAAAAAATTAGATTTTAAATAGATTCAGGCGGGTGGCAGTTAAACCAATTGGGAAATATATATACATAGTTAAATGTTGTTACCCACTTACGAAAAACGAGCAGGCACCTGCAGCATATGCCACAACAGAAGAAAAAAAAAAAAAGAGATGGACACTTTTACGGAGCGGAGAAGGGACGCCTCGCCGGGGTCCGGGACCGAGGCCCCTTCCCCCGAGAGGGCCCCACCGGGAGCCGTAGCTGAGGCGATCCGCGAGAAGGGCCGGACGCACGTCCAGGGTCACCACCGCGCCCACCGCACCGACACCCCGCCTCGTCCGCCTTCGCCGCGGCCGGCGTCAAGCGCAGCAGGTAAGCAGCTTACCTGCCCGCCACCCCCGTGGCCGGGGGCTCGTAACAGGGGTCACTCCGCGCGCTCCGCCCGCGCAGCTTACCTGCCCGCCACCCCTGTTGCCGGGCAGGCCGCGTAACAGGGGTCACTCCGCGCGCAGTGCGCTCACGAAAGGGGTGGGGCTCACCCTGGTTGATATAGACAGCAGCTAGGACGGTGGCCATGGAAGTTGGAACCCGCTAAGGAGTGTGTAACAACCCACCTGCCGAATCAATTAGCCCTGAAAATGGATGGCGCTGGAGCGTCGGGCCCATATACCCGGCCGTCGCCGGCAGCGAGACGCGCTTGGAGGTGCGCTCAGCGCGGCTCCCATATGATTGCGCACTGGTGTACGTCTGGGTCGTGACAGCGTGGCACGCGAATGTCTGTGCTGCATTGGATCAGTCTCCTTTCTTTAACAGGCAAAAGCTTTATAACCTCACTAATGCTTTGCATCGTCTATATTAGATATATAACAACGGGCGGGTACGGGCGGATGGCGGGCGGATGCGGTTCTGATCAAATGTTAGATCGGGTGGATTGCGGATGGTTGACGACTTTCTGATGTGGTTGCGGATGAAATAATTGCCTATCCGCGCATCTCTAATATATATATATATATATATATTAGATTATATATGTGAAATACTTGACTTGGTGAATTCTAGCTGTAAATACACTCCTCTCCTCTTAGCCCCGCCCCCAACCACGCCCCCACCCCGACCACGCCCCCCACCCCCAACCCCCCACCTCCCGAAATCGGAGGTCTCAAGGTTGGCAAGTATGCCAGGGCCTGACATTTCTACTACAGAGGGGCTCAAATATTAACACTGAATTAGTAAACTTACTCTTAATTTTAATTGTATTTAAAAAAAAAAAAAAAAGTACTATTATACTGCAAAAGAAGAGACACATAAAAACTGATGAAATATAAATTTGCATACAATTACGCAGTGCTAAAACAACATTTTAACAAAATTAATAACACATATTAATAACATGTTTCTTAAAATAAACTGTCAATAAAAATGACGTGCAACTGAAAATAAAACTTTAATCATATTTTTTTGCGATGAAGAAACTACTTTATGTCTTTAGCTCCAGACGTGTTCTGTCTGTTTGATATTGTCATGACTGCCTCAAGTGGTGGAAAAAGAGTATTACAACTGAGTACTGCAAGGACCAGAGCTGAGAAACAGATATTTTTTGGCGGCCCTCGAGGGGGGCCAAACCAGAAACAGGTTTAGAAAATAAATGTCTATTTTTGTCACAATTACAAGTTCAACTTTGTAAAAACGCTTCCGCACGGTTCGAATGAAATGTTGGCTTTGATTGGCTTTCGTTTTTTCGTGTCCGTACACGCGCACATTCCTACGACGCTTGCCCACCCACAGGAGACATCTTTGGGTATGAACGGATTAAAAAATGGATGCAATGGCCACGGTGCAGAGTTTGAACAAGGTGAGCGAGACAATAAATCACTCTAAACACGGCCCTTTTTCTCCGGGCGTGTGCGTATCCTGAAAGTCTGAACTAGGAAGAGTCACCATGGTCAAACGCCAACGCCCTCTAAGCATCCACCTGACCGTGACATACAGAAACTTTAAAGTGGTAATCGTAATTTACGGAAAAAGTGCTTTTCTTTCTGATTCAAAATACAATTATATAGAAAAAAAGTAATACTTTTAAGAGAAAGTTAATTTTCTGCAAAAAACATTATTTAAAAAAAACATTATGTGGCCATTTTATGAAAAAGGTTATGACATTACAAAAATGATGTAGTCATATGATCAAGCATCCTTGCCAACCTTGAGACCTCCGATTTCGGGAGGTGGGGGGTGGGGGCGTGGTTGGGGGTGGGGCGGGGCGTGGTTGGGGGCGTGGTTAAGAGGGGAGGAGTATATTGACAGCTAGTCACCAAATCAAGTGTTTCATACATATATATATATATATATATATATATATGTATGTGTGGGGAAAAAAATCACAAGACTACTTCATCTCTACAGGCCTGTTTCATGAGGGGGTTCCCTCAATCATCAGGAGATTTTAATGGGAGCATTCACATACCATGGTTTATATAGGGCACAGAGTGGATGGGTACAGGCTGGCGTAGGGGCGTGGTGATTGGCTCATGTGTTACCTAGGAGGTGTTTCCGTCTGTGGCGGCATGCTGATACAATTTGGCTGCGCTTGTTGAGGGATGACAGGTCTGGACGGTAAATAATAAACAGTTTCTCTTTCAAGCATAGGTTGCATCTTTTATTACCACTATTGTAAGGTGTGCTGGATGCAAGAATTTGCCATGTTATTGAATATTCAACATTATTGTCTTTGAGGTCCCAAATGTGTTTGCTGAGTTCTGTGGTATTCCGCAGGTTTTGGTTCCTGAAAGAAGCCTTGTGATTGTTCCATCTGGTTTTGAATTCTCCCTCGGTTAATCCTACATATGTGTCGGATGTGTTAATGTCCTTGCGTATTACCTTAGATTGGTAGACAACTGATGTTTGTAAGCACCCACCGTTGAGAGGGCAATCAGGTTTCTTGCGGCAGTTGCAGCCTTTGTTGGTTTTGGGGTCGCTCTGTCCGGGGGCCGACGGCTCATTTGCAATTGTTTTGTTGTGGTTTGAGATAATTTGTCGTATATTGTTCATACAGCTGTAGCTCAATTTAATGTTGTTCTTGTTGAATACTTTTCTTAGGGTGATGCCTTTGGGGAAGTGTTTGTCAATCAGACTGAGGAATTTGTGGCCAATGTTAGTTGAGACGTTTTTGCTGTATGGGGGGTTGTACCAGATGATGTTGTTTCGTTTTCTGTTCTTTTTTGGTTGGTTTCCTGGCGTGGGTTCATAGGTGAGGGTGAAATTGTATCCGCTTTCATCAAGGGCTTTTTGGTACGGGGGGGTTGCTTGGTCAAATTCAGCTTTGCTAGATGACAGCATCGATAGCCTTTTATTAATTCCGGTAGGTATTCTTTTCGTGGTGGTGGGTGGGTGGTTGCTGTCATGGTGCACGTATTGGAGTGTTGTGTTGGATTTCGTCAATGGTTGGTAGCTGTTATTTCTCAGGTTGAAAGTGACGTCGAGGAAGTTGACGGTTTGCTTGTTGGCTTCAATCGTGATCCGTAGGCCGTTCTCTTTGAAAATTTGGCATATACATATATATATATATATATATATATATATATAGATATCTACATCCTGAAAATATGCAAACAAAACTGTGTTTAGATAATTGATACTTCAAACTTGCATAAATAAATCTTAAGGAATATAACATAACTTGGCTTCTGAGAGTTTCAAAATGTAATGAATAAAATGCTAAAGTTGTTGATAAACAAGCAATTATTTTAATAATTAAATATGGTCATTTTTTAATGAATTATTATGATAATTTAAAATCAATTATGTGAAATATGTTTATTTTAATGTATAATTCTATGGCTGGATGTAATAAGGAGTCACGAAAAAATACAAATAAAAATGCAATTAATTTTGATGTTTTTAGCAAAATAAAGTAAAAATGTATTTAGTTTTTTTTTTTTTTTTAATTAATAAATATATTTATTTTTAGGTAAAATAAACATAATAATACAATTTACCTCTCGTTTGGATGATTTAGTTCTTGTCACCCTGTTGTCCTCCCGTCATGAAAAAAGGCTGTCCTCACTCAGGTCCGCATGGAGCTGGAGGGGGCGTGGCTTCCAGCTCCGGCTGAAAATCGGGAGATTTTCGGGAGAATATTTGTCCCGGGAGTTTTTTTAGGAGAGGCGCTGAATTTCGGGAGTCTCCCGGAAAATTCGGGAGGGTTGGCAAGTATGTGATAAAGTGCTTTTTGATAGGAAATGAATTTTTATAAATGTAAGTGTATAATATTCGGAAAATCGTAATTGTACTTTTTTTGATTGGAAATACATTTATAGATAAAGTGATAATCTTATGAAAAAGTAACATTTCTTGAGAGCAAATGTCGGTAGTAACCTCAAGACAACGTGGATGGTTACACTAAAACTAGAGATGTCCGATATTATCGGACTGCCGATATTATCGGCCGATAAATGCTTTAAAATGTGATATCGAAAATGATCGTTATTGGTTTCAAAAAGTAAAATGTATGACTTTTTAAAACGCCGCTGTGTACACGGACGTAGGGAGAAGTACAGAGCGCCAATAAACCTTATAGACACTGCCTTTGCGTGCCGGCCCAGTCACATAATATCTATGGCTTTTCACACAAACAAGTGAATGCAATGCCATACAGGTCACACTGAGGGTGGCCGTATAAACAACTTTAACACTGTTACAAATATGCGCCACACTGTGAACCCACACCAAACAAGATTGACAAACACATTTCGGGAGAACATCCGCACCGTAACACAACATAAACACAACAGAACAAATACCCAGAAACCCTTGCAGCACTAACTCTTCCGGGACGCTACAATACACCCTGCTGCAGAATACGTCTCCGCTTATGCCACGCACAGAACCTAGACCCCATCCTGAACGAGACCTGCAGGATAGTGACCAGGTGCATCAAGTCAACCCCTGTTCTCTATCTCTACGCCTTCTGTCGCAAACCCTACCCCCCCCCCGACATCCGCAGAACAGTCACTACACAAGCCAAGCGCAAAAAGCAGGCTAAAGACAACCAGCTCTGCCACCCAGAAGTGCCTCTCTTCCAGGAATAGCTTCCTGGACAACACCAAAGCCCTGGAGACTACCCCAAAAACCTTGGGTCGGAGAAGGGCAGTGAAAGGCGCCCATCAAGAGGTTGAAGCTGACATTGTCAGACTCACAGTCATGTGGAGAGCTTCAGACCATGGAACACCTCATGAGTTGCAGCCAGGCGCCACAGTGTATTGGAGATGACCTGGCCAAACCAAGCTCCACTGCACTCGCCTGCGCCGACCACTAGAGGGACTTGATATATGAAGAAGAACCTAAAAAAAATATATTGTTTTCTTATTAAAAAAAAGTTGTTTTTTTATTAGAAAATACATTTTTGGAAAATATGGTGGTAATTTTATGAAAAAGTCATGATTATATATCCATCCAACCATCCATTTTCAACGGCCTCGTTACATATATAAAAGTAAATGTTCTTTGGACTGAGTGATAATCCATCCATCCATCCATCTTCTTCCGCTTATCCGAGGTCGGGTCGCGGGGGCAGCAGCCTAAGCAAGGAAGCCCAGACTTCCCTCTCCCCAGCCACTTCGTCCAGCTCCTCCCGGGGGATCCCGAGGCGTTCCCAGGCCAGCCGGGAGACATAGTCTTCCCAACGTGTCCTGGGTCTTCCCCGTGGCCTCCTACCGGTCGGACGTGCCCTAAACACCTCCCGAGGGAGGCGATCGGGTGGCATCCTGACCAGATGCCCGAACCACCTCATCTGGCTCCTCTCGATGTGGAGGAGCAGCGGCTTTACTTTGAGCTCCCCCCCGGATGACAGAGCTTCTCACCCTATCTCTAAGGGAGAGCCCCGCCACCCGGCGGAGGAAACTCATTTGGGCCGCTTGTACCCGTGATCTTGTCCTTTCGGTCATAACCCAAAGCTCATGACCATAGGTGAGGATGGGAACGTAGATCGACCGGTAAATTGAGAGCTTTGCCTTCCGGCTCAGCTCCTTCTTCACCACAACGGAACGATACAGCGTCCGCATTACTGAAGACGCCGCACCGATCCGCCTGTCGATCTCACCATCCACTCTTCCCTCACTCGTGAACAAGACTCCGAGGTACTTGAACTCCTCCACTTGGGGCAGGGTCTCCTCCCCAACCCGAAGATGGCACTCCACCCTTTTCCGGGCGAGAACCATGGACTCGGACTTGGAGGTGCTGATTCTCATCCCAGTCGCTTCACACTCGGCTGCGAACCGATCCAGCAAGAGCTGGAGATCCTGGCCAGATGAAGCCATCAGGACCACATCATCTGCAAAAAGCAGAGACCTAATCCTGTAGCCACCAAACCAGATCCCCTCAACGCCTTGACTGCGCCTAGAAATTCTGTCCATAAAAGTTATGAACAGAATCGGTGACAAAGGGCAGCCTTGGCGGAGTCCAACCCTCACTGGAAACGTCTCCGACTTACTGCCGGCAATGCGGACCAAGCTCTGACACTGATCATACAGGGAGCGGACCGCCAAAATCAGACAGTCCGATACCCCATACTCTCTGAGCACTCCCCACAGGACTTCCCGAGGGACACGGTCGAATGCCTTCTCCAAGTCCACAAAACACATGTAGACTGGTTGGGCAAACTCCCATGCACCCTCAAGGACCCTGCCGAGAGTATAGAGCTGGTCCACAGTTCCACGACCAGGACGAAAACCACACTGTTCCTCCTGAATCCGAGGTTCGACTATCCGGCGTAGCCTCCTCTCCAGTACACCTGAATAGACCTTACCGGGAAGGCTGAGGAGTGTGATCCCACGATAGTTAGAACACACCCTCCGGTTCCCCTTTTTAAAGAGAGGAACCACCACCCCGGTCTGCCAATCCAGAGGTACCGCCCCCGATGTCCACGCGATGCTGCAGAGTCTTGTCAACCAAGACAGCCCCACAGCATCCAGAGCCTTAAGGAACTCTGGGCGGGTCTCATCCACCCCCCGGGGCCTTGCCATAATCTTACTAAAAAAAATACTAATCTTACAAAAACATTTATTTTTGGAGTTAAGAGTAAATACATAAAAATAATTAAAATAGTAATTTAATTTGAAAAAAGTCATAGTTTCATGGAAAAAATATTGAATTAATGACAGAACAAAGCTGGTACTATTACGAAAAACTACATTCTATGTGAGGCATTTCGTAACAGTGAGACAACTTTTTGTAATTTTATGAGACGTAATTAAGTCGTCAAAGACATGAATGTTCTTGTCGTGTGTCTTGCTTGTGTGTACTTCAGCAGGTTGCTCTGTATTGTTTACATAGTTGGGGTCACGTCTGAAGCCTGAGGTCATGTTGACAGCGATCAACGCGTTTGTTTTGAACACATCACGTGGGCACGGTTCTATTATTTTTGTCGCAAGGGTCAAAATACTAGAAACACCTGTGTCCATGAGGCAGTGCAAACTATAATCATCAAAAATATTCTATCTTTTTTTTTTTTTTTATCTCATCAGGCAAACAAGTGATGTTTGTCTTGTGTTGGTTTGGGTATTGGACTGTGCGGGTGTACCTAATGAAATGACCAATGACGTTATAGAGAAAAGATTACATGGAAACACTGACATCTAGCGGCCAATCATATTCTTTCTTTTTTTCTTTCTTTAGTTTATTTGGAACATGAACACACTTACATCATAATACATCACACAATTTCATATCATTTCATTTGACATCATGCCCGAAAAGGAGTAGGAAGAAGCAAAGCTTATTTAATCCTACCCCTTTCCCACTTCAAAGCGTTTACAAATATATAGAATCATTTACTGACCTTTTTATATAATAAAATAACATCTATGAATTAGTATACAACAGTTTTGTAATATGTAATTAATTAATTAATTCAGTCATTATTAACATACTGAGATGAAGAATATCTTATTTTCAATAAGGAAAGTATTTCTCATAATTCTTCTTTTTTGTACTCTGTAAGCACTATTATTTTGAACAACCTCTTCAACTGGATCATATCAGTACAATTTTTAACTTCTTTACTTAATCCATTCCATAATTTAATTCCACATACTGATATGCTAAAAGTTTTAAGTGTTGTACGTGCATATAAATGTTTTAAATTATTTTTTCCTCTAAGTTTGTATTTCTCCTCTTTAGTTGAGAAGAATTGTTGTACATTCTTTGGTAGCAGGTTATAGTTTGCTTTGTACATCATTTTAGCTGTTTGCAATTTTACCAAATCACCAAACTTTAATATTTCTGACTTAATAAATAAATGTTCTCTATATCCAACATGATGTATTATTCTAACTGATCTTTTTTTGTAACACGGTTAGCGAATGTAGCGCACATTTGTAGTTATTTCCCCATATTTCTGCACAATAACTCAGATATGGTAACACTAGCGAGCAGTAGAGAATATGTAGTGATTTTTGGCCCAGGACATATTTTGCTTTATTCATTATTGAAATGTTTTTTGCCACCTTATGTTGTATGTTTTGTATATGAGATTTCCAGTTCATTTGATCATCTATTAATACTCCCAAAAATCTAGTTTCTTTTACCCTTTCTATGTCTACTCCGTCTATTTGTATTTGTGTATGATGCTCTTTTCTACTATTACCAAATAGCATTATTTTAGTTTTACTGAGATTCAAAGATAGTCTGTTTTTGTCAAAGCATCTTTTTAATTTGTTCATTTCTTCTGTTATTATTTGTATTATCTTCTGTGTGCTCTCTCCTGAACAGAAAGCAGTTGTGTCGTCTGCAAATAAAACCAACTTTAAGTCCTTCGTAACCTTACAAATGTCGTTTATATAAAGATTGAACAATCTTGGTCCCAGTATTGACCCCTGGGGTACACCACAGGATATATCTAGCCGTGTTGACATATTTTCACCCATCTTTACATATTGCTTCCTGTTGGTTAAATAACTTCTTACCCAATTCAATACCAAACCTCTGATGCCATATCGTTCTAATTTTCGTATTAAAATATCATGATTAATTGTGTCAAATGCTTTTGTTAAGTCCATGAATACTGCGGCCGCACATTCTTTACCATCTATTGCATTGGTAATTTCCTCTGTTATTTTGGTTAGTGCTATTGATGTTGAGATATTTGCTCGGAATCCATATTGGTTCTCCACAAGCGTCCCACTTTTGTTAATAAATAAATCTAATCGACTATTGAATAATTTTCCCAAGATTTTGGAGAATTGTGGAAGTAATGAAACTGGTCTGTAGTTAGTAAACTGGTGTACGTCTCCATTCTTATAAATTGGTACGACTTTTGCAATTTTCATTATATCAGGGAATTTACCGGTTAAAAATGATACATTGGTGATATATGTCAGAGGTTCTGAAATGTCTTGTATAACCTTTTTTATCGTTGTCATATCTATTCCATGACAGTCGGTTGAGGTCTTGGATTTACAATTTTTTACAATTTTGATTATTTCTTCTTTTGTTTCACTTTTAAGAAACATGGAATTGGGATTTCTGTCTATGAGCTCACTCAAGGCCTCAACTGACCCATCATCTGCATTTGGAATTCTTTGATCCAGATTTTTTCCGATATTAACAAAATAATCATTGAAACGTTCAGCTATTTGGTTCATATTGTCATTTTTTGTATTTCCATCTAGAAAGTACTGGGGGGTAATCTTTCTTAGCACCATTTTTAATGATGCTATTTAGGATGCCCCATGTTGCTCTCATGTTGTTTTTGTTCTTGTTTAATAATTGACTGTAGTATTCCTTCTTACATGTTCGTAGTATACCAATTAGTTTGTTTTTATATTTCTTATACTTATTTTCTGCCTCTATAGATCTCTGTGTTATAAATATTCGATACAATGTGTTTTTTTTTGTGACAAGCATTTTTCAGTCCTTTTGTCATCCATGGTTGGTTGTTTTTCTTTTGCTTCTTACTACGTTCTTTCCATGGACAATGTTTATCATAGAGTGTAAGAAAGGTGTTAACAAAATTCCCATATGCATCATCTACATCATCTTCATTATATACGTTGTCCCAAATTTGTTTCCTCAGATCCTTCCTGAAGGAAATCATTCCTTCCTCTGTGCATAGTCTTTGAAATGTCTTTTTGTCAATATTCTTCTTCCTGTAGTTCCCATCATAAATAGTAAAGACTGGCAGATGGTCGCTGATGTCGGTTGTTAACAGTCCACTTGTTGTATTATTTTCAAAGACATTAGTGAAGATATTGTCAATAAGTGTAGCACTGTGACTTGCAATTCTGGTTGGCCTTGTGATTTGGGGATACAAACTCATACTATACATTGTATCTGTGAAATCATTAATGGACTTTTGCTTGTGGTTATTAACTACAACCAATAGTGTTCCTTGCGAGCGAGTTCAGATCATTTTCGGTGAACTAAGCCAAAAAAATAATGAGAAGAACATCACGACGGCAAGGAAAGATGATTACAGATTCTCGTTTACTTAGCAGGGAAAATATTATGAAAGTTTGGAGTCTTCGAAATGTTTTGTATCATTTTATTAGGTTCAAATGGGACTTTTTTTGGCCTAAAAAAAAATGATTTAGTACTTTTAGTAAACTTCTAAACGACCTTTCAAAAACAACATGAAGCTTTTGAAGTAAATTAAATTGATTTCTTGCAGGTAAATATGATACAGCCGAGCAACGACAGACGCGCTAAACATCTCCCATGATGCATCGCCGCGTCAATTCGCGCATGCGCGCTTTTGACGACTAACCCACTAGCTATTTCTTTACAGCAGACAAAAAATGAATGAAATGTTGTTTTTAAATAATGTGACTTATCCATTTGATTAAACTAAACATTTTTTAGTTTATGCTCAACGGTGAAGAGACATCGCAGCGGAAATATGATATAACTGAGCAGGGAAAAAATCTGGATCAAAGAATTCCAAATGCAGATGATGGGTCAGTTGAGGCCTTGAGTGAGCTCATAGACAGAAATCCCAATTCCATGTTTCTTAAAAGTGTAACAAAAGAAGAAATAATCAAAATTGTAAAAAATTGTAAATCCAAGACCTCAACCGACTGTCATGGAATAGATATGGTAACGATAAAAAAGGTTATACAAGACATTTCAGAACCTCTGACATATATCACCAATGTATCATTTTTAACCGGTAAATTCCCTGATATAATGAAAATTGCAAAAGTCGTACCAATTTATAAGAATGGAAACGTACACCAGTTTACTAACTACAGACCAGTTTCATTACTTCCACAATTCTCCAAAATCTTGGAAAAATTATTCAATAGTCGATTAGATTTATTTATTAACAAAAGTGGGACGCTTGTGGAGAACCAATATGGATTCCGAGCAAATATCTCAACATCAATAGCACTAACCAAAATAACAGAGGAAATGACCAATGCAATAGATGGTAAAGAATGTGCGGCCGCAGTATTCATGGACTTAACAAAAGCATTTGACACAATTAATCATGATATTTTAATACGAAAATTAGAACGATATGGCATCAGAGGTTTGGTATTGAATTGGGTAAGAAGTTATTTAACCAACAGGAAGCAATATGTAAAGATGGGTGAAAATATGTCAACACGGCTAGATATATCCTGTGGTGTACCCCAGAGGTCAATACTGGGACCAAGATTGTTCAATCTTTATATAAACCACATTTGTAAGGTTACGAAGGACTTAAAGTTGGTTTTATTTGCAGACGACACAACTGCTTTCTGTTCAGGAGAGAGCACACAGAAGATAATACAAATAATAACAGAAGAAATGAACAAATTAAAAAGATGGTTCGACAAAAACAGACTTATCTTTGAATCTCAGTAAAACTAAAATAATGCTATTTGGTAATAGTAGAAAAGAGCATCATACACAAATACAAATAGACGAAGTAGACATAGAAAGGGTAAAAGAAACTAGATTTTTGGGAGTATTAATAGATGATCAAATGAACTGGAAATCTCATATACAAAACATACAACATAAGGTGGCAAAAAACATTTCAATAATGAATAAAGCAAAATATGTCCTGGGCCAAAAATCACTACATATTCTCTACTGCTCGCTAGTGTTACCATATCTGAGTTATTGTGCAGAAATATGGGGAAATAACTACAAATGTGCGCTACATTCGCTAACCGTGTTACAAAAAAAGATCAGTTAGAATAATACATCATGTTGGATATAGAGAACACACAAACACTTTATTTATTAAGTCAGAAATATTAAAGTTTGGTGATTTGGTCAAATTGCAAACAGCTAAAATGATGTACAAAGCAAACTATAACCTGCTACCAAAGAATGTACAACAATTCTTCTCAACTAAAGAGGAGAAATATAACCTTAGAGGAAAAAATAATTTATATGCACGTACAACACTTAGAACTTTTAGGATATCAGTATGTGGAATTAAATGATGGAATGGATTAAGTAAAGAAGTTAAAAATTGTACTGATATGATCCAGTTTAAGAGGTTGTTCAAAATAATAGTGCTTACAGAGTACAAAAAAGAAGAATTATGAGAAATACTTTCAACCTTATTGAAAATAAGATATTCTTCATCTCAGTATGTTAATAATGACTGAATTAATTAATTAATTACATATTACAAAACTGTTGTATACTAATTCATAGATGTTATTTTATTATATAAAAAGGTCAGTAAATGATTCTATATATTTGTAAACGCTTTGAAGTGGGAAAGGGGTAGGATTAAATAAGCTTACTCCTTTTCGGGCATGATGTAAAATGAAATTATATGAAATTGTGTGATGTATTATGATGTAAGTGTGTTCATGTTCCAAATAAACTAAAGAAAGAAAGAAAAGAAAGATATACGTCCGAAATATTTCCCATGATGCATTGCCGCGTCGATTCGCGCATGCGCGCTTTTGACGACTAACCCACTAGCTATTTATTTACAGCAGACAAAAAATGAATGAAATGTTGTTTTTAAATAATGTGACTTATCCATTTGATTAAACTAAACATTTTTTATTTTATGCTCAACGGTGAAGAGACGTCGCAGCGGAAATATGATATATAACCGAGCAGGGATATACGTTCGAAATATTTCCCATGATGCATTGCCGCGTCAATTCGCGCATGCGCGCTTTTGACGACTAACCCACTCGCTATTTCTTTACAGCAGACAAAAAATGAATGAAATGTTGTTTTTAAAATAATGTGATTCATCCATTTGATTAAACTAAACATTTTATGTTATGGTCAACAGCGAAGGAAAAGGAGGAAGGAAAATTGCGTGTTTTTTTTGGGGCGGACCGACAAAGCTAACTAACAGGCTAGTAAGCTAACGGGCTAGCATCTTGACAAAATGTATGTTTTATACACAATAGTCGCGTCGTTGGTCGCCTTTTTTGTTTTGAAGTGGATGAAAAAGAGGAGGTACTGCACCGACCTGAAGCGACTGGATGGAAAGACGGTTCTAATCACTGGTAATTAAGCCACTTCCGGGTGTAAATGAGCTGGACTTCCGGTTGTAAATGACCTGTTTATGAATGTTTTGTTTACTCACATGAATGTGTTTTGTGCAAATGGATTCTAGAGGTCAAGGTCAAGGTCAAGGTTCAACTTTATTGTCCCCGCGGGGAAATTTGTCTTGGGCACAGTGCATCATTGCTTTCTTAACATACCCAAAAACAACAGAACAAAAACACAAGCACAGACACAACCACAACCAGACAACTAACATTTAAACATCAGAACATGGAGCTTGATAGACATAGGTGGCACTTTGATGTAGGCATCAAATCTACAGTATGGAGATAAAGATAAAGTACCAATGTGCATTGCACTAGAGCTCATGGATAAAGTGCTGTGTGCTAAAGTGCTTAGTTCTAAAGTGCTATGTGCTAAAGTGCTATGCAGAGGTGGGTAGAGTAGCCAGAAATTGTACTCAAGTAAGAGTACTGTTACTTTAGAGATTTATTACTCAAGTAAAAGTAAGGAGTAGTCACCTAAATATTTACTTGAGTAAAAGTAAAAAGTATGTTGTGAAAAAACTACTCAAGTACTGAGTAACTGATGAGTAACATACACACTCATATGTATGTATATATATATATATATATATATATATATATATATATATATATATATATATATATATATACATACATACATACATATACATTGATATATACAGTATATAATTTATATGTATTTATTTAGCTGTTTTTGTTTACATGTTAAAGGGGTTTTAATGAATATACATGCATGTTTAACATATAGATTCCTTTCTTTCATGAAGACAAGAATATAAGTTGGTGTATTACCTGATTCTGATGACTTGCATTGATTGTAATCAGACAGTTGTGATGATAACATCCACGTTTTCAAATGGAGGTGAAGAAAAGTTCCTCCTTTCTGTCTAATACCACATGAAAGTGGTGGGTTTTTGGCATCTTGTTTGTCCAGCTTCCATATTCGTTTTTATACACTTTACAAGAAATATATTGGCGTCAAACTCCGTAGCTTGCTAGCTTGTTTGCGCTGGCTTTCGGAGACTCTTGTTTTGAAAGCGCAGGCGCGATGGAGCGGCACTTTTATTGTGAAGACAGGAATGTCCTCATGTGCGGTCAGTCTTTAGGCTTTTGACGGGATGTACGGTTAAAATAAAAATGTATCTTTTTTCCTTCACACTTTTGATTGATTGATTGGAACTTTTATTATTAGATTGCACAGTACAGTACACATTCCGTACAATTGACCACTAAATGGTAACACCCCAATAAGTTTTTCAACTTGTTTAAGTCAGGTCATGTGACCACCTGGCTCTGTTTGATTGGTCCAACGTCACCAGTGACTGCATCTGATTGGTGGAACGAAGTGAAACGTCACCAGTAAGGCAGGCACTTTGAAGGTCTGTCTGACAGACCAAAACAAACAAAGCGTGCATTAACAGATCGATAAAAATTAGTAGCGAGTAGCGAGCTGAATGTAGATAAAAGTAGCGGAGTAAAAGTAGCGTTCCTTCTCTATAAATATACTTAAGTAAAAGTAAAAGTATGTTGCATTAAAACTACTCTTAGAAGTACAATTTATCCCAAAAGTTACTCAAGTAGATGTAACGGAGTAAATGTAGCGTGTTACTACCCACCTCTGGTGCTATGTGCTAAAAAAGTGCTAACCTATGTATTAAAATTCTATTGCACATTGTTGGTCAGCTTAATGGAGGCTGGAACAAATGATAATTTAAGGCGGTTAGATTTGCATAGTGGGACCCGGAGTCTTCTCCCTGATGGCAGGGTTCCATATTCAGGAAAGAGTGGATGTTGTGAGTTGGAAATAATTTTCTTAGCTTTTTTCCTAACCGCCTGCTCATAGATGCTCTGTATAGGCTCATATTCTTTCCTCCCTACGATTTTCATTGCCGTTTTATGCATGCCGGCCAGTAGAGATGCGCGGTTTGCGGGCACAACCGCGGAGTCGGCGGATTATCCGCGGATCGGGCGGATGTAATTTAAAAAAAATTAGATTTTATCAGCGGGTCGGGTCGGGTCGGGTCGGGTCGGGTCGGGCGATTGAAATTAAAAAAAATTAGATTTTAAATAGATTCAGGCGGGTGGCAGTTAAACCAATTCGGAAATATATATACATAGTTAAATGTTGTTACCCACATACGAAAAACGAGCAGGCACCTGCTGCATATGCCACAACAGAAGAAAAAAAAAAAAAGAGATGGACACTTTTACGGAGCGGAGAAGGCCCCCGACGCCTCGCCGGGGTCCAGGACCGAGGCCCCTTCCCCCGAGAGGGCCCCACCGGGAGCCGTAGCTGAGGCGATCCGCGAGAAGGGCCCGACGCACGTCCAGGGTCACCACCGCGCCCACCGCACCGACACCCCGCCTCGTCCGCCTTCGCCGCGGCCGGCGTCACGCGCAGCAGGTAAGCAGCTTACCTGCCCGCCACCCCCGTGGCCGGGGGCTCGTAACAGGGGTCACTCCGCGCGCTCCGCCCGCGCAGCTTACCTGCCCGCCACCCCTGTTGCCGGGGGCGCGTAACAGGGGTCACTCCGCGCGCAGTGCGCTCACGAAAGGGGTGGGGCTCACCCTGGTTGATATAGACAGCAGGACGGTGGCCATGGACGTCGGAACCCGCTAAGGAGTGTGTAACAACCCACCTGCCGAATCAACTAGCCCTGAAAATGGATGGCGCTGGAGCGTCGGGCCCATATACTCGGCCGTCGCCGGCAGCGAGACGCGCTTGGAGGTGCGCTCAGCGCGGCTCCCATATGATTGCGCACTGGTGTGCGTCTGGGTCGTGACAGCGTGGCACGCGAATGTCTGTGCTGCGTTGGATCAGTCTCCTTTCTTTAACAGGCAAAAGCTTTATAACCTCACTAATGCCTTGCATCGTCTATATTAGATATATAACAACGGGCGGGTGCGGGCGGATGCAGTTCTGATCAAATGTTAGATCGGGTGGATTGCGGATGGTTGACGACTTTCTGATGCGGTTGCGGATGAAATAATTGCCTATCCGCGCATCTCTACCGGCCAGTTTGCTTTTTAGCTTAACGGTTAGGTTGCCAAACCATGAGGTGATCCCGTATCTAATGATGCTCTCTACAATGGCACGGTAGAAAATCATCATGATGTGGCATGCTTACGCCGTACAATCTTAATCTTCGCAAAAAATATAGCCTCTGTTGCAGTCTATTGCACAGTTTGTCAATATGTGTCTTCCAGCAGAGAAGATTATCAATATGAACCACTTGGCCACCTACTCAGTGGCCAAGTGGTTAGAGTGTCCGTCCTGAGATCGGTAGGTTGGGAATTCAAACCCCGGCCGAGTCATACCAAAGACTATACAAATGGGACCCATTACCTCCCTGCTTGGCACTCAGCATCAAGGGTTGGAATTGGGGGTTAAATCACCAAAATGATTCCCGGGCGCAGCCATCGCTGCTGCCCACTGCTCCCCTCACCTCCCAGGGGGTGATCAAGGGTGATGGGTCAAATGCAGAGAATAATTTCGCCACACCTAGTGTGTGTGTGACAATCATTGGTACTTTAACTTTAACTTTAACTTTAAATATTTATATGAGGATACCTGGGTGATTTCCTGATTTTTGATGACCACTGGCTCATGGTCAGTCACTTTCCTCGGATCCAAAACCATTTCCTGTGTCTTGGTCACATTTAAAATAAGATGGTTAGTGTCACACCACCTAATAAATAGGTCTATCTCGTCTTGGTACACAGAGGGGTCCGTATCCTTGTGTAGAAGGCTTAGGAGCACGGAATCGTCCGCAAATTTCACCATATAATTGTTAGGGTGCACAGTCCTACAATCATTGGTGTACAATGCAAATAGTGTTGGTGATACAACGCAACCCTGTGGGACGCCTGTGTTGCAGTGTTTGGTGTCTGACAGTGTTCTGTTGACCTTCACTTGCTGTGTTCTGTTTGTTAAAAAAGAGTGGAACCATTTGATCAAGGTGGAGTTTACACCCATGTTTTTGAGCTTCTCTAAGAGTACCGTATTTTCCGCACTATTAGCCACACCTAAAAACCACAAATTTACTCAAAAGCTGACAGTGCGGCTTATAACCCGGTGCGCTTTATATATGGATTAATATTAAGATTCATTTTCATAAAGTTTAGGTCTCGCAACTACGGTAAACAGCCACCATCTTTTTTCCCGGTAGAACAGGAAGCGCTTCTTCTTCTACGCAAGCAACCGCCAAGGTAAGCACCCGCCCCCATAGAAGAGGAAGCGCTTCTTCTTCTACTGTAAGCAACCACCCGCCTCCGTAGAAGAAGAAGAAGCGCGCGGATATTACGTTTCATTTCCTTTGTGTGTTTACATCTGTAAAGACCACAAAATGGCTCCTACTAAGCGACAGGTTTCCGGTTCATGAAAAGACGCAATCCCTCCATCCGCACACGGACTACTATTTCACAGCAACTGCCTAAAGACTTTCAAGAAAAGCTGGCTACTTTCCGTGCATATTGTAAAAACAAGATAGCTGAAAAAAAGATCCGGCCAGAGAACATTATCAACATGGACGAGGTTCCACTGACTTTTGATATTCCTGTGAACCGCACTGTGGATACAACGGGAGCACGTACGGTGAATATTCGCACCACAGGGAATGAGAAGTCATCCTTCACTGTGGTTCTAGCTTGCCATGCTAATGGCCAGAAACTTCCACCCATGGTGATATTCAAAAGGAAGACCTTGCCAAAAGAGACCTTTCCAGCCGGCGTCATCATAAAAGCTAACTCGAAGGGATGGATGGATGAAGAAAAGGTGAGCGAGTGGTTAAGGTAAGTTTACGCGAAGAGGCCGGGTGGCTTTTTTCACGCAGCTCCGTCCATGTTGATATACGACTCCATGCGCGCCCACATCACGCTGGTTTTTAATATATTATTAAAGTTTGACTGACCTATCTGACTGTTTTTTTGACATTCCTTTAGCGCAGTTAGATGCGGCTTATAACACGGGGCGGCTTATAGGTGGACAAAGTTTTGAAATATGCCGTTCATTGAAGGCGCGGCTTATAACCCAGGGCGGCTTATGGTGCGGAAAATACGGTATGTGAATTTGCACTGTATTAAAAGCTGAGCTGAACCTGATGACCTTTGACCTTTGCCAGGAGGATGTTCTGGGGTGGGCAAGGAGACGGCCGTGGCTTTAGCCATGAGGGGCGCCCGCGTGGTCATCGCCTGCCGAGACCCCGACAAGGCGGAGAAGGCGGTGCGGGAGATCAAATTCAGGAGCCGCAGTCTGCTGGTGGTCCACATGGAGCTGGACCTGGCCAACCTGCGCTCGGTGCGGGACTTCTGCGAGACCTTCCTCCGGCAGGAGAAGCGGCTGGACGTCCTGGTCAACAACGCCGGTGAGTGACGACCCGATGGCGCCATTTAAGACGCGGCCAAACTCAAACAAGACGTCCGCTAGTGATGGGTTGATGAGGCGTCATGAAGCGTTTCGACACATTGCAAAACTGTATTGATACTGTGTCGATACTGTGTCACTAAATACTGACATCTGCTGGACATTAAAAATCCCTACAGGCAACCTATGGACCGACTCAACTGACACTGATTGTATGCCCTAGTACAGGGGTCACCAACCTTTTTGAAACCAAAAACTACTTCTTGGGTACTGATTAATGCGAAGGGCTACCAGTTTGATACACACTTAAATAAATAAATATATTGTCATTTGTAAGTTACACGTAAGTGTGATTTAAACAAGAATAGCTAAATAAATACATTTATATACAGGTAAAAGCCAGTAAATTAGAATATTTTGAAAAACTTGATTTATTTCAGTAATTGCATTCAAAAGGTGTAACTTGTACATTATATTTATTCATTGCACACAGACTGATGCATTCAAATGTTTATTTCATTTAATTTTGATGATTTGAAGTGGCAACAAATGAAAATCCAAAATTCCGTGTGTCACAAAATTAGAATATTACTTAAGGCTAATACAAAAAAGGGATTTTTAGAAATGTTGGCCAACTGAAAAGTATGAAAATGAAAAATATGAGCATGTACAATACTCAATACTTGGTTGGAGCTCCTTTTGCCTCAATTACTGCGTTAATGCGGCGTGGCATGGAGTCGATGAGTTTCTGGCACTGCTCAGGTGTTATGAGAGCCCAGGTTGCTCTGATAGTGGCCTTCAACTCTTCTGCGTTTTTGGGTCTGGCATTCTGCATCTTCCTTTTCACAATACCCCACAGATTTTCTATGGGGCTAAGGTCAGGGGAGTTGGCGGGCCAATTTAGAACAGAAATACCATGGTCCGTAAACCAGGCACGGGTAGATTTTGCGCTGTGTGCAGGCGCCAAGTCCTGTTGGAACTTGAAATCTCCATCTCCATAGAGCAGGTCAGCAGCAGGAAGCATGAAGTGCTCTAAAACTTGCTGGTAGACGGCTGCGTTGACCCTGGATCTCAGGAAACAGAGTGGACCGACACCAGCAGATGACATGGCACCCCAAACCATCACCCAACCATGCAAATTTTGCATTTCCTTTGGAAATCGAGGTCCCAGAGTCTGGAGGAAGACAGGAGAGGCACAGGATCCACGTTGCCTGAAGTCTAGTGTAAAGTTTCCACCATCAGTGATGGTTTGGGGTGCCATGTCATCTGCTGGTGTCGGTCCACTCTGTTTCCTGAGATCCAGGGTCAACGCAGCCGTCTACCAGCAAGTTTTAGAGCACTTCATGCTTCCTGCTGCTGACCTGCTCTATGGAGATGGAGATTTCAAGTTCCAACAGGACTTGGCGCCTGCACACAGCGCAAAATCTACCCGTGCCTGGTTTACGGACCATGGTATTTCTGTTTTAAATTGGCCCGCCAACTCCCCTGACCTTAGCCCCATAGAAAATCTGTGGGGTATTGTGAAAAGGAAGATGCAGAATGCCAGACCCAAAACGCAGAAGAGTTGAAGGCCACTATCAGAGCAACCTGGGCTCTCATAACACCTGAGCAGTGCCAGAAACTCATTGACTCCATGCCACGCCGCATTAACGCAGTAATTGAGGCAAAAGGAGCTCCAACCAAGTATTGAGTATTGTACATGCTCATATTTTTCATTTTCATACTTTTCAGTTGGCCAACATTTCTAAAAATCCCTTTTTTGTATTAGCCTTAAGTAATATTCTAATTTTGTGACACACGGAATTTTGGATTTTCATTTGTTGCCACTTCAAATCATCAAAATTAAATGAAATAAACATTTGAATGCATCAGTCTGTGTGCAATGAATAAATATAATGTACAAGTTACACCTTTTGAATGCAATTACTGAAATAAATCAAGTTTTTCAAAATATTCTAATTTACTGGCTTTTACCTGTATATAAAAAAATGGGTATTTCTGTCTGCCATTCCGTCGTACATTTTTTTTTCCTTTTACGGAAGGTTTTTTGTAGAGAATAAATGATGAAAAAAAAACACTTAATTGAACGCTTTAAAAGAGGAGAAAACACGAAAAAAATAAAAATAAAATTTTGTAACATAGTTTATCTTCAATTTCGATTCTTTAAAATTCAAAATTCAACCGACAAAAAGAAGAGGAAAAACTAGCTCATTTGAATCTTTTTGAAAAAATTAAAAAAAGAATTTATGGAACATCATTGGCAGTTAAAGTTAAAAGTTAAAGTTAAAGTACCAATGATTGTCACACACACACTAGGTGTGGCGAAATTATTCTCTGCATTTGACCCATCACCCTTGATCACCCCCTGGGAGGTGAGGGGAGCAGTGGGTGAATCGCCCGGGAATCATTTTGGGTTAGTTACTGAAAACCAGTAACTAGTTACAGTTACTAGTTACTTTATTTCAAAAGTAACTCAGTTACTAACTCAGTTACTTAAACCAAAAAGTAATGCGTTACTGTGAAAAGTAACTATTTAGTTACTTATATATTTATTTTTTATTTTTTTAAGGCCCCATTTAATGCCTTTTAGCCTTCATTTTAGTACTGTTATTGCACTGGAGAATAATACAATCTGTTGATCAACTTGACATGCATTTGCATCACTGAACTCTGCTAAGCAATGTGGTCTACATACAACACACAAAGACAAAGATATGTTTTAAAGGGCCAATTTGTTTCAGACCAGAACAAATTGACAAAACTATTTTAAATAGCTGCAACTTAACATACATAAGTAACAAACAGCATAATAACAACATAGCTGTAAAACAAGAAAGGCACACACTACATACACAAAGCCTAACCAGGCGTTTTCTCAAGGAATTCTGAAATAAAATCATAGTCTGAAGCCCAGAACACTCTACACATGTCCCCACTTAGTTTAGAGAAAAGGAAATATTAGCCTGGCCCACTAGTATCCCTCTTTAGGTTTGTGAACTTTATAGTCTAAACATTTAGAGTGATGTGATAATCAAACACTCTAAAAGTTTAAAATGAAAGAGTATATAAGAGAATTGACAGAGTGTGTGTACCTTCAGTGTGCAGTGCCTTGTTAAAATCCAGCCACTGTTGGAGGTGGAGGTGAAGTGTGTGTCTCTTTACTAGCTTCGTCGAAGCATGTTGTTTTTGTCGCTGTTTCAGCATATTTGAAACTTACATTCAGCTAAAATGTTCTTTTCTTTGTGGTCGATAAAAGAAACGTACTGAAAATATCTCCATTTTAAGAAACTCGGCTTCGGGGTTCGCCATGACGTCTTGATAGTAGACACAGACACGCCCCCTCCCACACACACTCACACACACACGTACACACAGACAGCACGCGGCGCGCCTCTTTTTTGTCGCCTCTTCAGCAGCGCTGCAACACTCAGATCTTCTCAGTTTCTAGCCGATACTACATAAAAAATAACGCAGTAACGCATCATGTAGTAACGGTAACGGAGTTACTGAATATAAAAAATAACGCGTTAGATTACTAGTTACCGCCGATAGTAACGGCGTTACAGTAACGCGTTACTTTGTAACGCGTTAGTCCCAACACTGATCATTGGTAATTTTTCCTGATTAAGATACATTTTAGAATTTTGATGACATGTTTTAAATTGGTTAAAATCCAATCTGCACTTTGTTAGAATATTTAACAAATTGGACCAAGCTATATTTCTAACAAAGACAAATCAGTATTTCTTCTAAATTTTCCAGAACAAACATTTGAAAAGAAATTCAAAATACTTTGAAATAAGATTTAAATTTGATTCTACAGATTTTCTAGATTTGCCAGAATAATTTTTTTGAATTTTAATCATAGTAAGTTTGAAGAAATATTTCACAAATATTCTTCGTCGAAAAACCAGAAGCTAAAATATTTATTATTCTTTACAATAAAAAAAAAAAAAAAATGTTTTACTTGAACATTGATTTAAATAGTCAGGAAAGAAGAGGAAGAAATTTAAAAGGTAAAAAGGTATATTTGTTTAAAAATCCTAAAATCATTTTTAAGGTTGTATTTTTTCTCTAAAATTGTATTTCTAAAAGTAATAAGAAGCAAAGTAAAAAAAAAAAAAGAATTTATTTAAACAAGTGAAGACCCATCCATCCATCCATTTTCTACCGCTTATTCCAAGTGAAGAACAAGTCTTTAAAATATTTTCTTGGATTTTCAAATTCTATTTGAGTTTTGTCTCTTTTAGAATTAAAAATGTCGAGCAAAGCGAGACCAGCTTGCTAGTAAATAAATACAATTTAAAAAATAGAGGCAGCTCACTGGTAAGTGCTGCTCTTTGAGCTATTTTTAGAACAGGCCAGCGGGCGACTGATCTGGTCCTTACGGGCTACCTGGTGACTGCGGGCACCGCGTTGGTGACCCCTGCCCTAGTATATACAATAATATAAACCAAGTCATTGTATTTCATTTAGGATTATTTCATATCTTCATTTACCGTATTTTCCGCACTATTAGCCGCACCTAAAACCCACAAATTTACTCAAAAGCTGACAGTGCGGCTTATAACCCGGTGCGCTTTATATATGGATTAATATTAAGATTCATTTTCATAAAGTTTAGGTCTCGCAACTACGGTAAACAGCCGCCATCTTTTTTCCCCGTAGAAGAGGAAGCACCCGCCCCCATAGAAGAGGAAGCGCTTCTTCTTCTACTGTAAGCAACCACCCGCCCCGGTAGAAGAAGAAGAAGCGCGCGGATATTACGTTTCATTTCCTTTGTGTGTTTACATCTGTAAAGACCACAAAATGGCTCCTACTAAGCGACAGGTTTCCGGTTCATGAAAAGACGCAATCTCTCCATCCGCACACGGACTACTATTTCACAGCAACTGCCTAAAGACTTTCAAGAAAAGCTGGCTACTTTCCGTGCATATTGTAAAAACAAGATAGCTGAAAAAAAGATCCGGCCAGAGAACATTATCAACATGGACGAGGTTCCACTGACTTTTGATATTCCTGTGAACCGCACTGTGGATACAACGGGAGCACGTACGGTGAATATTCGCACCACAGGGAATGAGAAGTCATCCTTCACTGTGGTTCTAGCTTGCCATGCTAATGGCCAGAAACTTCCACCCATGGTGATATTCAAAAGGAAGACCTTGCCAAAAGAGACCTTTCCAGCCGGCGTCATCATAAAAGCTAACTCGAAGGGATGGATGGATGAAGAAAAGATGAGCGAGTGGTTAAGGGAAGTTTACACGATGAGGCCGGGTGGCTTTTTTCACACAGCTCCGTCCATGTTGATATACGACTCCATGCGCGCCCACATCACGCTGGTTTTAATATATTATTAAAGTTTGACTGACCTATCTGACTGTTTTTTTGACATTCCCTTTAGCGCAGTTAGATGCGGCTTATAACACGGGGCGGCTTATAGGTGGACAAAGTTTTGAAATATGCCGATCATTGAAGGCGCGGCTTATAACCCAGGGCGCCTTATGGTGCGGAAAATACGGTAAATAAAAATATATTTTTATCTTTTTTAGATACAGTCAATAAATAATGTGAACATGTATCATAACATGGAAATCTAAGAGAATGTGTTGTGGATGATTGTGGACTGGGAATTTTTTTTATTTAAATTTTTACACATTTTTATAAAAAAATAAATAAGTTTTTCCGACGTATTACATTTTAGACGATTTCTCTTCTTAGTTATTATTTCTCCGGCTGTAGAAAAGAGCCGCTCACAGGGCACAGAGGAGGCGTCAGTGCGACACAGTTCGCGTATCGGTCACGTGACCAAAACAGCTCATGATCGGTCACGTGACTTTCTAAAACCGACACAGGGTTTTGCTCTATGAGCTCGACGCATGCGCCGATGCATCGGTGTTGCCGGACCCGTCACTAACGTCCGCCTTTCCTCCAGCCATGCCCGGCGTCCTGGACTGGACGGAAGACGGCTTCAGCATGTGCTTCGGCGTCAACCACCTGGGCCACTTCCTGCTCACCGACCTGCTGCTGGGCCGCCTGAAGGAGTGCGCCCCCAGCCGCGTGGTGACGCTCACCTGCTCCAGCTACAAGTACCAGAAGCTGGACTTCCAGGACCTCAACTACAACCTGCTGCCCTTCTTCACCTACTGCCGCAGCAAGCTGGCCAACGTCTACTTCAGCCACCAGCTGGGACGCCTCACGCAGGGGAAGGGCGTCACGTCCTACGCCGTGCACCCGGGTAAGACGCCGCCGCCGCCGCCGCCCGGTCCGCCATCAACCCGCGTGACATCTCTCCGTCCTCAGGCTTCGTCCAGAGCGGATGGACGTGTCACTACTCCGTCCTCTTCCGCGTGCTGATGCGCGTCGTCATGTGGATGTTCTTCGTGCCCTGCGAGGCGGGAGCGCAGACCGTGGTCCACTGCGCCGTGTCGGACCACGCCGCCAAGATGGGCGGCGGCTACTTTGTGGACTGCAGAGCCGCCGCCTTGCGTCCTTTCGCCAGGGACGCCGGCGTGGCCAAAAAGCTGTGGGAGGCCAGCGAGAGACTGGTCAAACTGTCCTGACGCCACTTCCTGTTTACATTTCCAAGTTATTCTACATCAGGGGTGCTCACACTTTTTCTGCAGGCGAGCTACTTTTCAATTGATCAAGTCGTGGGGATCTACCTCATTCATACATATCATTTATATTTACTTATTTATGAAATATATGTTTTTGTTAACAAGTTAAAGGTGTTTAATGATAATGCAAGCATGTTTAACACATATAGTTAATATTGTTAACAAGTTAAAGGTGTTTAAAGATAATGCAAGTATGTTTAACACATGTAGTTAATATTGTTAATACATTAAAGGTGTTTAATGATAATACAAGTATGTTTAATACATATAGTTAATATTGTTAACAAGTTAAAGGTGTTTAAAGATAATGCAAGTATGTTTAACACATGTAGTTAATATTGTTAACAAGTTAAAGGTGGTTAAAAATAATACAAGCATGTTTAACACAAATAGTTAATATTGTTAACAACTTAAAGGTGGTTAAAGAAAAATACAAGCATGTTTAACACATATAGTTAATATTGTTAACAAGTTAAAGGTGTTTAAAGATAATGCGAGTATGTTTAACACATGTAGTTAATATTGTTAATACATTAAAGGTGTTTAATGATAATGCAAGCATGTTTAACACATATAGTTAATATTGTTAACAAGTTAAAGGTGTTTAAAGATAATGCAAGTATGTTTAACACATGTAGTTAATATTGTTAATACATTAAAGGTGTTTAATGATAATACAAGTATGTTTAATACATATAGTTAATATTGTTAACAAGTTAAAGGTGTTTAAAGATAATGCAAGTATGTTTAACACATGTAGTTAATATTGTTAACAAGTTAAAGGTGGTTAAAAATAATACAAGCATGTTTAACACAAATAGTTAATATTGTTAACAACTTAAAGGTGGTTAAAAATAATACAAGCATGTTTAACACAAATAGTTAATATTGTTAACAAGTTAAAGGTGTTTAAAGATAATACAAGTATGTTTAATACATATAGTTAATATTGTTAACAAGTTAAAGGTGTTTAAAGATAATACAAGCATGTTTAACACATATAGTTAATATTGTTAATAAGTTAAAGGTGGTTAAAAATAATACAAGCATGTTTAACACAAATAGTTAATATTGTTAACAACTTAAAGGTGGTTAAAGATAAAACAAGCATGTTTAACACATATAGATTCCTTTCTTTAATGAAGACAAGAATATAAGTTGGTGTATTACCTGATTGTGATGACTTGCATTGATTGGAATCATACAGTGGTGATGATAACGTCCGCATTTTCGAATGGAGGAGAAAAAAAGTCCTCCTTTCTGTCCAATACCACATGAAAGTGGTTGGTTTTTGGCATCTTATTTGTCCAGCTTCCGTACTCCTTTGTATACACTTTACAAGAAATACATTGTCGGCAAACTCCGTAGCTTGCTAGCTTGTGCACGCCGGCTTTCTGAGACTCTTATTTTGTTAGCGCAGGCAGGATGAAGCAGAGCTTTTATCGTGCAACTGTGCAAGTCGGTCTTTTGAGTTTTGACGACAGGTACGGCGCCAGAGTCTGTTGAAATAAAGTGTTTCTCGCGTTCCAGTCGGTAATTTTAATGAGCTGGCAGCAGCCAGCGTCATCTCAGAAGACCCTCGGGTGCCGTGAATGTCAATCAAGTGACGAAAGTGACGTCATAGTGAAGATTTATGATCGCTCATTTTTAGGACTATTTTTTTAATGCCTGGCTGGTGATCGACTGACACACCCTCCGAGATCGACCGGTAGATCGCGATCGACGTAATGAGCACCCCTGTCTACATTATTGAATTCATAATGACTTTATTAGAGGAAATGATGCTCCATTAAACACCTATTTCATTTCATAGGGGTGCACAAAAATCGATTCACATCCGAATCGTGTTTCTGATTCATTCCGATTCTAAATCAATTTTCAAAAATGTATCACATTTTTTAAAAATAATATTTAAACAGCCATTTTAGACCACCTCCATGCAACCAGAATGAGTTTTACGAAACTGTTTTGAAAAAGTTGAATTGTTATTGTACTAAATGAATCCCCAGGTCATGTGACTGAGAGAGGGTGAGGTGAGATTGTAACAATCTTGGGTCGTATCGCTACATTTCGGCCTTTCTTTCACCCGCATGGCAACAGCGTTCAAAGTGCCGTGCATTTACATACCTGCCAACTACTCCGGTTTTCCCGTAATTAGTACGGTTTTCATCAACCTATTCCGGGTTACGGTTGCAGTGATAAAAAAATACGGTTTTTCATTAATTAAAAACAAATATTTAAAAAAAAGTTTTATTCACGAAATCGCGTAACAACAATGACAATCGACACTGCTTCCCGTAACTTCCTATCGAGCCATTCCCAATGCCATGCGCGAGGCTATTTATAGCACCGCTGCCAAGCACGAGGCACCAGTTGCCATTGTTTCCAAACGAGCGAACGATCATGGAATCGGCCGGAGAAAAATCGCAAACGAGTCTTAAACCGAAAAGAAAACTGCAGTCATTCCGTGAAGAATATTCAAAAGCCTATCCGGGAATAATTATCCGTTCCAAAAAGGGTGGAAACTACGCGAATTGCACCTTGTGCGGACACGATTTTTCGATCGGACACGGAGGAATTAGCGATGTAAAAGACCACGTTGGGACAAAAAAACACAAGTCTAATGCCGTTGCTAGCGATACAAGTGGAAAACTTTCAACGTTTTTCGTCGCCCAAACAGATTCTTTGGATGTGATAAATGCCGAAGTTTTATTTACGGAGGCAATAATTGAGCATGGACTTCCAATCGCACTGGCTGATCAGTTATTTCGGAAAATGTTTCCCGACTCGAAAATTCATTTTCATTAATTCTTCGTCAATTCTTTTGAAAGGCTTACAGAAAACTGCAATTGAATTGTAGTTCCATGCTAATGATGCTATTGAATTACATTTTAATGAAGTAAACTTATCATAAAGTTACCATATCATTTTTGCAGTATGATCAATCTGATAGAATACATTTGGATTTTAGCCACAAAAAGGTAACGACACCAATGTTATCTATTGGAATTGTTTAGTACTGTTATACTGTTAAAAGTGTTTATACTATTTATGCTTTCAAGTCCAAGTTGAAGAAATCTTGTTAAATGTTGACAGCATAACTACCAAAATACAGAAGTATGTCCTTAATATTTTTGCAGTGCTATTTCTGTTGAAAAGTTCAAATGATTACATTAGAGATGTGATGTGCCACTTTTCAAGTGTCTGATGGCTTCAATTAATTGTCATTAATTTTTCATATTTTGAATTCTTTTGAAAGGCTTACAAAAAAACTACATTTGAATTGTAATTCCATGCTATTGACAGGACTATTAATTTTAATGAAGTTAGTTTACCATGTTTACAGTATGATAATTGTGATAGAAATGTGAATTTTAGGCACAGAATATTTTTTACAATTGAACAAGGCAGTAGATTATACAAGCTTGGACAGAAAGTTAATAATGACACCAATTTTTTTTTTTAATGGAATTGTTTAGTACTGTTTTACCATTTGTTTACTGTAAAAAGTGTTTATACTGTTTATACTTTCAATGAACAAATTGAAGTCTTGTGAAAGGTTGACAGGATAACTGGCATTAACTGTCAAAATAATTTCAAACTATTGAAGTTAGCTTACAGAATAAACATGTCAATCAACCCATATGATTTTTGCTGTAATATTTTTGTTTTGAAAAGTCACTGTGACTGATAGAAAAGTGATGGTTTTAGCAACATTTTAACCTGATACCGATCATCCATGAGTGACATCGGCCGATACCGATAAAACGTGTTACCGGAATTTTTCGACTTATTTATGGTGAGTGCTATTGACAGTGTAACAAGATCAACACAATATTTTAACCAGTTCATTATTCTATTTAATTATATACAATTATTTGAGCAAAAACAAAGTCAATAACTAAACAAAAACTAAAACTACTATTTACCCTCAAAGACCTCCTGTGTCCAGGGAATTATTCAGAGTTTGTTAGCATTAACAAAATAAGATGATTTTGCGAGAATACAAATTTCAACCCAATCATTCTACTGCTGTATCGATCATATACTGATACTACCCTTGGTATCGACACAACCAATTTATGGAACGATACTTCCTCCCCTTACTGATTTTAACAACACTGACACACAGTTGTTAGTGCATAGTAGGGTTGTACGGTATACTAGTTCAGTGTTTTTTCTTTTAATAAAAAATGAAAACGGGTCCCACAGACCCGGACACCACCCTTGATCTTGTGTACCAGGCGGATATTAGAGAACCTGATCAGGTTTTCAAAGCTAAGTATACCGTATTTGTCTAGTATGTTACAATGGTGGTATCGCCGAGGCTTTTTATCGAGGATTTTCAGTGCTTGATTATGTAATGATACTTGCCAACCTTGAGACCTCGAATTTCGGGAGGTGGGGTGAGGGGGGTGGGGTGGGCGTGGTCGGGGGGTGGTTAAGAGGGGAGGAGTATATTTACAGCTAGAATTCACCAAGTCAAGTATTTCATATATATATATATCCCTGCGACCCCGAAGGGAATAAGCGATAGGAAATGGATGGATGGATGGATGGATATATATATATATATATATATATATATATATATATATATATATATATATATATATATATATATATATACATATATATATATATAAATAAAAGAAATACTTGAATTTCAGTGTTCATTTATTTACACATATACACACACATAACACTCATCTACTCATTGTTGAGTGAAAGGGTTGAATTGTCCATCCTTGTTCTATTCTCTGTCACTATCTTTCTAACCATGCTGAACACCCTCTCTGATTATGTGTGGCACGCACAAAAGTGCTTTCATCAAATGCACTAGATGGCAGTATTTTCCTGTTTAAGAGTGTCACAACATTGCTGTTTACGGCAGACGGACTGCTTTACTGTAGACCTTCTTTATATTGTGGGAAAGCGGACTCAGGTCCGCATGGAGCTGGAGGGGGCGTGGCATCCAGCTCCGCCTGAATTTCGGGAGATTTTCGGGAGAAAATTTGTCCCGGGAGGTTTTCGGGAGAGGCGCTGAATTTCGGGAGTCTCCCGGAAAATCCGGGAGGGTTGGCAAGTATGTGTAATGATCTGAGAGAATTTAAAACAGTCTGTTTGGCTTGAGACCATGATGACATATATATATATATATATATATATATATATATATATATATATATATATATATATATATTTCACCGAAGCTGCTTTTGGGAAGCTGTTTTTATACCTAATCATGGCACCCACCTGTTTCCAATTAGCCTGTTCACCTGTGGTATGTTCCAAATAAGTGTTTGATGAGCATTCCTCAACTTTCTCAGTCTTTTTTGCCACTTGTGCCAGCTTTTTTTGAAACAAGTCGCAGGCATCAAATTCCAAATGAGCTAATATTTGCAAAAAAAACAAAACGTTTACCAGTTGGAACATGAAATATCTTGTCTTTGCAGTCTATTCAATTGACTATAAGTTGAAAAGGATTTGTTGTATTCTCTTTTTATTTACCATTTACCAGAGGTGGGTAGAGTAGCCAGAAATTGTACTCAAGTAAGAGTACTGTTACTTTAGAGATTTATTACTCAAGTAAAAGTAAGGAGTAGTCACCCAAATATTTACTTGAGTAAAAGTAAAAAGTATGTTGTGAAAAAACTACTCAAGTACTGAGTAACTGATGAGTAACATACACACACATATCATATATATATATATATATATATATATATATATATATATATATATATATATATATATATACATATACACATACATTGATATATACAGTATATCATTTATATTTATTTATTTTGCCGTTTTTGTTTACATGTTAAAGGTGTTTTAATGAATATACATGCATGTTTAACACATATAGATTCCTTTCTTTCATGTTGACAAGAATATAAGTTGGTGTATTACCTGATTCTGATGACTTGCATTGATTGTAATCAGACAGCAGTGCTTAACGTCCACGTTTTCAAATGGAGGAGAAAAAAAGTTCCTCCTTTCTGTCTAATACCACATGAAAGTGGTTGGTTTTTGGTATCTTATTTGTCCAGCTTCCATATTCGTTTTCACACACTTTACAAGAAATATATTGGCGGCAAATTCCGTAGCTTGCTAGCTTGTTTGCGCTGGCTTTCGGAGACTCTTATTTTGAAAGCGCAGGCGCGATGGAGCGGCACTTTTATTGTGAAGACAGGAACCGTGCAGTCAGTCTTTAGGCTTGTGACGGGATGTACGGTTGAAATAAAAAAAGTGTCTTTTTTCCTTCACACTTTTGATTGATTGATTGAAACTTGTATTAGTAGATTGCACAGTACAGTACATATTCCGTACAATTGACCACTAAATGGTAACGCCCCAATACGTTTTTCAACTTGTTTAAGTCAGGTCATGTGACCGCCTGGCTCTGTTTGATTGGTCCAACGTCACCAGTGACTGCATCTGATTGGTGGAACGGAGTCAAACGTCACTAGTGACTGCATTTTATTGGTGGAACGGAGTGAAACGTCACCAGTAAGGCAGGCACTTTGAAGGTCTGTCTGACAGACCAAAACAAACAAAGCGTGCATTAACAGATCGATAAAAATTAGTAGCGAGAAGCGATATGCTGAATGTAGATAAAAGTAATGGAGTAAAAGTAGCGTTTCTTCTCTATAAATATACTCAAGTAAAAGTAAAAGTAAGTTGCATTAAAACTACTCTTAGAAGTACAATTTATCCCAAAAGTTACTCAAGTAGATGTAACGGAGTAAACTACCCACCTCTGCCATTTACACAACGTGACAACTTCCCTGCTTTTGGGGTTGTATAAACATCAATAACGTCACACAATGTGCTGCAAAAGATGTGTAATCTTTACATAAATGTTTATTAAGTCAGGTTTAATATGTGTCTTTTACACATTAATTGCAGTAAAACGATGTTGTTGCAGCTTTTCTTTTTTCCCCTCAGCAGTCCTCAATACCACCCAAAGATGGCGGCAGTCTGGCGGCCAATGTTTGAGCTGCCGTAAATCCTCCGTCGAAGAAGAACAAAAAGGCGGAAGTTAGCAAGCTGAGCCAAAAAGAAGACAAAGCGGCCAGAGGCTAAAGCGGTCCAGTCGCCGGGAAGAAAATGTCGTTTACGAAAGACTTTGTAAGGAAACGATTACTGCAGGCTGCTGACGAAATATATGCCATGTTTGAGAGAACACTAGCGTCATATGAGAAGGAACTTTCTGGAACGAGGAAGGAGAATGAGCGACGACGACGACAACTGGAAGCCATTCCCGACACTGACACTGAAGGTCTTATTGCATCTTTATAAGCCTTTTATGTGTGCTTTACTCAACCCTGGTAACATATCACAGAACGTCAGCGATGACTGTAACCTTCACATATTCATTTAATATGACAGTCTCTCAGTGACGTGCGGTCAGAGGTGGATAGTAGTAACACGCTACATTTACTCCGTTACATCTACTTGAGTAACTTTTGGGATAAATTGTACTTCTAAGAGTAGTTTTAATGCAACTTACTTTTACTTTTACTTGAGTATATTTATACATAGTTTTCACGCCCGACTGATTTCCCATGATGCTCCGCGCGATCCGCCATTTTGAAAGGCAAGCGCACCGGTACAACATCAGCAAATTCATATATACGAACCCGTTCACAAACATATGCATAATGGCCGAGAAACCAGCAAAAAAGAAGTATAAAGAAGGCTTGGACAACCAGACGTTGGAAAGATACAACCAGAAGACACAATGCATAGGCGTTGACCCGTACGAAGTGCCGAAACAAAGTTTCACGTATGACCACAAATGCCTCCCGGCCATAACGTACATAGACATTTTGAACTACCTCGTCAATTACACCTGAGAGGAAGCAGCATCCAGGACCTAATGGTGGAATGTCATATCGCCACACGCCATCGCTTCTACACAGCAGCGTGTTGTTGTTGATGGGACTTTGAGGGACGCGGGAGCTGACTTGGCTGCCGGAGGCCGACATTGCGCCGCTGTTTCCGCCGCTGCTCGCACCGAGCTGGAGGTAGCCCCCCCCCCCGCACTTAGCTCCCCAAACATAGGATAACTCCTAACCGCCGTCTCCGTTGCGACCAGCAGAGGATCAAGGTAAAGTACCTCCATTGGAGCGGGACTGTGGGACGGTGCGTGTCCAGCCCATCGCCCGGTCAGTCTGTCGGCTCTCGCTAGCAGCATTAGCACTGCCTGTGTATTTTCGCCTGGGATGATGGGTGATCGCCCGAACCCGCCCAGGTAAAGTTGTTTATATATGAAACACTTGGATGCCATGTTTGTTCATGTTTTCATGTGCCGTGTTTCCTTTTTTTGCAAAGATGCTACGACGACTAGCATATGCTAAGGGCTAGCTTCGGCTACAAGCTAACCCACGCTAACAAGGATGGCAAATTTCCGCCCGTAGTTGTGCGCCTCGCCGCCAAAGCCCGGACGCAGTGGGTGCTAACGATACATCCATGCTTAATGTGCGCGCAGAAGGCGACTAACTATCGATAAACGCGGCGAATTCCTTGAAAAGAATGTGTCGTGAAGCGTGTCAACTAGGCCAGGTGTGTTTTGTTTGCCTCCCAAGATGGCGGATGACCCGGGATAACCCGGATGTGTGACGTCACGTAAACACCATGTATAGAGAAGGAACGCTACTTTTACTCCGCTACTTTTATCTACATTCAGCTCGCTACTCGCTACTAATTTTTATCGATCTGTTAATGCACGCTTTGTTTGTTTTGGTCTGTCAGACAGACCTTCAAAGTGCCTGCCTTACTGGTGACGTTTCACTCCGTTCCACCAATCAGATGCAGTCACTGGTGACGTTGGACCAATCAAACAGAGCCAGGTGGTCACATGACCTGACTTAAACAAGTTGAAAAACTTATTGGGGTGTTACCATTTAGTGGTCAATTGTACGGAATATGTACTGTACTGTGCAATCTAATAATAAAAGTTCAAATCAATCAATCAGAAGTGTGAAGGAAAAAAGATACTTGTTTTATTTCAACCGTACCGTCAAAAGCCTCAAGACTGACCCGCACATGAGGACGTTCCTGTCTTCACAATAAAAGTGCCGCGCCATCGCGCCTGCGCTTTCAAAACAAGAGTCTCCGAAAGCCGGCGCAAACAAGCTAGCAAGCTACGGAGTTTGACACCAATATATTTCTTGTAAAGTGTATAAAAACGAATATGGAAGCTGGACAAATAGGATGCCAAAAACCCACCACTTTCATGTGGTATTAGACAGAAAGGAGGAACTTTTCTTCTCCTGCATTTGAAAACGTGGACGTTATCATCACTGCTGTCTGATTACAATCAACGCAAGTCATCAGAATCAGGTAATACACCAACTTATATTCTAGTCTTCATTAAAGAAAGGAATCTATATGTTAAACATGCATGTATATTCATTAAAACACCTTTAACATGTAAACAAAAACAGCAAAATAAATACTTATAAATTATATACTGTATATATCAATGTATATGTATGTATGTATATATATATATATATATATGATATGAGTGTGTATGTTACTCATCAGTTACTCAGTACTTGAGTAGTTTTTTCACAACATACTTTTTACTTTTACTCAAGTAAATATTTGGGTGACTACTCCTTACTTTTACTTGAGTAATAAATCTCTAAAGTAACAGTACTCTTACTTGAGTACAATTTCTGGCTACTCTACCCACCTCTGCGTGCGGTGAGGTTGATGGCTGCCTTCATCACAGTCAGATTTACAAACATATGAACCCTAAAGAGTATCTTATTCACCATTTGATTGGCAGCAGTTAACGGGTTATGTTTAAAAAGCTCATACCAGCATTCTTCCCTGCTTGGCACTCAGCATCAAGGCTTGGAATTGGGGGTTAAATCACCAAAAATTATTCCCGGGCGCGGCCACCGCTGCTGCTCACTGCTCCCCTCACCTCCCAGGGGGTGATCAAGGGGATAGGTCAAATGCAGAGGACACATTTCATTACACCTAGTTAGGGCTGCAGCTAACGATTATTTTTCTGTCGATTAATCTATAGATTATTTTTTTCGATTAATCGGTTAATCTATAGATTATTTTTTCGATTAATCTATAGATTATTTTTCCTTTTACCGATTTTTTTTTTAATTTAAAATGAAGACGAAAAAATAAATGTAGGCCAGTTTTTTCAAAAGGCATGGCTTTTATTTACAAAAAAAAAAAGTATGGCCACTCAGTCAACATTGACAACAACATGACAAAATATTCTGTAACAATGTAAACATTTAAAACTTTTAACATTTAACAAAATTAAAAGTAGCTTATTTGCTTTTTAATGTGCAAATATAAAAGTAAACATCCAGTGCAAATCTTAATATTCTGGAATAGTATAAGCATTTCAAAAGTAAAAGTATTGCTTATTTTGCTTTAAAATGTGCAAAAATAAAGATAAACATCCAATACAAAAAAGTGCAAAACGGAAATATTCTGTAACAAGTGTAAACATTTCAACAAAAGTAAAAGTATTGCTTATTTGCTAAAATGTGCAAAAATAAAGCTAAACATCCAATACAAAAAAGTGTACAGTGTAAACATTTCAACAAAAGTAAAAGTATTGCTTATTTTGCTTAATAACACAACAATGATAGTATGATTAAAGTGAAAGTTAATTGTTGGTTTGTACATAGTATATGTAACTGTTAATGTTGTAAAAGGTATTTGCACAACTAATTAACGTTAGCGTTTGTGACACGTCTTGTGCCGTGGGGTTCTTTCAGGACCGACAGACTGAACGCCAGACGGCTTTGCCAGGTTTACAATCTTTTAATTTTACACAAAGTCTTTTCTCTTCCAACTGCGCGGATCGCGCACCTGGGCACGATTGCGGCGTCGCTCCCGGCGCGCCCCGCCTCGCCGCTCGCTCGCCGCCGCCGCCTCTCCACAGCGTTAAAGAGGAGCGCGTCTTTGTAAACACTGAACAGGCACGCCAAACGCGCCTCTCGGAGCGAAACGGTGCTTTAGTTTATGAATTTACAACGCAGATACAAATGACACATTCATGTTTTTGTGTAATAATGACAACGTATACGCACGCGGACGATTGACTTGTTGATGGTGATGGCAAGAACGCTGTCGGGGGTTTTCTTTTCAAATGTTCGTTCATAGCCGTTGTGCTGCTATGATAGGCCATTTCCGCTCGACACAGTGTGCATACAACAACATTATTAGGCCGTTTATTGAAATACTCCCACACTTTTGACGACTTTTGGCGTGCTTTTTTCCCCTCGCTCGCATCGTCTGCTTTGCGCTCCGCCATGACAGTAAAGTAGAGTGACGTAAATATGCGACGCGCCGACGCACAAAAACGGCGTCGACGTATTTACGTAACCGATGACGTCGACGCGTCGTTTCAGCCTTACACCTAGTGTGTTGAGTTGTTGAGTTTGAGTTTATTTCGAACATGCAAGCATACAACATGATACATCACAATTTCCAGTTTCTCTTTTCAACGTGTTCGAAAAGGAGTAGGAAGAAGCAGAGCTTATTTAATCCTACCCCTTTTCTTGGGTAGGCCGCAATTCGGACTAAAAATACCTAATGTAAGTTTATTATCGTCAATTAAGATTCTAGTAATATTTCTTCTCATAAATTGACCCTTTCTCATAAAATTATTTTTCACAACACCTTTTTTGGAACAGTATAGTATATTCCTTTCTGTAAAATGTGAAGTTTATGATAGTAAATTCAAATGAATTTCTCATAAGATAATACTTTTCTTTCATGTGAGTGTGAATGTTGTCTGTCTATCTGTGTTGGCCCTGCGATGAGGTGGCGACTTGTCCAGGGTGCACCCCGCCTTCCGCCCGAATGCATCTGAGATAGGCTCCAGCACCCCCCCGCGACCCCAAAAGGGACAAGCGGTAGAAAATGGATGGATGGATATATTATCACATGTGCCATTGTTTTTTTTAATTAATCAAAAGTACATTTATTTATTTAATCATTTGATTGTGAAATATACAAACGATTAAATAATTAGAACGATGATTAAATTCAAGATGAAAACATTATTGGAATATTGAAATATTTAATTAAAACATAAAATTACTATATTTACTTTTGCATTATATACGTATTTATAATTAATTCATGACAGATTTAAGTCATTATTTATTTGTGTTTCTTTTAACCCTTCATCGTGCAGTATAATGCTTTTTAAATGTAATTCACAAAACCAGAGAATACTATACTGATATGCATTGCCGTTATTGACCGTAGGGTGGCAGTGTGTGTGTGACAATCATTGGTACTTTAACTTAACTTTAACTTTACACATACAAACTGTAGCACACAAAAAAGCACATTTAATTAAAAAAAAACGTTATTATGGTCTTACCTTTACTTATAAATGAAGTCCATGCGCCGCTGTTGTGCTGGATTAATGCACCCCCGCCGTAGAATGCACCCCCTGACGGGAGTGTTATATCAACTAAAGCCCTCACTTCAACTTTCCACGTGCAAGATTGAATCTATTTAAAGGGGAACATTATCACCAGACCTATGTAAGCGTCAATATATACCTTGATGTTGCAGAAAAAAGACCTTTTTTTTTTTTAACCGATTTCCGAACTCTAAATGGGTGAATTTTGGCGAATTAAACGCCTTTCTAATATTCGCTCTCGGAGCGATTGTGACGTCACATCGGGAAGCAATCCGCCATTTTCTCAAACACCGAGTCAATTCAGCTCTGTTATTTTCCGTTTTTTCGACTGTTTTCCGTACCTTGGAGACATCATGCCTCGTCGGTGTGTTGTCGGAGGGTGTAACAACACGAACAGGGACGGATTCAAGTTGCACCAGTGGCCCAAAGATGCGAAAGTGGCAAGAAATCGGACGTTTGTTCCGCACACTTTACCGACGGAAGCTATGCTACGACAGAGATGGCAAGAATGTGTGGATATCCTGCGACACTCAAAGCAGATGCATTTCCAACGATAAAGTCAAAGAAATCTGCCGCCAGACCCCCATTGAATCTGCCGGAATGTGTGAGCAATTCAGGGACAAAGGACCCCGGTAGCACAGCAAGCAATGGCGGCAGTTTGTTCCCGCAGACGAGCGAGCTAAACCCCCTGGATGTCTTGGCTCACACCGTCCCGAAGATGATCAAGAGAAGAATATCGACCCTAGCTTCCCTGGCCTGCTGACAAGAGGGTATGTCTACAGAATATATTAATTGATGAAAATTGGGCTGTCTGCACTCTCAAAGTGCATGTTGTTGCCAAATGTATTTCATATGCTGTAAACCTAGTTCATAGTTGTTAGTTTCCTTTAATGCCAAACAAACACATACCAATCGTTGGTTAGAAGGCGATCGCCGAATTCGTCCTCGCTTTCTCCCGTGTCGCTGGCTGTTGTGTCGTTTTCGTCGGTTTCGCTTGCATACGGTTCAAACCGATATGGCTCGATAGCTTCAGTTTCTTCTTCAAATTTGTTTTCGCTACCTGCCTCCACACTACAACCATCCGTTTCAATACATGCGTAATCTGTTGAATCGCTTAAGCCGCTGAAATCCGAGTCTGAATCCGAGCTAATGTCGCTATAGCTTGCTGTTCTTTCCGCCAAGTTTGTTTGTGTTGGCTTCACTATGTGACGTCACAGGAAAATGGACGGGTGTATATAACGATGATTATGAGGCACTTTGAAGCTTTTTTTAGGGATATTGCGTGATGGGTAAAATTTTGAAAACAACTTCGAAAAATATAATAAGCCACTGGGAACTGATTTTTAATGGTTTTAACCATTCTGAAATTGTGATAATGTTCCCCTTTAAAAAAGTGTAACCGAGAGTTTATAAATGTCGCCTATACTGTATGAAACTACAAAATAACAAACACGGAGGCTCCAGTTTACACGAGGACCACTTTATTTACCTTCTTTCAAAAACCTCCGCAACGTGACATCACTTCCGCTCTTAGCGCCTTCAAAATAAGAGCTCAAGGCATATACTGTATAACAGCGCATAACAGGAACTTAACATCACAAAGAGGAAAGCCCATAAAAATAGGTTACAAAAGTTATTTAAGAAGAAGCCAAAAAGTGCAAAAACAATAATGTTCGTGTTGGAGGAGTTGTGAATTAGGTACACCTGCAGTCTGCAGGTGTACCTAATGTTGTGGCCCTGCAGTCATTCACAACTCCTCCAACACCAACATTATTGTTTTTGCCCTTTTTGGCTTTCTTATGAAATAACTTTTTTAAATAGATTCAATCTTGCACGTGGAAAGTTTAAGTGTGGGCTTTAGTTGATATAACACTCCCGTCAGGGGGTGCATTCTACGGCGGGGGTGCAGGAGGCGAGCCTCAGCCAGTGCGTCTTTTGCAGCCGTTTTATGATCGCTCAGCACAAGAAATACGTTACACACATACAGTTGTTGACAAAATACACTGTACATTATATACCTCAGCTAACTAAACTATGGAAATGTATAATATAGTTCATATAGCAATACAGTCTCACTGCACAGCAGGCCAGCAGTTAGCCGAGTCCGGAATCCATGTTGAGGCACTGAGTGACGTGCCTCAACTGGCTGCTGTTCACCGCACCGTCTCTTCTCAGTATTTGAACGGCAAATGTGAAAATTCAGCGATTTTGAATAAAAAATAATCTAAAACTGGTGAAGTTAAATGGAAAATAACTTTATAGTATAATCACTGGATACATATAACAATTTAATTTTTTTTTTTTCTTTTTACATTTTTTTTCTTTCCATGATGGCAGGTGAGGCCCCGCGTCTTTATTTTTTCTGTGCATTCTAAGTAGTAAAAAAAAAAAAAAAGCTAGTAAGAGGCGGCTAACAATGCAGATCATTCAAAACCTCCAGTATAAAGTTGTCGTCAGAAGTGTACATACACTTGTAAAGAACATCATGTCATGGCTGTCTTGACTTTACAATCATTTCTACATCTCTTGGTTTTTTTTGTGATAGAGTGATTGGAGCACATACTTGTTGGTCACAAAAAACATTCATGAAGTTTGGTTCTTTTAATGAATTAATTATGGGTCTACTGAATATGTGAGGGTCAAAAGTATACATACAGCAATGTTAATATTTGCTTACATGTCCCTTGGCAAGTTTACCTGCAATAAGGCACTTTTGGTAGCCATCCACAAGCTTCTGCTTGACCACTTGACCACAAAATTGGTGCAGTTCAGCTAAATGTGTTGCTTTTCTGACATGGACTTGTTTCTTCAGCATTGTCCACACGTTTAAGTCAGGACTTTGGGAAGGCCATTCTAAAACCTTCATTCTAGCCTGATTTAGCCGTTCAAGTATTTCATATATATATATATATATATATATATATATATCCATATATACACACACACATATATATATATATATATATTAGAGATGTCCGATAATATCGGCCTGCCGATAAATGCTTTAAAATGTAATATTGGAAATTATCGGTATCGGGTTTTTTTTAAAAATTGAATCAACATAAAAAACAGAAGGTACACTTACTATTAGTGCACCAACCCAAAAAAACTCCCTCCCCCATTTACACTCATTCACACAAAAGGGTTGTTTCTTTCTGTTATTAATATTCTGGTTCCTACATTATATATCAATATATATCTGTCAAGACTTGGACTTTGACGTGGCTTGTTTTCCCATGGTGAAAATGATTTGGACCAGACATGGCGTGAAGTTAAATACATGATTTGATTTTAACACTCAAAAAAAGAACAAATAAAAGGCACTCGCAGTGGAGGCACAAAACTTGACGCAGGGAACAAAAACTTGGACTATGCACAACTATGAACATGGCAACACAAAAGACACTAACTGTGGCATAAATAAACACAACTTACTTGCGGAAGCAAAGAGCAGCATGAGTGTGATGTCGCCAGGCCGACCAACAGAAAATGACAGGCTTAAATAGTCACGGGGTAAATGATAACAGGTGCGTGAGTTCAAATGAATCAGGTGCGTGAGTCGTGAGGACAGGTGAACTGATTGGTAGTCATGGAAACAAAACAAAGTGAAAAAACAGAGACTGACAGAGTGTAAAAACCAAACAGAACATAGCCAAACTAAACATGATCACCAAGACATGACAATATCAATACAGTCTGCAAGGGATACAGTCCATAAGCACACATGATTGTGCGTGCTGCTGGTCCACTAATAGTACTAACCTTTAACACTTCATTTTACTAATTTTCATTAATTACTAGTTTCTATGTAACTGTTTTTATGTTGTTTTACTTTCTTTTTTATTCAAGAAAATGTTTTTAATTTATTTACCTTATTTTATTTTATTAATTAAAAAAAAAAAAACCTTATCTTCACCATACCTGGTTGTCCAAATTAGGCATAATAATGTGTTAATTCCACGAATGTATATATCGGTATCGGTAATTAAGAGTTGGACAATATCGGAATATCGGATATCGGCAAAAAAGCCATTATCGGACATCCCTCACACACACACACACACACATATATATATATATATATATATATATATATATATATATATATATATATATATATATATATATATATATATATATATATATATATATATATATGTATGTATGTGTGGGGAAAAAATCACAAGACTATTTCATCTCTACAGGCCTGTTTCATGAGGGGGGGTACCCTCAATCATCAGGAGATTTTAATGGGAGCATTCGCATACCATGGTTTATATAGGGCACAGAGTGGGTGGGTACAGGCTGGCGTAGGGGCGTGGTGATTGGCTCATGTGTTACCTAGGAGGTGTTTCCGTCTATGGCGGCATGCTGTTACAATTTCGCTGCGCTTGTTGAGGGATGACAGGTCTGGACGGTAAATAATAAACAGTTTCTCTTTCAAGCATAGGTTGCATCTTTTATTACCACTATTGTAAGGTGTGCTGGATGCAAGAATTTGCCATGTTATTGAATATTCAACATTATTGTCTTTGAGGTCCCAAATGTGTTTGCTGAGTTCTGTGGTATTTCGCAGGTTTTTGTTCCTGAAAGAAGCCTTGTGATTGTTCCATCTGGTTTTGAATTCTCCCTCGGTTAATCCTACATATGTGTCGGATGTGTTAATGTCCTTGCGTATTACCTTAGATTGGTAGACAACTGATGTTTGTAAGCACCCCCCGTTGAGAGGGCAATCAGGTTTCTTTCGACAGTTACATCCTTTGTTGGTTTTGGAGTCGCTCTGTCTGGGGGTCGACGGCTCATTTGCAATTGTTTTGTTGTGGTTTGAGATGATTTGTCGTATATTGTTCATGCAGCTGTAGCTCAATTTAATGTTGTTCTTGTTGAATACTTTTCTTAGGGTGTTGTCTTTGGGAAAGTGTTTGTCAATCAGATTGAGGAATTTGTGTCCAATGTTCGTTGAGACGTTTTTGCTGTATGGGGGGTTGTACCAGATGATGTCGTTTCGTTTTCTGTTCTTTTTTGGCTGGTTTCCTGGCGTGGGTTCATAGGTGAGGGTGAAATTGTATCCGCTTTCATCAAGGGCTTTTTGGTACGGGGGGGTTCAGTTATATATATATATATAACTGAAATTCAAGTATTTCTTTTATTTTAACTTGCAAGCGTATTTCTTCTTCTTACTCGTCGTCGCCATGTCTCTTCTTCTGCTTCGTCTCCTTCTTCTTGCACGCTGTTTATATGGAGGAAAAGCGGACGTGACTGAGGACAGCATGCGGGCGTTAAAGGGTGAAGGTTTCAGGTGAGAGAGGACGCTAAAGCCACGCCCCCAATATTGTTGTCCGGGTGGAAATCGGGAGAAATTCGTGAGAATGGTTGCCCCGGGAGATTTTCGGGAGGGGCACTGAAATTTCGGGACCCTCCCGGGGAAAATCGGGAGGGTTGGCAAGTATGCCCCCCCCCAGACACATTTTTTCTCTCAATGTGGCCCCCAAGGCAAAATACGCTCTGGGAAAGGATATACTTTTATTCAATAATATTATATATATAACAGTGTTTCCCACACATTCATTTATTTGTGGCGGACCGCCACGAAAGAATTACGTCCGCCACAAATGGATTTTTCGGCTTTTGACTCGCTCGACCGCTCATAAAAGCAATGGGACTGTCTGTGAATGTTGCTTGTAGTTACAACTCCGGTGCAGTAGGTGGCGGTAGCCTACTATGGATTGTAACTCCGCCAATAGCACTTAATTCACCTGGTGGGCCAGAAGAAGAAGAAGAGGGACGGACGGACGGACGGACGGGATCAAAATACGAGGGTAATATAGGTTATAGCTGCATCGCTCGCGGCTCGTCATATATTTAACGTTAATCCGCGATTTCACCGAGCGTTTCACTGACGGTGAGCAGCCTGACGCTGCTTCATTAACACCGCCGCTGTTTGACTCGGTCACCTGTTTTCATACCGACGAGCTAACGTGTCCAGGTTATAACCCTGTTGTCAATAAACACACATGGACTGAAGCTAAATTGTCCACTGTCCACTGCAGCATGTGAATGCAATGAAAAGAATCAAATCTGAGCCAACCAGCTGTTAAAATGTTGTCCAGGTTAATGTTTTGGCCATTAAAGGCCCTTCATTTCAAGATTTCAACTGTGATCGGGCTTTAAACAGGTGGCTGACCTGTTCAGATGGGTGTAACTGCTACTGGTCAAATAATGTGAAATAGCATTTAATTTTACATGTATGCAATGCCATTTAAATGTAATTATAGATAATAATAATAATAAATACTGTGTAGTGTTGTAAATAGTCAACGGGAATAATTTTAGTAAGATATAAGCCATGAGCACTACACAGCCAGAAAAAAACCTAGGCAGGACAAGTAAAAATATTGGGGCAAGTAGATTTGAGAAGTCGGGCAAGTAGAAAAAAACCTTAACGTTGAACCCTGCATGTGTTGAGCTGCTGCCGCTTAAGGTTAGACGGCACTGTACATAGAGCGCTTCTGCTCGTTAGTAATAAATTCTAATGTTGGATGTTCACTCCTTCACACAGATGAGTATAGAAAAATATTTTCAACGGCCGAAAAGGGCTGGACTTGGAGAGGAGGTAGGCCTACAGTCCGGACCACAGGTGCGACCTGTTCAGCAGCAGCAGCAGGAGGAGGAGGAGGAAATTGACTGACTGTGGCAGGACACCTCTGCCTCTGTTTCACTTCATGTTGCTGGTAAATAATATGGTTGTAGTAGTAGGCTAAAGTTAAATTATTTAGTATTCACTAATTAAAGGGGCAAAACTTTTAAGATACATTTTAGCTTTTATATTTTATAAGATATATTTTTTGTAAGAACCACAATTAATAAATATATTTCAGTGAATCACTAATTGTTCAAATCTGTATATAAATATGTACATAAAATGTTGTAATTATATTCCAACTCCGCGTTCTTCTTGGTCATCGCCGCCACCCCTAAGGCTGCAGCTAACGATTATTTTTCTATCGATTAATCTATAGATTATTTTTTCGATTAATCTATAGATTATTTTTCCTTTTACCGATTATTTTTTTTATTTAAAATGAAGATGAAAAAATAAATGTAGGCCAGTTTTTTCAAAAGGCATGGCTTTTATTTACAAAAATAAAAAGTATGGCCACTCAGTCAACATTGACAACAACATGACAAAATATTCTGTAACAATGTAAACATTTAAAACTTTTAACATTTAACAAAATTAAAAGTAGCTTATTTGCTTTTTAATGTGCAAATATAAAAGTAAACATCCAGTGCAAACTTAATATTCTGCAATAGTATAAGCATTTCAAAAGTAAAAGTATTGCTTATTTGCTAAAATGTGCAAAAATAAAGATAAACATCCAATACAAAAAAGTGCAAAACGAAATATTCTGTAACAGTGTAAACATTTCAACAAAAGTAAAAGTATTGCTTATTTTGCTTAATAACACAACAATGATAGTATTATTAAAGTGAAAGTTAATTGTTGGTTTGTACATAGTATATGTAACTGTTAATGTTGTAAAAGGTATTTGCACAACTAATTAACGTTAGCATTAAAGAGGAGCGCATCTTTGTAAACACTGAACAGGCACGCCAAACGCGCCTCTCAGAGCGAAACAGTGTTTCAGTTTATGAATTTACAACGCAGATACAAATGACACATTCATGTTTTTGTGTAATGATGACAACGTATACTCACGCGGACGATTGACTAGTTGATGGTGATGGCAAGAACGCTGTCGGGTGTTTTCTTTTCAAATGTTCGTTTATAGCCGTTGTGCATACAACAACATTATTAGCAGAGGTGGGTAGAGTAGCCAGAAATTGTACTCAAGTAAGAGTACTGTTACTTTAGAGATTTATTACTCAAGTAAAAGTAAGGAGTAGTCACCCAAATATTTACTTGAGTAAAAGTAAAAAGTATATTGTGAAAAAACTACTCAAGTACTGAGTAACTGATGAGTAACATACACATATATATATATATATATATATATATATATATATATATATATATATATATATATATATATATACACACACACACACACACACACACATATTTATATATATATATATATATATATATATATATATATATATATATATATATACAAACACACACACATATATATATATATATATACACATATATATACATACATTGATATATACAGTATATAATTTATATTTATTTATTTTGCCGTTTTTGTTTACATGTTAAAGGTGTTTTAATGAATATACATGCATGTTTAACACATATAGATTCCTTTCTTTCATGAAGACAAGAATATAAGTTGGTGTATTACCTGATTCTGATGACTTGCATTGATTGTAAACAGACAGTATTGCTTATAACGTCCACGTTTTCAAATGGAGGAGAAAAAAAGTTCCTCCTTTCTGTCTAATACCACATGAAAGTGGTTGGTTTTTGGAATCTTATTTGTCCATCTTCCATATTCGTTTTTATACACTTTACAAGAAATAAATTGGCGGCAAACTCCGTAGCTTGCTAGCTTGTTTGCGCTGGCTTTCGGAGACTCTTATTTTGAAAGCGCGGCGCGATGGAGCGGCACTTTTATTGTGAAGACAGGAACTGTGCAGTCAGTCTTTAGGCTTTTGACGGGATGTACGGTTGGAATAAAAAGTAGTCTTTTTTCCTTCACACTTTTGATTGATTGATTGAAACTTTTATTAGTAGATTGCACAATACAGTACATATTCCGTACAATTGACCACTAAATGGCAACACCCCAATACGTTTTTCAACTTGTTTAAGTCAGGTCATGTGACCGCCTGGCTCTGTTTGATTGGTCCAACGTCACCAGTGACTGCATTTTATTGGTGGAACGGAGTGAAACGTCACCAGTAAGGCAGGCACTTTGAAGGTCTGTCTGACAGACCAAAACAAACAAAGCGTGCATTAACAGATCGATAAAAATTAGTAGCGAGTAGCGAGCTGAATGTAGATAAAAGTAGCGGAGTAAAAGTAGCGTTTCTTCTTAGGCCGTTTATTGAAATACTCCCACACTTTTGACGACTTTTGGCGTGCTTTTTTCCCCTCGCTCGCACCGCTCGCATCGTCTGCTTTGCGCTCCGCCATGACGGTAGTGTGACGTAAATATGCGACGCGTCGAAGCACAAAAACGGCGTCGACGTATTTACGTAACCGATTACGTCGACGCGTCGTTTCAGCCCTAGCCACCCCCCAACCACACCACCACAAATAGATGCCTGTCCTGTGGGAAACACTGTATAATATATAAATATTAAACATTGTCTATTCAGCAACGTCCTTTTATAATTTTTAGTGGCTGGAGGATTTACGGGGCTAATTAAAACAAATTCAATTGATGTGTTTTGGTGTCTGCTGGCGTTTTTTTTAAATTTTAATAACATTAATTTTTCCATTTATAAGATATGTCATTTACATATTTCCAATGTGGGAAAAAAAACTTCCTGCAATATGCATTTTCTTGCGTGTCCTTCTTCACATTCGCCTTAAGAGCGCACCGAAAAAAAAAAAAAAGTGGGTTCCATTGTAGATGCACCGCAGGAGTCAGGGCTGTTGGTTTCTGAAATGCCCATAAAAAGTGGTAGGGTTGAAAACACAGCAAAGCGCGCATGATAAAATGAATGTGCATTAAATGATGGAATAGTACATGCAAAATCCTCATTTAAATAAGGTGTTCTGCAGCAGTTATCAATAGCACATGCAGTGGTAGTAGATCACACGCAACATGCCCACTAATAGTACACGTCATTCTATTGTTTGCACATGCTGTTTAGAGCCTGATATCAGTAAATCAGGCCCTCAATGTAGGGCTCCAATCCCTACAGATATGCTTTTTACTATTAAAAGAATATATAATTCAGACCAGGGGTGCTCATTACGTCGATGGCGATCTACCGGTCGATCTCGGAGGGTGTGTCAGTCGATCACTAAAAAATAGTCCTAAAAATGAGCGATCATAAATCTTCACTATGACGTCACTTTCGTCACTTGATTGACATTCACGGCACCCGAGGGTCTTCTGAGATGACGCTGGCTGCTGCCAGCTCATTAAAATTACCGACTGGAAGGGCGAGAAACACTTTATTTCAACAGACTCTGGCGCCGTACCTGTCGTCAAAACCCCAAAGACCGACTTGCACAGTTGCACAATAAAAGCTCTGCTTCATCCTGCCTGCGCTACCAAAATAAGAGTCTCAGAAAGCTGGCGTGCACAAGCTAGCAAGCTACGGAGTTTGCCGACAATGTATTTCTTGTAAAGTGTATACAAAGGAGTACGGAAGCTGGACAAATAAGATGCCAAAAACCAACCAGTTTCATGTGGTATTTGGACAGAAAGGAGGACTTTTTTTCTCCTCCATTCGAAAATGCGGACGTTATCATCACCACTGTCTGATTCCAATCAATGCAAGTCATCACAATCAGGTAATACACCAACTTATATTCTTGTCTTCATGAAAGAAAGGAATCTATATGTGTTAAACATGCTTGTATTATCTCTAACCACCTTTAAGTTGTTAACAATATTAACTATATGTGTTAAACATGCTTGTTTTATCTTTAACCACCTTTAAGTTGTTAACAATATTAACTATTTGTGTTAAACATGCTTGTATTATTTTTAACCACCTTTAACTTGTTAACAATATTAACTATATGTGTTAAACATACCGTATTTTCCGCACCATAAGGCGCCCTGGGTTAAAAGCCGCGCCTTCAATGAACGGCATATTTCAAAACTTTGTCCACCTATAAGCCGCCCCGTGTTGTAAGCCGCATCTAACTGCGCTAAAGGAATGTCAAAAAAACAGTCAGATAGGTCAGTCAAACTTTAATAATATATTAAAAACCAGCGTTCTAACAACTCTGTTCACTCCCAAAATGTACGCAAATGTGCAATCACAAACATACGTATATCAACATGGACAGAGCTGCGTGAAAAAAGCCACCCGGCCTCTTCGCGTAAACTTAAACTTACCTTAACCACTCGCTCATCTTTTCTTCATCCATCCCTTCGAGTTAGCTTTTTATGATGACGCCGGCTGGAAAGGTCTCTTTTGGCAAGGTCTTCCTTTTGAATATCACCATGGGTGGAAGTTTCTGGCCATTAGCATGGCAAGCTAGAACCACAGTGAAGGATGACTTCTCATTCCCTGTGGTGCGAATATTCACCGTACGTGCTCCCGTTGTATCCACAGTGCGGTTCACAGGATTATCAGTTGCTGTGAAATAGTAATCCGTGTGTGGATGGAGAGATTGCGTCTTTTCATGAACCGGATCCCTGACGCTTAGTAGGAGCCATTTTGTGGTCTTTACAGATGTAAACACACAAAGGAAATGAAACGTACGGTGATATCCGCGCGCTTTTTCTTCTTCTACGCGGGCGGGTGGTTGCTTACAGTAGAAGAAGAAGCGCTTCCTGTTCTATGGGGGCGGGTGCTTACCTTGGCGGTTGCTTGCGTAGAAGAAGAAGCGCTTCCTGTTCTACCGGGAAAAAAGATGGCGGCTGTTTACCGAAGTTGCGAGATCGAAACTTTATGAAAATGAATCTTAATATTTATCCATATATAAAGCGCACCGGGTTAAAAGGCGCACTGTCAGCTTTTGAGAAAATTTGTGGTTTTTAGGTGCGGCTAATAGTGCGGAAAATACGGTACTTGCATTATCTTTAAACACCTTTAACTTGTTAACAATATTAACTATATGTATTAAACATACTTGTATTATCATTAAACACCTTTAATGTATTAACAATATTAACTATATGTGTTAAACATGCTTGCATTATCATTAAACACCTTTAACTTGTTAACAAAAATTTCATAAATAAGTAAATATAAATGATATATATGAATGAGGTAGATCCCCACGACTTGATCAATTGAAAAGTAGCTCGCCTGCAGAAAAAGTGTGAGCACCCCTGATTTAGACTGTGTTCTGCCTTCGAGACATATTTTATCTGTTTTAATCTCGTGAGACGTCGTCACAACCCCAATACATTGGTGTTATACTCAAATAAAAAATATAGTTTTGGACTGAGTTAAAGTGCATTTGTGTTGCTTGTGTCCTGCAGATGTCCAGCAGCTGGAGAATCAAGAAGAAGCATGTTCCCCTCAGCCGCAGCAGGAGGATCCACAGCCCCCTCATGTGAAAGAGGAAGAGGAGGAAGTGTGGATCACTCAGGAAGAGGCGGATCTTGCCAAATTACCACTGACGGTTGTCTCTGTAAAGACGGAAGACAACGAAGATGTCGACGAATCCCAAGCGGACAACCTCTTAGCGCCGCTGTCTGACAGCGACGACACAACGTCCTCTGAAAAGGACGCAACGTCACAGGCGGAAACAAAACGCGACACAGGTCAAACGGGTTTCACCTGCTCAGTCTGCGGCAAAAGATTCCCCCGAAAGGACACCTTGATTGCGCACAGGAGAACGCACACGGGCGAGAAACCCTTCCGGTGTTCACTTTGCTCCAAAAGATTTTCCTACAAGTGCGATTTGACTCGACACATGCGGACGCACACCGGAGAAAAACCCTACACGTGTTCAATTTGCGGCGAAAGCTACTCGCAGAAGTCCAATTTGTTGGCACACGAGAGGACGCACACCGGGGAAAAACCGTTCATCTGCTCGGTTTGCGGCGACGCCTTCGCCCAAAAGATCCACATGGTGGCGCACATGAGGACGCACACGGGAGAGAAACCCTTCGCTTGTTCCGTTTGCGGTAAAAGCTATTCTCAAAAGTCCAAAATGATCACACACAAGAGAACACACACCGGCGAGAAACCCTTTGATTGCTCGGTTTGTGGCGACGCCTTCGCTCACAGGTTGTCTTTGAACGCACACATGGAAACGCACAACGAGGAAAAACCTTTCAGCTGCTCCGTTTGCGGCGAAAGCTTTTCCTACCGGTCCACTATGCACGGGCACATGCGGATCCACCACCGAAAGCCCGTCGCCTGCACCATTTGTGGCAGAACGTTTGCTCTGAAGAAGATCCTGACGATGCACATGAGAACGCACACGGGAGAGAAACCTTACAACTGCTCGTTTTGCGGTAAAGGATTCACCCAAAACACGCACATGCTGTCGCACATGAGAACGCACACGGGAGAAAAGCCCTACTCCTGCTCACTTTGTGCTAAGACGTTCTCTCGCCGCGACACTTTGACGGCACACGTGCGGAAACACAACGGAGAATAATCCTTTTCCCCGCAGTTTGTCGTCAAAGATTGCAAAGTCGTACAAGCCTAATATCATTTGGACTACAGAAGTGTACAACAATGAAATTAAACGATTCCAACTTGATAGTAATTATTTAACAAAGTAATTTCTGTTTAGTAGATATATTTGCTGTCAAAATGTTTATTTGTTTGCCAATAAACGTAATGTTTTTTTTACGTTTATTTTATTTAAAATGATCTTTATGTTGTCAAATGACTTCCAATGTAAGGATCCATGTGTTCATCATACTTGCCAACATTGAGACCTCCGATTTCAGGAGGTGGGGGCGTGGTTAAGAGGGGAGGAGTATATTGACAGCTAGAATTCACCAAGTCAAGTATTTCATACATATATACAGGTAAAAGCCAGTAAATTAGAATATTTTGAAAAACTTGATTTATTTCAGTAATTGCATTCAAAAGGTGTAACTTGTACATTATATTTATTCATTGCACACAGACTGATGCATTCAAATGTTTATTTCATTTAATTTTGATGATTTGAAGTGGCAACAAATGAAAATCCAAAATTCCGTGCGTCACAAAATTAGAATATTACTTAAGGCTAATACAAAAAAGGGATTTTTAGAAACGTTGGCCAACTGAAAAGTATGAAAATGAAAAATATGAGCATGTACAATACTCAATACTTGGTTGGAGCTCCTTTTGCCTCAATTACTGCGTTAATGCGGCGTGGCATGGAGTCGATGAGTTTCTGGCACTGCTCAGGTGTTATGAGAGCCCAGGTTGCTCTGATAGTGGCCTTCAACTCTTCTGCGTTTTTGGGTCTGGCATTCTGCATCTTCCTTTTCACAATACCCCACAGATTTTCTATGGGGCTAAGGTCAGGGGAGTTGGCGGGCCAATTTAGAACAGAAATACCATGGTCCGTAAACCAGGCACGGGTAGATTTTGCGCTGTGTGCAGGCGCCAAGTCCTGTTGGAACTTGAAATCTCCATCTCCATAGAGCAGGTCAGCAGCAGGAAGCATGAAGTGCTCTAAAACTTGCTGGTAGACGGCTGCTTTGACCCTGGATCTCAGGAAACAGAGTGGACCGACACCAGCAGATGACATGGCACCCCAAACCATCACTGATGGTGGAAACTTTACACTAGACTTCAGGCAACGTGGATCCTGTGCCTCTCCTGTCTTCCTCCAGACTCTGGGACCTCGATTTCCAAAGGAAATGCAAAATTTGCATGGTTGGGTGATGGTTTGGGGTGCCATGTCATCTGCTGGTGTCGGTCCACTCTGTTTCCTGAGATCCAGGGTCAACGCAGCCGTCTACCAGCAAGTTTTAGAGCACTTCATGCTTCCTGCTGCTGACCTGCTCTATGGAGATGGAGATTTCAAGTTCCAACAGGACTTGGCGCCTGCACACAGCGCAAAATCTACCCGTGCCTGGTTTACGGACCATGGTATTTCTGTTCTAAATTGGCCCGCCAACTCCCCTGACCTTAGCCCCATAGAAAATCTGTGGGGTATTGTGAAAAGGAAGATGCAGAATGCCAGACCCAAAAATGCAGAAGAGTTGAAGGCCACTATCAGAGCAACCTGGGCTCTCATAACACCTGAGCAGTGCCAGAAACTCATCGACTCCATGCCACGCCGCATTAACGCAGTAATTGAGGCAAAAGGAGCTCCAACCAAGTATTGAGTATTGTACATGCTCATATTTTTCATTTTCATACTTTTCAGTTGGCCAACATTTCTAAAAATCCCTTTTTTGTATTAGCCTTAAGTAATATTCTAATTTTGTGACACACGGAATTTTGGATTTTCATTTGTTGCCACTTCAAATCATCAAAATTAAATGAAATAAACATTTGAATGCATCAGTCTGTGTGCAATGAATAAATATAATGTACAAGTTACACCTTTTGAATGCAATTACTGAAATAAATCAAGTTTTTCCAAAATATTCTAATTTACTGGCTTTTACCTGTATAACATGTTTACTTTATAGGCCAAAGCGAAAGTTGTTCAACAATATTATGTTTGTCAATTACTTATTATTATTATTATTATTATTATTATTATTATTATTATTATATCATTGTTATTATTAGTATTAGTAGTATAAGTAGTATACTACATTCGTTGGCGCATTCGCTATTTGTAATTAATGCAACCGGAAATACGTCACTTCCGTCAGAGCCTGTTTGTCCCAGTGGTTTGCCGTAGCCGTAGCATTGCAGCTACCCTCGCTGCGTCATCGCACAGAATGTTCTAGTGCTGTGTCTACTTTCATAACTGTGTCTACTTTCATAACGGGCGAGACGTCCAAAACATATTCTAAAAAAAATGTTGAAAGAGTTGGTGAAGGCGAGGTTAATGGCGGCGGCCGACGAAATATTTGCTCTGTTTGAAGGAACGATAGCGTCGTACGAGGAGGAACTTTCTCGAACAAAAGAGGAGAAGGAGCGACAAAGACAACAACTGGAAGCTGTTGGCGAGACTGAGTTACACGTAGAAGGTATGTTTACATGTTCGCGTGTACTTTTCACACATTTGCATAAACACGTCTAATAGGTTAAAGGGTAACTACTTTTTTGGGGGAATTTTGCCTATTATTCACAATACTAACGTGAGCATGCTTGCCAACCTTGAGACCTCAGAATATATACAGCGACCCCAAAAAGGGACAAGCGGTAGAAAATGGATGGATGTATATATCCATCCATCCATCTTATTCCGCTTATCCGATGTTGGGTCGCGGGGGCAGCAGCCTAAGCAGGGAAGCCCAGACTTCCCTCTCTCCAGCCACTTGGTCCAGCTCCTCCCGGGGGATCCCGAGGCGTTCCCAGGCCAGCCGGGAGACATAGTCTTCCCAACGTGTCCTGGGTCTTCCCCGTGGCCTCCTACCGGTCGGACGTGCCCTAAACACCTCCCTAGGGAGGCGTTCGGGTGGCATCCTGACCAGATGCCCGAACCACCTCATCTGGCTCCTCTCCATGTGGAGGAGCAGCGGCTTTACTTTGAGTTCCTCCCGGATGACAGAGCTTCTCACCCTATCTCTAAGGGAGAGACCCGCCACCCGGCGGAGGAAACTCATTTCGGTTGCTTGTACCCGTGATCTTGTCCTTTCGGTCATAACCCAAAGCTCATGACCATAGGTGAGGATGGGAACGTAGATCGACCGGTAAATTGAGAGCTTTGCCTTCCGGCTCAGCCCCTTCTTCACCACAACGGATCGATACAGCGTCCGCATTACTGAAGACGCCGCACCGATCCGCCTGTCGATCTCACGATCCACTCTTCCCTCACTCGTGAACAAGACTCCGAGGTACTTGAACTCCTCCACTTGGGGCAGGGTCTCCTCCCCAACCCGGAGATGGCACTCCACCCTTTTCCGGGCGAGAACCATGGACTCGGACTTGGAGGTGATGATTGATATATATATATATATATATATATATATATATATATATGTGTGTGTATATGTGTATATATATATATATATATATATATGTATGTGTGGGAAAAAAAATCACAAGACTACTTCATCTCTACAGGCCTGTTTCATGAGGGGTTCCCTCAATCATCAGGAGATTTTTGAAAAAAAATATCTCCTGATGATTGAGGGAACCCCTCATGAAACAGGCCTGTAGAGATGAAGTAGTCTTGTGATTTTTTTTCCCACACATACATATATTGCGCTCTACTACGGTATCGAGCACTATTTTTTGGATAACCTTATTAAGACATATATATATATATATATATATATATATATATATATATATATATATATATATATATATATATATATATATATATATATATATATATATATATATATATATATACTGTTTGGCCCTGCGATGAGGTGGCGACTTGTCCAGGGTGTACCCCGCCTTCCGCCCGACACCAGCAGATGACATGGCACCCCAAACCATCACCCAACCATGCAAATTTTGCATTTCCTTTGGAAATCGAGGTCCCAGAGTCTGGAGGAAGACAGGAGAGGCACAGGATCCACGTTGCCTGAAGTCTAGTGTAAAGTTTCCACCATCAGTGATGGTTTGGGGTGCCATGTCATCTGCTGGTGTCGGTCCACTCTGTTTCCTGAGATCCAGGGTCAACGCAGCCGTCTACCAGCAAGTTTTAGAGCACTTCATGCTTCCTGCTGCTGACCTGCTCTATGGAGATGGAGATTTCAAGTTCCAACAGGACTTGGCGCCTGCACACAGCGCAAAATCTACCCGTGCCTGGTTTACGGACCATGGTATTTCTCTTCTAAATTGGCCCGCCAACTCCCCTGACCTTAGCCCCATAGAAAATCTGTGGGGTATTGTGAAAAGGAAGATGCAGAATGCCAGACCCAAAAACGCAGAAGAGTTGAAGGCCACTATCAGAGCAACCTGGGCTCTCATAACACCTGAGCAGTGCCAGAAACTCATCGACTCCATGCCACGCCGCATTAACGCAGTAATTGAGGCAAAAGGAGCTCCAACCAAGTATTGAGTATTGTACATGCTCATATTTTTCATTTTCATACTTTTCAGTTGGCCAACATTTCTAAAAATCCCTTTTTTGTATTAGCCTTAAGTAATATTCTAATTTTGTGACACACGGAATTTTGGATTTTCATTTGTTGCCACTTCAAATCATCAAAATTAAATGAAATAAACATTTGAATGCATCAGTCTGTGTGCAATGAATAAATATAATGTACAAGTTACACCGTTTGAATGCAATTACTGAAATAAATCAAGTTTTTCAAAATATTCTAATTTACTGGCTTTTACATATATATATATATATATATATATATATATATATATATACACATCCTGAAAATATGCAAACAAAACTGTTTGGATAATTGATACTTCAAACTTGCATAAATAAATCTTAAGGAATATAACATAACTTGGCTTCTGAGAGCTTCAAAATGTAATGAATAAAATGCTAAAGTTGTTGATAAACAAGCAATTATTTTAATAATTAAATATGGTCATTTTAAATGAATTATTATGATAATTTAAAATTAATTATTTCAAATATTTTTTGGGATGTAATAAGGAGTCAGAAAAAAATACAAATAAAAATACAATAAATGTTGATGTTTTTAGCAAAATATAGTAAAAATGTATTTATTTATTTATTTTTTAATTAATAAATATATTTATTTTTAGGTAAGATAAACATAATAATACAATTTATCTCTTGTCTGGATGATTTAGTTCTTGTCACCCTGTTGTCCTCCCGTCGTGAAAAAAGGCTGTCCTCACTCAGGTCCGCATGGAGCTGGAGGGGGCGTGGCCTCCAGCTCCGGCTGAAAATCGGGAGATTTTCGGGAGAATATTTGTCCCGGGAGGTTTTCGGGAGAGGCGCTGAATTTCGGGAGTCTCCCTGAAAATTCGGGAGGGTTGACAAGTATGTGTCATGGCAAAGTCCGCCTTATTAGCATACTTGCCAACCCTCCCGATTTTCCCGGGAGACCCCCGAATTTCAGTGCCCCACCCGAAAATCTCCTGGGGCAACCATTCTCCCGGATTTCTCCCGATTTCCACCCGGACAACAATATTGGGGGCGACTGCCTTTAGTGTCCTCTCTCACCTGAAAAGGTGATAAAGCGGTAGAAAATGGATGGATGGTCTGTCATAACATTTTTAGAACTCTTATCGGACATTGTGACTTAGTTTTCCTGGGGAAAAAAAGGCACCCAAACTGTACAGCTAAATATGTATATATACAAACCCCGTTTCCATATGAGTTGGGAAATTGTGTTAGATGTAAATATAAACGGAATACAATGATTTGCAAATCATTTTCAACCCATATTCAGTTGAATATGCTACAAAGACAACATATTTGATGTTCAAACTGATAAACATTTTTTTTTTTTTTGCAGATAATCATTAACTTTATAATTTGATGGCAGCAACACGTGACAAAGAAGTTGGGAAAGGTGGCAATAAATACTGATAAAGTTGAGGAATGCTCATCAAACATTTATTGGGAACAGGTGGGTGCCATGATTGGGTATAAAAACAGCTTCCCAAAAAAATGCTCAGTCTTTCACAAGAAAGGATGGGGCGAGGTACACCCCTTTGTCCACAACTGCGTGAGCAAATAGTCAAACAGTTTAAGAACAACGTTTCTCAAAGTGAAATTGCAAGAAATGTAGGGATTTCAACATCTACGCTCCATAATATCATCAAAAGGTTCAGAGAATCTGGAGAAATCACTCCACGTAGGCGGCATGGCCGGAAACCGTGACCTTCGATCCCTCAGACGGCACTGTATCAAAAACCGACATCAATCTCTAAAGGATATCACCACATGGGCTCAGGAACACTTCAGAAAACCACTGTCACTCAATACAGTTTGTCGCTACATCTGTAAGTGCAAGTTAAAACTCTACTATGCTAAGCGAACGCCATTTATCAACAACACCCAGAAACGCCGACGGCTTCTCTGGGCCCGAGATCATCTAAGATGGACTCATGCAAAGTGGAAAAGTGTTCTGTGGTCTGACGAGTCCATCCATCCATCCATCCATCCATCTTCTTCCGCTTATCCGAGGTCGGGTCGCGGGGGCAGCAGCCTAAGCAGGGAAGCCCAGTCTTCCCTCTCCCCAGCCACTTCGTCCAGCTCTTCCTGTGGGACCCCGAGGCGTTCCCAGGCCAGCCGGGAGACATAGTCTTCCCAACGTGTCCTGGGTCTTCCTCGCAGCCTCCTACCGGTCGGACGTGCCCTAAACACCTCCCTAGGGAGGCGTTCGGGTGGCATCCTGACCAGATGCCCGAACCACCTCATCTGGCTCCTCTCCATGTGGAGGAGCAGCGGCTTTACTTTGAGCTCCTCCCGGATGGCAGAGCTTCTCACCCTATCTCTAAGGGAGAGCCCCGCCACCCGGCGGAGGAAACTCATTTCGGCCGCTTGTACCCGTGATCTTGTCCTTTCGGTCATAACCCAAAGCTCATGACCATAGGTGAGGATGGGAACGTAGATCGACCGGTAAATTGAGAGCTTTGCCTTCCGGCTCAGCTCCTTCTTCACCACAACGGACCGATGCAGCGTCCGCATTACTGAAGACACCGCACCGATTGATCTCACGATTCACTCTTCCCTCACTCGTGAACAAGACTCCGAGGTACTTGAACTCCTCCACTTGGGGCAAGATCTTCTCCCCAACCCGGAGATGGCACTCCACCCTTTTCCGGGCGAGAACCATGGACTTGGACTTGGAGGTGCTGATTCTCATCCCAGTCGCTTCACACTCAGCTGCGAACCGATCCAGTGAGAGCTGAAGATCCTGGCCAGATGAAGCCATCAGGACCACATCATCTGCAAAAAGCAGAGACCTAATCCTGCAGCCACCAAACCAGATCGCCTTGACTGCGCCTAGAAATTCTGTCCATAAAGGTTATGAACAGAATCGGTGACAAAGGGCAGCCTTGGCGGAGTCCAACCCTCACTGGAAACGTGTCCGACTTACTACCGGCAATGCGGACCAAGCTCTGGCACTGATCATACAGGGAGCGGACTGCCACAATCAGACAGTCCGATACCCTATACTCTCTGAGCACTCCCCACAGGAGGGACACGGTCGAATGCTTTCTCCAAGTCCACAAAACACATGTAGACTGGTTGGGCAAACTCCCATGCACCCTCAAGGACCCTGCCGAGAGTATAGAGCTGGTCCACAGTTCCACGACCAGGACGAAAACCACACTGTTCCTCCTGAATCCGAGGTTCGACTATCCGGCGTATCCTCCTCTCCAGTACACCTGAATAGACCTTACCGGGAAGGCTGAGGAGTGTGATCCCACGATAGTTAGAACACACCCTCCGGTTCCCCTTCTTAAAGAGAGGAGCCACCACCCCGGTCTGCCAATCCAGTGGTACCGCCCCCGATGTCCACGCGATGCTGCAGAGTCTTGTCAACCAAGACGAGTCCACATTTCAAATTGTTTTCGGAAATATTCGACATCGTGTCATCCGGACCAAAGGGGAAGCGAACCATCCAGACTGTTATCGACGCAAAGTTGAAAAGCCAGCATCTGTGATGGTATGGGGGTGCATTAGTGCCCAAGGCATGGGTAACTTACACGTCTGTGAAGGCACCATTAATGCTGAAAGGTACATACAAGTTTTGGAACAACATATGCTGCCATCTAAGTGCAGTCTTTTTCATGGACGCCCCTGCTTATTTCAGCAAGACAATGCCAAGCCACATTCAGCACGTGTTATAATAGCGTGGCTTCGTAAAAAAAAAAAAGAGTGCGGGTACTTTCCTGGCCCGCCTGCAGTCCAGACCTGTCTCCCATCGAAAATGTATGAATCGTAAAATACGACAGCAGAGACCCCGGATTGTTGAACGACTGAAGTTCTACATAAAACAAGAATGGGAAAGAATTCCACTTTCAAAGCTTCAACAATTAGTTTCCTCAGTTCCCAATCGTTTGAGTGTTGTTAAAAGAAAAGGTGATGTAATACAGTGGTGAACATGCCCTTTCCCAACTACTTTGACACGTGTTGCAGCCATGAAATTCTAAGTTAATTATTATTTGCAAAAAGAAAATTAAGCTTATGAGTTTGAACATCAAATATGTTGTCTTTGCAGTGCATTCAATTGAAAAGGATTTGCAAATCATTGCATTCCGTTTATATTTACATCCAACACATTTTCCCAACTCATATGGAAACGGGGTTTGTACACCACTTATACTTTTACTGCAGAATGAAGTTCGATGACAAACAAAATAGCAAAAGAACATTCACAATCTATTTGTGATGGGCGTTCCTCTTTGAAAAGTTGAGAAACACGCCAGATAGATATATGTTTTCTCACGTTTGGTGTTCATGAACAAGCTTTATGTCCACGTTAATGTTACCGTATTTTCCGCACTATTAGCCGCACCTAAAAACCACAAATTTACTCAAAAGCTGACAGTGCGGCTTATAACCCGGTGCGCTTTATATATGGATTAATATTAAGATTCATTTTCATAAAGTTTCGGTCTCGCAACTACGGTAAACAGCCGCCATCTTTTTTCCCCGTAGAAGAGGAAGTGCTTCTTCTTCTACGCAAGCAACCACCAAGGTAAGCACCCGCCCCCATAGAACAGGAAGCGCTTCTTCTTCTACTGTAAGCAACCACCCGCCCGCGTAGAAGAAGAAGAAGAAGCGCGCGGATATTACGTTTCATTTCCTTTGTGTGTTTACATCTGTAAAGACCACAAAATGGCTCCTACTAAGCGACAGGTTTCCGGTTCATGAAAAGACGCAATCTCTCCATCCGCACACGGACTACTATTTCACAGCAACTGCCTAAAGACTTTCAAGAAAAGCTGGCTACTTTCCGTGCATATTGTAAAAACAAGATAGCTGAAAAAAAGATCCGGCCAGAGAACATTATCAACATGGACGAGGTTCCACTGACTTTTGATATTCCTGTGAACCGCACTGTGGATACAACGGGAGCACGTACGGTGAATATTCGCACCACAGGGAATGAGAAGTCATCCTTCACTGTGGTTCTAGCTTGCCATGCTAATGGCCAGAAACTTCCACCCATGGTGATATTCAAAAGGAAGACCTTGTCAAAAGAGACCTTTCCAGCCGGCGTCATCATAAAAGCTAACTCGAAGGGATGGATGGATGAAGAAAAGATGAGCGAGTGGTTAAGGTAAGTTTACGCGAAGAGGCCGGGTGTCTTTTTTCACGCAGCTCCGTCCATGTTGATATACGACTCCATGCGCGCCCACATCACGCTGGTTTTTAATATATTATTAAAGTTTGACTGACCTATCTGACTGTTTTTTTGACATTCCTTTAGCGCAGTTAGATGCGGCTTATAACACGGGGCGGCTTATAGGTGGACAAAGTAAAGAAATATGCCGTTCATTGAAGGCGCGGCTTATAACCCAGGGCGGCTTATGGTGCGGAAAATACGGTAGTTATTAAAACTTCATCATTTGTATGAATGTAATATTTTCAGGCAAGCCCGCGTGCCAATAAATGAACAGGGAACCCGACTTACTTTTGAAGAAGGATGATCAAACTAGTTGTTTTTTTTGTCTTGCAGACTTCCAGCAGGGGGGGGGGCTCCGTTTTGAAGCAGGAGGATCCACAGCCTTGCACTGGGGAAGGTCTTTGGCTGGAGCAGGTTGATCACGCTGTGGTCTCTGTGAAGATTGAAGACCATGAAGACAAACAACCTGAGCTTCATCACAGTCCAAGTGAGGAGAACAGAGGGGCGGAGCCTCCGAGCAGCAGCTCGGTACAACACATGACAACAGAAGCTAATGAAGACACCCAAAAACCTTTGAGCAGAGATACAGACTCTGAAGCTCTTACTGACAACAAGGACTCTAAATGCTCTAAAGGGACGTTAGTTAAAACCTGTTTTACCTGCTCAATTTGTGCTCGTCGCTATTCTTATAAGAGCCATTTGGCTCGACACATGCGTATGCACTAGAGATGCGCGGATAGGCAATTATTTCATCCGCAACCGCATCACAAAAGTCGTCAACCATCCGCCATCCACCCGAACTAACATTTAATCAAAACCGCACCCGCCCGTTGTTATATATCTAATATAGACGATGCAAGGCATTAGTGAGGTTATAAAGCTTTTGCCTGTTAAAGAAAGGAGACTGATCCAATGCAGCAGAGACATTCAATGCGTGCCACGCTGTCACGGCCCAGACGCACACCAGTGCGCAATTATCTGGGAGCCGCGCTGAGCGCAACTCCAAGCGCGCTCGCGCCACTCAAACTGCTGCAGGCAGCTGCGTTCTATCTTGTTTTAACATCCTGTGGCACTCTTCTGGGATCACGGCGGACGAAACTGCTCATGCTCAGGGTGTTTGTGGAGGTTCGGGGTTTTGCACAAATGTGATGCACCATGTTAGAATGTCCCGGTTTTGTGACTGTCGTAGACATAAACAGCGTCGCAGCTCTTGCAAATCACGTAGCCAGCATTACTATCATCCTGATTTACAACCTCATAAAAACGAGTCCACGCTGAACTTTTCTGGCCTTTTTTTCCCCCTGGTCTTTAGTATTCCCTTTTTTAGTTTGTCGCGTACCACGTTTGCTGCCGGCGTTGCCATCTCTTTTTTTTTCTTCTTCTGTTGTGGCATATGCTGCAGGTGCCTGCTCCTTTTTCGTATGTGGGTAACAACATTTAACTATGTATACAGGTAAAAGCCAGTAAATTAGAATATTTTGAAAAACTTGATTTATTTCAGTAATTGCATTCAAAAGGTGTAACTTGTACATTATATTTATTCATTGCACACAGACTGATGCATTCAAATGTTTATTTCATTTAATTTTGATGATTTGAAGTGGCAACAAATGAAAATCCAAAATTCCGTGTGTCACAAAATTAGAATATTACTTAAGGCTAATACAAAAAAGGGATTTTTAGAAATGTTGGCCAACTGAAAAGTATGAAAATGAAAAATATGAGCATGTACAATACTCAATACTTGGTTGGAGCTCCTTTTGCCTCAATTACTGCGTTAATGCGGCGTGGCATGGAGTCGATGAGTTTCTGGCACTGCTCAGGTGTTATGAGAGCCCAGGTTGCTCTGATAGTGGCCTTCAACTCTTCTGCGTTTTTGGGTCTGGCATTCTGCATCTTCCTTTTCACAATACCCCACAGATTTTCTATGGGGCTAAGGTCAGGGGAGTTGGCGGGCCAATTTAGAACAGAAATACCATGGTCCGTAAACCAGGCACGGGTAGATTTTGCGCTGTGTGCAGGCGCCAAGTCCTGTTGGAACTTGAAATCTCCATCTCCATAGAGCAGGTCAGCAGCAGGAAGCATGAAGTGCTCTAAAACTTGCTGGTAGACGGCTGCGTTGACCCTGGATCTCAGGAAACAGAGTGGACCGACACCAGCAGATGACATGGCACCCCAAACCATCACTGATGGTGGAAACTTTACACTAGACTTCAGGCAACGTGGATCCTGTGCCTCTCCTGTCTTCCTCCAGACTCTGGGACCTCGATTTCCAAAGGAAATGCAAAATTTGCATGGTTGGGTGATAGTTTGGGGTGCCATGTCATCTGCTGGTGTCGGTCCACTCTGTTTCCTGAGATCCAGGGTCAACGCAGCCGTCTACCAGCAAGTTTTAGAGCACTTCATGCTTCCTGCTGCTGACCTGCTCTATGGAGATGGAGATTTCAAGTTCCAACAGGACTTGGCGCCTGCACACAGCGCAAAATCTACCCGTGCCTGGTTTACGGACCATGGTATTTCTGTTCTAAATTGGCCCGCCAACTCCCCTGACCTTAGCCCCATAGAAAATCTGTGGGGTATTGTGAAAAGGAAGATGCAGAATGCCAGACCCAAAAACGCAGAAGAGTTGAAGGCCACTATCAGAGCAACCTGGGCTCTCATAACACCTAAGCAGTGCCAGAAACTCATCGACTCCATGCCACGCCGCATTAACGCAGTAATTGAGGCAAAAGGAGCTCCAACCAAGTATTGAGTATTGTACATGCTCATATTTTTCATTTTCATACTTTTCAGTTGGCCAACATTTCTAAAAATCCCTTTTTTGTATTAGCCTTACACAATATTCTAATTTTGTGACACACGGAATTTTGGATTTTCATTTGTTGTGCCACTTCAAATCATCAAAATTAAATGAAATAAACATTTGAATGCATCAGTCTGTGTGCAATGAATAAATATAATGTACAAGTTACACCTTTTGAATGCAATTACTGAAATAAATCAAGTTTTTCAAAATATTCTAATTTACTGGCTTTTACCTGTATATATTTCCGAATTGGTTTAACTGCCACCCGCCTGAATCTATTTAAAATCTTTTTTTTTTTTATTTCAACCGCCCGACCCGACCCGCGGATAAAATCTATTTTTTATTTTTTTTTGACCCGCGGATAATCCGCGGACTCCGCGGTTGTGTCCGCAAACCGCGCATCTCTAGTATGCACACTAGAGAGAAACCTTTTAGTTGCACCGTTTGCAGCAAAGAATTCTCTCAAAAAGGCAACATGGTAGCACACATGACGACGCACACCGAAGAGAAACCCTTCGGTTGTTCAGTTTGTGGCGAGAAATTCTCTCGAAAGTATTACAGGGTAGCACACATGAGGACACACGCGGAGGAGAAACCTTTTATTTGCTCAACGTGCGGCAAGGGTTACACTGTAAAGCCGTCTTTGGTTGCGCACCAAAGAACACACACCGGGGAAACCCACGTAAGTTGCTCAGTTTGCGGTAAAGGATTCTCTCAAAAGGAAGGCATGGTGAGACACATGAGAACACACACAGGGGAAAAACCTTTTAGTTGCTCAATTTGCGGCAAAAGTTTCTCCCAACATTTTGTAAAAGTGTTGCACATGAGAAAACACACCGGTGAAAATCTCTTTGATTGCTCAGTGTGTGGTGATAGATTCGTCTGCAAGAGTGTGTTAAATGTACACATGAGGACGCACACGGGGGGAGAAGCCTTTTAGCTGCTCGATATGTTGCAAACGTTTTGCTGCAAAGGGCATTTTGAATTCTCACCAACAAACACACACCACCAAAAAAAACCCTCAGTTGCTCAGTTTGTGGGAAAAGTTTCTCTCAAAAGGCAAAGGTCGTATTACACATGAGAACACACATTGGAGAAAAACCTTTTAGTTGTGCGGTTTGTGGGAAGCGATTCTCCCAAAAGTCACACATGCTGTCACACGCGTCAACACACACGAAGGACAAATCTTATATTTGCAAGGTTTGTGGCGAAAAGTTCGCTGACAAGACAACCTTGGACGTGCACATTAGAACACACGGAGGAAAAAAACCTTTTAACTGCACCGTTTGTGGTAAAAACTATGTCCACAGGCACACTTTGACGGCACACATGCGGATACACGATGGAGAACAGACAGTTTCCTAAACAGTTTATAAGAGAAAGTGGTTCTATCTTACTGTAATACAGTGGTTCTCAAACTTTTTTTGTCATCCCCCACTTTGGACAAGGGGGAGTTTTCAAGCCCCACCTGCCCCCATCGCCCCAACAGAGCGCTAATGCCAAGCTTTAACATTTTCAAATTTATTGAACATCAAGTTGTATACATTCAAACTCAATAACATAAAATAACACCAAGTTCAATGATAAATAAAATAACTGTGCAGCTGTGGTACAACTTGCATCAAGTTCAATAATAAATAAAATAACTTCCATCAAGTTCAATGATAAATAAAATAACTGTGCAGCTGTGGTACAACTTGCATCAAGTTCAATAATAAATAAAATAACTTCCATCAAGTTCAATAATAAATAAAACAAAAGTGTTATAACTTGCATCAAGTTCAATAATAAATCAAAAAAAGTGTTATAACTTGCATCACGTTCAATAATACATCAAAAAAAGTGTTATAACTTGCATCAAGTTCAATAATAAATCAAAAAAAGTGTCATAACTTGCATCAAGTTCAATAATAAATCAAAAAAAGTGTTATAACTTGCATCACGTTCAATAATAAATCAAAAAAAGTGTTATAACTTGCATCAAGTTCAATAATAAATCAAATAAAAGTGTTATAACTTGCATCAAGTTCAATAATAAATCAAATAACTTGCATCAAGTTCAATGATAAATAAAATAACTGTGCAGCTGTGGTACAACTTGCATCAAGTTCAATAATAAATAAAATAACTTCCATCAAGTTCAATAATAAATAAAACAAAAGTGTTATAACTTGCATCACGTTCAATAATAAATCAAAAAAAGTGTTATAACTTGCATCAAGTTCAATAATAAATAAAAAAAAGTGTTATAACTTGCATCAAGTTCAATAATAAATCAAAAAAAGTGTCATAACTTGCATCAAGTTCAATAATAAATCAAAAAAAGTGTTATAACTTGCATCACGTTCAATAATAAATTTAAAAAAGTGTTATAACTTGCATCAAGTTCAACAATAAATCAAATAAAAGTGTTATAACTTGCATCACGTTCAATAATAAATCAAAAAAAGTGTTATAACTTGCATCAAGTTCAATAATAAATCAAATAAAAGTGTTATAACTTGCATCAAGTTCAATAATAAATCAAATAACTTGCATCAAGTTCAATAATAAATCAAAAAAAGTGTTATAACTTGCATCAAGTTCAATAATAAATAAAACAAAAGTGTTATAACTTCCATCAAGTTCAATAATAAATCAAAAAAAGTGTTATAACTTGCATCAAGTTCAATAATAAATAAAACAAAAGTGTTATAACTTGCATCAAGTTCAATAATAATAAAAAAAAGTGTTATAACTTGCATCAAGTTCAATAATAATTCAAAAAAAGTGTCATAACTTGCATCAAGTTCAATAATAAATCAAAAAAAGTGTTATAACTTGCATCACGTTCAATAATAAATCAAAAAAAGTGTTATAACTTGCATCAAGTTCAATAATAAATCAAATAAAAGTGTTATAACTTGCATCAAGTTCAATAATAAATCAAATAACTTGCATCAAGTTCAATAATAAATCAAAAAAAGTGTTATAACTTGCATCAAGTTCAATAATAAATAAAACAAAAGTGTTATAACTTCCATCAAGTTCGATAATAAATCAAAAAAAGTGTTATAACTTGCATCAAGTTCAATAATAAATCAAATAACTTGCATCAAGTTCAATAATAAATACAATAAAAGTGCCACTTTGCAATCTTTGCAAAAAAAAAAAAAGGAGGAGCTATGCATTTGGCAAGACAGGGCAAGTGACAGCACTTTGCCCCGGGAGAGCCACTTTGCTTCACTGTGAAACAGTACGGCTGTATGATCAGCTCCCATTTCCTCACACAGTGCAGAGAACAGTCGCACTTTCAGTGGTCGTGTTTTGATCAAATTTACCGCGCTCACAACATCTGTTAAAACCTCATTGAGTTCGGGGCTGAGCTGCCTTGACGCGAGTGCTTCCCGGTGAATGACACAGTGTGTGCCCGTCACATTTTTGTTTCTCTGCAGGCGCTGGCTCTGGCTCGACGACATTTGAGGTGCGAGTCACAAATGTATATATTTGTGTAATTGTGATCCACACATTAGCCTGCTACCCATCCGCGCGAAAGTTTGTTCCGCTTAGCCCCGCCCCCATTAGTTACTGTTGCTATGTCTGTCAAACTTTCGCTCGTACCGAGAAATATAAAGCCTACAGTAAAAATAAGTACCGGTAATTTCCATTTATTTATATAGCGGATTTCACAGACAGATTCACAAAGTGATTTACAGTGTGTATAGAAAATGAAAGCATAGTAAAAAAAAAAAATCTAAGAATATAATAATAAATAAATAAATTGTAAGTGAAATTTCCTCCCGTTCCTCGCGCCCCACCTGTCATGTCTCTATTCCCCACCAGTGGGGCGCGCCCCACACTTTGAGAAACGCTGCTGTAATACAACCAACGTAAGAACTGGAAGTGTAATCCTGCCACATTATACGTGGCGTTGAGTCAATACAGAGTGTAGGCTCTCTAATTTAATCAAATGCGAGCTATGTTTATAAAAAAAAAAAATTCGGACAATGAGACTATTATTTTAAAGCAGGGGTGTCTAAAGTGTGGGCCGGGGGCAATTTGGTGATTTTTTTTTTTTTAACAGCCTGCAGAACCTTCTGAAAATACTGCAAAAAAATATGTAATACGAGACCAAACAGGTGAAATGTAACGAGAAAAAGTTGCAATGTTGACTCATGTAACGTAAAGCTTCCATGCTTTTTTTCTTTAAAGCTGCATGACATTACTTAAGAAAAAAAAATGATTCAAAAGCAATGTTGTTATAAATTATTGACCTATTTAAGGCTCCCATTGCTTCACATCCAATATTCCACCTTGAAATATTTTTGGGGGGGAATACCGTATTTTCCGCACTATAAGGCGCACCTAAAAACCACAAATTTTCTCAAAAGCTGACAGTGCGCCTTATAACCCGGTGCGCTTTATATATGGATAAATATTAAGATTCATTTTCATAAAGTTTCGGTCTCGTAACTACGGTAAACAGCCGCCATCTTTTTTCCCGGTAGAACAGGAAGCGCTTCTTCTTCTACGCAAGCAACCGCCAAGGTAAGCACCCGCCCCCATAGAACAGGAAGCGCTTCTTCTTCTACTGTAAGCAACCACCCGCCCGCGTAGAAGAAGAAAAAGCGCGCGGATATTACCGTACGTTCATTTCCTTTGTGTGTTTACATCTGTAAAGACCACAAAATGGCTCCTACTAAACGACAGGGATCCGGTTCATGAAAAGACGCAATCTCTCCATCCGCACACGGATTACTATTTCACAGCAACTGATATTCCTGTGAACCGCACTGTGGATACAACGGGAGCACGTACGGTGAATATTCGCACCACAGGGAATGAGAAGTCATCCTTCACTGTGGTTCTAGCTTGCCATGCTAATGGCCAGAAACTTCCACCCATGGTGATATTCAAAAGGAAGACCTTGCCAAAAGAGACCTTTCCAGCCGGCGTCATCATAAAAGCTAACTCGAAGGGATGGATGAAGAAAAGATGAGCGAGTGGTTAAGGGAAGTTTAAGTTTACGCGAAGAGGCCGGGTGGCTTTTTTCGCGCAGCTCCGTCCATGTTGATATACGACTCCATGCGCGCCCACATCACGCTGGTTTTAATATATTATTAAAGTTTGACTGACCTATTTGACTGTTTTTTTAACATTCCTTTAGCGCAGTTAGATGCGGCTTACAACACGGGGCGGCTTATAGGTGTATAGAGATTTAAGTGTTGAACGTAAAACAAAAAATAAAGTATTTTTAACACTTATGAGTGGGGCCCTTTTGGCTCCCCAATAAAAATTTTTTTTTTTTAAACGGTCATTGCTCAAAAAATTATAATTAATTAATTTAAATGGTGTTATGAATTATTGACCTACATAAGGCTTCTATTACTTCATATCAAATATTCCCCTGTGAACTTTTTGGGGGGAAGATATTGCATATTTTGTGTTTTTGCCATTAAAAACAGAGTTTTCTTTGAACAAAAAGGGCATCAATCAGACAAACAAAACATTAAAAATATTTATTTTTTTAAATACATAATCGACAGATAGATCTGAAGTTGATATCGAGATTTAAGTGTTGAACGTAAAACAAAAAATAAAGTATTTTTAACACTTATGAGTGGGGCCCTTTTGGCTCCCCAATAATTTTTGTGGGATTTTTTTTTAAGAACAGTCATTGCTCAAAAAATTATAATTAATTAATTTAAGTGGTGTTATGAATTATTGACCTACATAAGGCTTCTATTACTTCATATCAAATATTCCCCTGTGAACTTTTTGGGGGGAAGATATTGCATATTTTGTGTTTTTGCCATTAAAAACAGAGTTTTCTTTGAACAAAAAGGGCATCAATCAGACAAACAAAACATTAAAAATATTTATTTTTTAAAATACATAATCGACAGATAGATCTGAAGTTGATATCGAGATTTAAGTGTTGAACGTAAAACAAAAAATAAAGTATTTTTAACACTTATGAGTGGGGCCCTTTTGGCTCCCCAATCATTTTTGTGGGATTTTTTTTTAAGAACAGTCATTGCTCAAAAAATTATAATTAATTAATTTAAGTGGTGTTATGAATTATTGACCTACATAAGGCTTCTATTACTTCATATCAAATATTCCCCTGTGAACTTTTTGGGGGGAAGATATTGCATATTTTGTGTTTTTGCCATTAAAAACAGAGTTTTCTTTGAACAAAAAGGGCATCAATCAGACAAACAAAACATTAAAAATATTTTTTTTTTTAAATACATAATCGACAGATAGATCTGAAGTTGATATCGAGATTTAAGTGTTGAACGTAAAACAAAAAATAAAGCATTTTTAACACTTATGAGTGGGGCCCTTTTGGCTCCCCAATAATTTTTGTGGGATTTTTTTTTTTTTTAAACGGTCATTGCTCAAAAAATTATAATTAATTAATTTAAATGGTGTTATGAATTATTGACCTACATAAGGCTTCTATTACTTCATATCAAATTTTCCCCTGTGAACTTTTTGGGTGGAAGATATTGCATATTTTGTGTTTTTGCCATTAAAAACAGAGTTTTCTTTGAACAAAAAGGGCATCAATCAGACAAACAAAACATTAAAAATATTTATTTTTTTCAATACATAATCGACAGATAGATCTGAAGTTGATCTCGAGATTTAAGTGTTGAACGTAAAACAAAAAATAAAGTATTTTTAACACTTATGAGTGGGGCCCTTTTGGCTCCCCAATAATTTTTGTGGGATTTCTTTTTAAGAACAGTCATTGCTCAAAAAATTATAATTAATTAATTTAAATGGTGTTATGAATTATTGACCTACATAAGGCTTCTATTACTTCATATCAAATATTCCCCTGTGAACTTTTTGGGGGGAAGATATTGCATATTTTGTGTTTTTGCCATTAAAAACAGAGTTTTCTTTGAACAAAAAGGGCATCAATCAGACAAACAAAACATTAAAAATATTTATTTTTTTAAATACATAATCGACAGATAGATCTGAAGTTGAACTCGAGATTTAAGTGTTGAACGTAAAACAAAAAATAAAGTATTTTTAACACTTATGAGTGGGGCCCTTTTGGCTCCCCAATAATTTTTGTGGGATTTTTTTTTTTTTTAAACGGTCATTGCTCAAAAAATTATAATTAGTTAATTTAAATGGTGTAATGAATTATTGACCTACATAAGGCTTCTATTACTTCATATCAAATATTCCCCTGTGAACTTTTTGGGGGGAAGATATTGCATATTTTGTGTTTTTGCCATTAAAAACAGAGTTTTCTTTGAACAAAAAGGGCATCAATCAGACAAACAAAACATTAAAAATATTTATTTTTTTAAAAACATAATCGACAGATAGATCTGAAGTTGATATCGAGATTTAAGTGTTGAACGTAAAACAAAAAATAAAGTATTTTTAACACTTATGAGTGGGGCCCTTTTGGCTCCCCAATAATTTTTGTGGGATTTTTTTTTTTTTAAAACGGTCATTGCTCAAAAAATTATAATTAATTAATTTAAATGGTGTTATGAATTATTGACCTACATAAGGATTCTATTACTTTATATCAAATATTCCCCTGTGAACTTTTTGGGGGGAAGATATTGCATATTTTGTGTTTTTTGCCATTAAAAACAGAGTTTTCTTTGAACAAAAAGGGCATCAATCAGACAAACAAAACATTAAAAATATTTATTTTTTTAAATACATAATCGACAGATAGATCTGAAGTTGATATCGAGATTTAAGTGTTGAACGTAAAACAAAAAATAAAGTATTTTTAACACTTACGAGTGGGGCCCTTTTGGCTCCCCAATAATTTTTGTGGGATTTTTTTTTAAGAACAGTCATTGCTCAAAAAATTATAATTAATTAATTTAAGTGGTGTTATGAATTATTGACCTACATAAGGCTTCTATTACTTCATAT
>NC_084550.2:4775000-4805000 GCF_033978685.3 Nerophis lumbriciformis
TTTACTACCTATGTTTACTACTTATTTTGACTACCTATGTTTACTAACTATGTTTACTACCTATATTTACTACCTATGTTTACTACCTATGTTTACTACCTATTTTTACTACTTATGTTTACTATCTATATTTACTACCTATGTGTACTAACTATTTTTTACTACCTATGTTTACTACCTATGTTTACTACCTATTTTGACTACATATGTTTACTATCTATTTTGACTACCTATGTTTACTATGTTTACTACCTATTTTTACTACCTATGTTTACTAACTATATTTACTACCTATTTTTACTACCTATATTTACTATCTATGTTTACTATCTATGTTTACTACCTATGTTTACTACCTATTTTGACTACCTATGTTTACTAACTATGTTTATTACCTATGTTTACTACCTATTTTGACTACCTATGTTTACTAACTATGTTTACTATCTATGTTTACTACCTATATTTACTACCTATGTTTACTACCTATGTTTACTACCTATATTTACTACCTATATTTACTATGTAGGTTTACTATCTATATTTACTACCTATGTGTACTAACTATTTTTTACTACCTATGTTTACTACCTATGTTTACTACCTATTTTGACTACCTATTTTGACTACCTATATTTACTACCTATGTTTACTACCTATGTTTACTAACTATGTTTACTAACTATTTTTGCTACCTATGTTTACTACCTATTTTTACTACCTATGTTTACTAGCTATATTTACTACCTATTTTTACTACCTATATTTACTACCTATGTTTACTATCTATGTTTACTACCTATATTTACTACCTATGTTTACTACCTATGTTTACTACCTATGTTAAATGGGTTGTACTTGTATAGCGCTTTTCTACCTTCAAGGTACTCAAAGCGCTTTGACACTACTTCCACATTTACCCATTCACACACACATTCACACTGATGGAGAGAGCTGCCATGCAAGGCGCTAACCAGCACCCATCAGGAGCAAGGGTGAAGTGTCTTGCTCAGGACACAACGGACATGACGAGGTTGGTACTAGGTGGGGATTGAACCAGGGACCCTCAGGTTGCGCACGGCCACTCTCCCACTGCGCCACGCCGTCCCATGTTGACTACCTATGTTTACTAACTATATTTAGTACCTATTTGTACTACCAATTTTTACTACCTATGTTTACTAACTATATTTACTACCTATTTTTACTACCTATGTTGACTACCTATTTTTACTATCTATGTTTCCTATCTATGTTTACTACCTATGTTTACTAACTATATTTACTACCTATTTTTACTACCTATATTTACTACCTATGTTTACTATCTATGTTCACTACCTATATTTACTACCTATGTTTACTACCTATGTTTACTACCTATATTTACTACCTATATTTACTATGTAGGTTTACTATCTATATTTACTACCTATGTGTACTAACTATTTTTTACTACCTATGTTTACTACCTATGTTTACTACCTATTTTGACTACCTATTTTTACTACCTATGTTTACTAACTATGTTTACTAACTATTTTTACTACCTATGTTTACTACCTATTTTTACTACCTATGTTTACTAACTATATTTACTACCTATGTTTACTATCTATGTTTACTACCTATATTTAATAACTATGTTTACTACCTATTTTTACTACCTATGTTTACTACCTATGTTGACTCCCTATGTTGACTACCTATGTTTACTAACTATATTTACTACCTATTTTTACTACCCATATTTACTACCTATGTTTACTACCAATTTTTACTATCTATGTTTACTACCTATATTTACTACCTATTTTTACTACCTATATTTACTACCTACGTTTACTACACATTTTTACTACATATGTTTATTAACTATATTTACTACCTATTTTTACTACCTATATTTACTAACTATGTTTACTACCTATTTTGACTACCTATATTTACTACCTATGTTTACTACCTATGTTTACTACCTATTTTGACTACCTATGTTTACTAACTATGTTTACTATCTATGTTTACTACCTATATTTACTACCTATGTTTACTACCTATGTTTACTACCTATGTTTACTACCTATTTTGACTACCTATGTTTACTATCTATGTTCACTAACTATGTTTAGTACCTATGTTTACTACCTATGTTTACTACCTATTTTGACTACCTATGTTTACTACCTATTTTGACGACCTATGTTTACTAACTATGTTTACTACCTATGTTTACTACTTATTTTGACTACCTATGTTTACTAACTATGTTTACTACCTATATTTACTACCTATGTTTACTACCTATGTTTACTACCTATTTTTACTACTTATGTTTACTATCTATATTTACTACCTATGTGTACTAACTATTTTTTACTACCTATGTTTACTACCTATGTTTACTACCTATTTTGACTACATATGTTTACTATCTATTTTGACTACCTATGTTTACTATGTTTACTACCTATTTTTACTACCTATGTTTACTAACTATATTTACTACCTATTTTTACTACCTATATTTACTATCTATGTTTACTATCTATGTTTACTACCTATGTTTACTACCTATGTTTACTACCTATTTTGACTACCTATGTTTACTAACTATGTTTATTACCTATGTTTACTACCTATTTTGACTACCTATGTTTACTAACTATGTTTACTATCTATGTTTACTACCTATATTTACTACCTATGTTTACTACCTATGTTTACTACCTATATTTACTACCTATATTTACTATGTAGGTTTACTATCTATATTTACTACCTATGTGTACTAACTATTTTTTACTACCTATGTTTACTACCTATGTTTACTACCTATTTTGACTACCTATTTTGACTACCTATATTTACTACCTATGTTTACTACCTATGTTTACTAACTATGTTTACTAACTATTTTTGCTACCTATGTTTACTACCTATTTTTACTACCTATGTTTACTAGCTATATTTACTACCTATTTTTACTACCTATATTTACTACCTATGTTTACTATCTATGTTTACTACCTATATTTACTACCTATGTTTACTACCTATGTTTACTACCTATGTTGACTACCTATGTTTACTAACTATATTTAGTACCTATTTGTACTACCAATTTTTACTACCTATGTTTACTAACTATATTTACTACCTATTTTTACTACCTATGTTGACTACCTATTTTTACTATCTATGTTTCCTATCTATGTTTACTACCTATGTTTACTAACTATATTTACTACCTATTTTTACTACCTATATTTACTACCTATGTTTACTATCTATGTTCACTACCTATATTTACTACCTATGTTTACTACCTATGTTTACTACCTATATTTACTACCTATATTTACTATGTAGGTTTACTATCTATATTTACTACCTATGTGTACTAACTATTTTTTACTACCTATGTTTACTACCTATGTTTACTACCTATTTTGACTACCTATTTTTACTACCTATGTTTACTAACTATGTTTACTAACTATTTTTACTACCTATGTTTACTACCTATTTTTACTACCTATGTTTACTAACTATATTTACTACCTATGTTTACTATCTATGTTTACTACCTATATTTAATAACTATGTTTACTACCTATTTTTACTACCTATGTTTACTACCTATGTTGACTCCCTATGTTGACTACCTATGTTTACTAACTATATTTACTACCTATTTTTACTACCCATATTTACTACCTATGTTTACTACCAATTTTTACTATCTATGTTTACTACCTATATTTACTACCTATTTTTACTACCTATATTTACTACCTACGTTTACTACACATTTTTACTACATATGTTTATTAACTATATTTACTACCTATTTTTACTACCTATATTTACTAACTATGTTTACTACCTATTTTTACTACCTATGTTTACTACCTATGTTGACTACCTATTTTTACTATCTATGTTTCCTATCTATGTTTACTACCTATGTTTACTAACTATATTTACTACCTATTTTTACTACCTATATTTACTACCTATGTTTACTACCTATATTTACTACCTATGTTTTCTAACTATTTTTACTACCTATGTTTACTACCTATTTTTACTACCTATCATATTTTTACTACCTATGTTTATGTATCTCTCTTTTAATATGTTTTGCACAAACTCGTTTTATAACAATTGCTAAAAATGACACATTTGTATTCTACTGTTTTTTCTCCAATAAATAAATACGTGTCAGCCTTCCCGGTAAGGTCTATTCAGGTGTACTGGAGAGGAGGCTACGCCGGATAGTCGAACCTCGGATTCAGGAGGAACAGTGTGGTTTTGGTCCTGGTCGTGGAACTGTGGACCAGCTCTATACTCTGGGCAGGGTCCTTGAGGGTGCATGGGAGTTTGCCCAACCAGTCTACATGTGCTTTGTGGACTTGGAGAAGGCATTCGACCGTGTCCCTCGGGAAGTCCTGTGGGGAGTGCTCAGAGAGTATATAGTGTGTATCACAATATATTATTTGGTATATAAATGATAATAGAGCCATTTCAAACAGGTTTCAAATTTGGCTGCTGACGTATACCATAATATTGTGTAATTTCCGTTGTATTATTTAATCAAAACTATAATTCATTCACTTGCTAATTTACTGTTCATAGTTGGTTACTGTCTGTTGTAAAACGGTTTAATCTACACTTCTGTTAAAATGTAAAAATAACTTGTTCTTCTGTTGTTTGGATACTCTACCACAGGGGTGCTCACACTTTTTCTGCAGGCGAGCTACTTTTCAATTGATCAAGTCTTTGCGATCTACCTCATTCATATATATATAATTTATATTTACTTATTTATGAAATATATGTTTTTGTTAACAAGTTAAAGGTGTTTAATGATAATACAAGCATGTTTAACACACATAGTTAATATTGTTAATAAATTAAAGGTGTTTAATGATAATACAAGAATGTTTAATACATATTGTTAATATTGTTAATAAATTAAAGGTGTTTAATGATAATACAAGTATGTTTAATACATATAGTTAATATTGTTAACAAGTTAAAGGTGTTTAAAGATAATGCAAGCATGTTTAATACATATACCGGTAATTAATATTGTTAACAAGTTAAAGGTGTTTAATGATAATACAAGCATGTTTAATACATATAGTTAATATTGTTAACAAGTTAAAGGTGTTTAAAGATAATGCAAGCATGTTTAATACATATAGTTAATATTGTTAATAAATTAAAGGTGTTTAATGATAATACAAGTATGTTTAATACATATAGTTAATATTGTTAACAAGTTAAAGGTGTTTAAAGATAATGCAAGCATGTTTAATACATATAGTTAATATTGTTAATAAATTAAAGGTGTTTAATGATAATACAAGCATGTTTAATACATATAGTTAATATTGTTAATAAATTAAAGGTGTTTAATGATAATACAAGTATGTTTAATACATATAGTTAATATTGTTAACAAGTTAAAGGTGTTTAAAGATAATGCAAGCATGTTTAATACATATAATTAATATTGTTAACAAGTTAAAGGTGTTTAATGATAATACAAGCATGTTTAATACATATAGTTAATATTATTAATAAGTTAAAGGTGTTTAAAGATAATACAATCATGTTTAACACATATAGTTAATATTGTTAACAAGTTAAAGGTGTTTAATGATAATACAAGCATGTTTAACACATATAGTTAATATTGTTAACAAGTTAAGGTGTTTAAAGATAATACAAGCATGTTTAACACATATAGTTAATATTGTTAATAAGTTAAAAGTGTTTAAAGATAATACAAGCATGTTTAATACATATAGATTCCTTTCTTTCATGAAGACAAGAATATAAGTTGGTGTATTACCTGATTCTGATGACTTGCATTGATTGGAATCAGACAGTGGTGCTAAAAACGTCCGCATTTTCGAATGGAGGAGAAAAAAAGTCCTCCTTTCTGTCCAATACCACATGAAAGTGGTTGGTTTTTGGCATCTTATTTGTCCAGCTTCCGCACTCCTTTGTATACACTTTACAAGAAATACATTGTTGGCAAACTCCGTAGCTTGCTAGCTTGTGCACGCCGGCTTTCTGAGACTCGTTTTGTTAGCGCAACTGTGCAGTCGGTCTTTGGAGTTTTGACGACAGGTACGGCGCCAGAGTCTGTTGAAATAAAGTGTTTCTCGCCTTCCAGTCGGTAATTTTAATGAGCTGGCAGCAGCCAGCGTCATCTCAGAAGACCCTCGGGTGCCGTGAATGTCAATCAAGTGACGAAAGTGACGTCATAGTGAAGATTTATGATCGCTCATTTTTAGGACTATTTTTTTAATGCCTGGCTGGTGATCGACTGACACACCCTCCGAGATCGACCGGTAGCTCGCGATCGACGTAATGAGCACCCCTGCTCTACCAGGTTTGGGCGAGACTACGTATTTGTGTATCGATCCAATACTAAGTTGTAAAAAATACTCATACCTAAAATTTTCAAGAGGGTCGAATGATTCTATTAGTGATCACAATTATAATTAGACAGAAACACAGAATGTTATTTCCTGAGTTGGTAAACAATAACAATAACAATTACCGTATTTTCCGCACCATAAGCCGCCCTGGGTTATAAGCCGCGCCTTCAATGAACGGCATATTTCAAAACTTTGTCCACCTATAAGCCGCCCCGTGTTATAAGCCGCATCTAACTGCGCTAAAGGAATGTCAAAAAAACAGTCAGATAGGTCAGTCAAACTTTAATAATATATTAAAACCAGCGTGATGTGGGCGCGCATGGAGTCGTATATCAACATGGACGGAGCTGCGTGAAAAAAGCCACCCGGCCTCTTCGCGTAAACTTACCTTAACCACTCGCTCATCTTTTCTTCATCCATCCATCCCTTCGAGTTAGCTTTTATGATGACGCCGGCTGGAAAGGTCTCTTTTGGCAAGGTCTTCCTTTTGAATATCACCATGGGTGGAAGTTTCTGGCCATTAGCATGGCAAGCTAGAACCACGGTGAAGGATGACTTCTCATTCCCTGTGGTGCGAATATTAACCGTACGTGCTCCCGTTGTATCCACAGTGCGGTTCACAGGAATATCAAAAGTCAGTGGAACCTCGTCCATGTTGATAATGTTCTCTGGCCGGATCTTTTTTTCAGCTATCTTGTTTTTACAATATGCACGGAAAGTAGCCAGCTTTTCTTGAAAGTCTTTAGGCAGTTGCTGTGAAATTGTAGTCCGTGTGCGGATGGAGAGATTGCGTCTTTTCATGAACCGGAAACCTGTCGCTTAGTAGGAGCCATTTTGTGGTCTTTACAGATGTAAACACACAAAGGAAATGAAACGTAATATCCGCGCGCTTCTTCTTCTTCTACGCGGGCGGGTGGTTGCTTACAGTAGAAGAAGAAGCGCTTCCTGTTCTATGGGGGCGGGTGCTTACCTTGGCGGTTGCTTGCGTAGAAGAAGAAGCACTTCCTCTTCTACCGGGAAAAAAGATGGCGGCTGTTTACCGTAGTTGCGAGACCGAAACTTTATGAAAATGAATCTTAATATTAATCCATATATAAAGCGCACCGGGTTATAAGCCGCACTGTCAGCTTTTGAGTAAATTTGTGGTTTTTAGGTGCGGCTAATAGTGCGGAAAATACGGTATTTGGTAATGATAAAAAGCTGTTGATCTAAAAACTGTAGCATAGGTAATGTTGCAATTTTCTTATTAATGATTAATTGACTCCGAAATGTCATATTAAAACAAGATACAGTACAACAACTGGACAGCAGTTATCATCATGAGCTCATTTTAAAATGTTGCAATAACATTTTTTATTTTATATTAAAAAACATTTTTTTAACACACACAAAAGTACTGAAAATTGGTAGGCTTACCAGGGACCAGAAATTGAAAGGTACCCATCCCTACTTAAAGTGCATTTAAATGTATTATAATCTGTTTCTGTGAGTGTGAATCTATTTGTGGTGGATCTTTGGCCAGTGGAGCTCTATAGCGCCTCCCTGACTTCATGAGCTTAAATTGATAGCACAAAGGACGCGAGTCGTCTGCCAGAATCCTCTTGAGTTTTCCTCCTCGTCCTGTCGGTGTATGTGTGTCCCAGAGACTGTATTTACACGTCAATTACAGTTGCAGGCAAGCAGAAGTCGATCCAAGCTCATTTTGGGCAAGAAGCCAGGAACACTGAAGACTGATCACCAGTCAATCACAGGACACAAAAGTAGACGGTTCCCGGGAGACTTAATCCTAGGTCTCTCCCTTAAACCGTTCTGCATGTCCACCTGATCTAAATGTAACTGAGAGCATTGTTGGCCATCAATTCCACCTTCCGTGAAGCCATCTTCACCATTTGGAGCAATGATCAAGCATACCTAAACCTAATTTGAAGAACTGTGGAACTTCACATTAGTTCCAATTCCTTACCAATTTTCTATACTTTTGTGTGTTCATGTAGTATTGAATCTTTTTATTTGATGATGTTAAATGGTTTAGTCATAACATCTAAAGCAGGGGTGCTCATTACGTCGATCGCGAGCTACCGGTCGATCTCGGAGGGTGTGTCAGTCGATCACCAGCCAGGCATTAAAAAAATAGTCCTAAAAATGAGCGATCATAAATCTTCACTATGACGTCACTTTCGTCACTTGATTGACATTCACGGCACCCGAGGGTCTTCTGAGATGACGCTGGCTGCTGCCAGCTCATTAAAATTACCGACTGGAAGGCGAGAAACACTTTATTTCAACAGACTCGCGCCGTACCTGTCGTCAAAACTCCAAAGACCGACTGCACAGTTGCACAATAAAAGCGCTGCTTCATCCTGCATGCGCTAAGAAAATAAGAGTCTCAGAAAGCTGGCGTGCACAAGCTAGCAAGCTACGGAGTTTGCCGACAATGTATTTCTTGTAAAGTGTATACAAAGGAGTACGGAAGCTGGATAAATAAGATGCCAAAAACCAACCACTTTCATGTGGTATTGGACAGAAAGGAGGACTTTTTTTCTCCTCCATTCGAAAATGCGGACGTTATCATCACCACTGTCTGATTCCTATCAATACGAGTCATCAGAATCAGGTAATACACCAACTTATATTCTTGTCTTCATGAAAGAAAGGAATCTATATGTGTTAAACATGCTTGTATTATCTCTAAACACTTTTAACTTATTAACAATATTAACTATATGTGTTAAACATGCTTGTATTATCTTTAAACTAGGGCTGCAGCTAACGATTATTTTTCTATCGATTAATCTATAGATTATTTTTTCGATTAATCGGTTAATCTATAGATTATTTTTTCGATTAATCTATAGATTATTTTTCCTTTTACCGATTATTTTTTTTATTTAAAATGAAGAGGAAAAAATAAATGTAGGCCAGTTTTTTCAAAAGGCATGGCTTTTATTTCCAAAAAAAAAAGTATGGCCACTCAGTCAACATTGACAACAACATGACAAAATATTCTGTAACAATGTAAACATTTAAAACTTTTAACATTTAACAAAATTAAAAGTAGCTTATTTGCTTTTTAATGTGCAAATATAAAAGTAAACATCCAGTGCAAATCTTAATATTCTGGAATAGTATAAGCATTTAAAAAGTAAAAGTATTGCTTATTTTGCTTTAAAATGTGCAAAAATAAAGATAAACATCCAATACAAAAAAGTGCAAAACGGAAATATTCTGTAACAAGTGTAAACATTTCAACAAAAGTAAAAGTATTGCTTATTTGCTAAAATGTGCAAAAATAAAGCTAAACATCCAATACAAAAAAGTGTACAGTGTAAACATTTCAACAAAAGTAAAAGTATTGCTTATTTTGCTTAATAACACAACAATGATAGTATGATTAAAGTGAAAGTTAATTGTTGGTTTGTACATAGTATATGTAACTGTTAATGTTGTAAAAGGTATTTGCACAACTAATTAACGTTAGCGTTTGTGACACGTCTTGTGCCGTGAGGTCCTTTCAGGACCGACAGACTGAACGCCAGACGGCTTTGCCAGGTTTACAATCTTTTAATTTTACACAAAGTCTTTTCTCTTCCAACTCTTTTCTCTTTCTTTCCTCGCTTTTCAGCTCCTCTTCCTCGCTCGCTCGTCGTCCCCTGTCTCTTGCGGCGTCGCTCCCGGCGCGCCCCGCCTCGCCGCTCGCTCGCCGCCGCCGCCTCTCCACAGCGTTAAAGAGGAGCGCGTCTTTGTAAACACTGAACAGGCACGCCAAACGCGCCTCTCAGAGCAAACAGTGCTTTAGTTTATGAATTTATAACGCAGATACAAATGACACATTCATGTTTTTGTGTAATAATGACAACGTATACGCACGCGGACGATTGACTTGTTGATGGTGATGGCAAGAACGCTGTCGGGGGTTTTCTTTTCAAATGTCCGTTCATAGCCGTTGTGCTGCTATGATAGGCCATTTCCGCTCGACACAGTGTGCATACAACAACATTATTAGACCGTTTATTGAAATACTCCCACACTTTTGACGACTTTTGGCGTGCTTTTTTCCCCTCGCTCGCATCGTCTGCTTTGCGCTCCGCCATGACAGTAGTGTGACGTAAATATGCGACGCGCCGACGCACAAAAATGGCGTCGACGTATTTACGTAACCGATGACGTCGACTACGTCGACGCGTCGTTTCAGCCTTACTTTAAACACCTTTAACTTATTACCAATATTAACTATAAGTGTTAAACATGCTTGTATTATCTTTAAACACCTTTAACTTGTTAACAATATTAACTATATGTGTTAAACATTCTTGTATTATCATTAAACACCTTTAATGTATTAACAATATTAACTATATGTGTTAAACATGCTTGTATTATCTCTAAACATCTTTAACTTGTTAACAATAGTAACTATATGTGTTAAACATGTTTGCATTATCTTTAAACACCTTTAACTTATTAACAATATTAACTATGTGTTAAACATGCTTGCATTATCTTTAAACACCTTTAACTTGTTAACAATATTAACTATATGTATTAAACATGCTTGTATTATCTCTAAACACTTTTAACTTATTAACAATACTAACTATATGTGTTAAACATGCTTGTATTATCTTTAAACACCTTCAACTTGTTAACAATATTAACTATATGTGTTAAACATTCTTGTATTATCATTAAACACCTTTAATGTATTAACAATATTAACTATATGTGTTAAACATGCTTGTATTATCTTTAAACACCTTCAACTTGTTAACAATATTAACTATATGTGTTAAACATTCTTGTATTATCATTAAACACCTTTAATGTATTAACAATATTAACTATATGTTAAACATGCTTGCATTATCACTAAACATCTTTAACTTGTTAACAATAGTAACTATATGTGTTAAACATGTTTGCATTATCTTTAAACACCTTTAACTTATTAACAATATTAACCATGTGTTAAACATGCTTGCATTATCTTTAAACACCTTTAACTTGTTAACAATATTAACTATATGTATTAAACATACTTGTATTATCATTAAACACCTTTAATGTATTAACTATATGTGTTAAACATGCTTGCATTATCATTAAACACCTTTAACTTGTTAACAAAAACATATGTTTCATAAATAAGTAAATATAAATGATATATATGAATGAGGTAGATCCCCACGACTTGTTCAATTGAAAAGTAGCCCGCCTGCAGAAAAAGTGTGAGCACCCCTGATCTAAACAATGTATTTAATACTTAGCTGATAACGATAATCGTGCTTTCGGTTGCTTATACAGTGGTACCTCAATTGGCGTTACAAAAGTGACTTGATTGATTGATTGAAGCTTTTGTTAGTAGATTGCACAGTACAGTACATATTCCGTACAATTGACCACTAAATGGTAACACCCCAATAAGTTTTTCAACTTGTTTAAGTCGGGGTCCACGTAGTTAGATACTAGAACTAAAAACGTTTTTCCATTAGAAACCATGTCAATCCAAATATGTTCCACATCCAAATATACTTTATGTTCATATTACACTAAACAAAAACATAAAAGCAACACTTTTAGTTTTGTATTATGATTTTTTCCCCACATGTAAAAGACTTCCTTGTGGTCTACATAACACAACATTTTGCATAGATGATGTTTTACGGACTATCTTCAAGCCGCTTTCTGACAGTCTCTTCAGGATGCGCCGTTTTGTGGGCGATCTTATTTATGTGCCTCCACTTCAACTGCGTCACGTCCCCGTTTTCCATGTTGTCGTTTTCAGCGCTTCCATATATAGTCTTGACAGATATAAGCAACTTCAAAATATAAGCTCTCTGGGTCAAATTTGACCATATATGAAAATATCGGCTGATGAGATAGGGCAAGAAAGGTCACAGGACCGAGCTAGTTCCAAACAGCTTGTTTGGCGGCAATATGAGGAAAGTTAAGATTATTTAAAGAAATAACTCTGCAAATCCTCCACGGTTTGATTTCAAGTTTTCGGGACTTATGGGGATCCCAAATACACATAACATCATCAGGTTAGAAAAGTACTTTTCTTACCTTCTGGTGCCTGCTGATCTGTATTTGAGATCTGCATAAATCCTGAAAAGTTGCGCTTGTCCGCCTTTGTAGTCCGTGCCGACACCGTAGTCGATAAGCTTGTTCTTTTCCTCTATCTTCTTGTTATGTGACATTCATCCTCCACTGTTGCCATTTCTAATATAAAGTACCGTATTTTCCGCACCATAAGGCGCCCTGGGTTATAAGCCGCGCCTTCAATGAACGGCATATTTCAAAACTTTGTCCACCTATAAGCCGCCCCGTGTTGTAAGCCGCATCTAACTGCGCTAAAGGAATGTCAAAAAAACAGTCAGATAGGTCAGTCAAACTTTAATAATATATTAAAAACCAGCGTGATGTGGGCGCGCATGGAGTCGTATATCAACATGGACGGAGCTGCGTGAAAAAAGCCACCCGGCCTCTTCGCGTAAACTTACCTTAACCACTCGCTCATCTTTTCTTCATCCATCCATCCCTTCGAGTTAGCTTTTATGATGACGCCGGCTGGAAAGGTCTCTTTTGGCAAGGTCTTCCTTTTGAATATCACCATGGGTGGAAGTTTCTGGCCATTAGCATGGCAAGCTAGAACCACAGTGAAGGATGACTTCTCATTCCCTGTGGTGCGAATATTCACCGTACGTGCTCCCGTTGTATCCACAGTGCGGTTCACAGGAATATCAAAAGTCAGTGGAACCTCGTCCATGTTGATAATGTTCTCTGGCCGGATCTTTTTTTCAGCTATCTTGTTTTTACAATATGCACGGAAAGTAGCCAGCTTTTCTTGAAAGTCTTTAGGCAGTTGCTGTGAAATAGTAGTCCGTGTGCGGATGGAGAGATTGCGTCTTTTCATGAACCGGAAACCTGTCGCTTAGTAGGAGCCATTTTGTGGTCTTTACAGATGTAAACACACAAAGGAAATGAAACGTAATATCCGCGCGCTTCTTCTTCTTCTACGCGGGCGGGTGGTTGCTTACAGTAGAAGAAGAAGCGCTTCCTGTTCTATGGGGGCGGGTGCTTACCTTGGCGGTTGCTTGCGTAGAAGAAGAAGCACTTCCTCTTCTACGGGGAAAAAAGATGGCGGCTGTTTACCGTAGTTGCGAGACCGAAACTTTATGAAAATGAATCTTAATATTTATCCATATATAAAGCGCACCGGGTTATAAGCCGCACTGTCAGCTTTTGAGTAAATTTGTGGTTTTTAGGTGCGGCTAATAGTGCGGAAAATACGGTAGTGTAAAGTTCTTACTTATATCTGTCAGTAAACTCGCCATGAAAGCGCTAAAACATACCGGTATAGTGACTTTACATTATTCACCCAAGGAACTTTAGTTATTGGAGAGTTCCGGCCGGGACGGTTTTTCACGGGACACATTTCCTGTGTTGTTGTTTCCGGATGAGACGATGCTGCTCCGTTGTTGATTGAAGTAAAGTCTGAATGTCATTAAAACAGTTAGCTCCATCTTTTGACACTTCTTCCACTCCCGTCCTTGCACGCTACACCGCTACAACAAAGATGACGGGGAGAAGACGCTGTCGAAGGTGAGCCACGTAAATAAGACCGCCCACAAAACGGCGCATCTGGAAGCGACAGTCAGAAAGCGACTTGAATATGATGTGTAAAACATTATCCATGCAACATTTTGACCAAAGAACCACCATTACAAGTTATGTAGACCAGCAGTCCCCAACCACCGGTAGGTACCGGTCGGTGACGCATTTGCTACCGGGCCGCACAGAAACAATAATTCATTTATAAAGTACCGCATTTTCTCGGACTTAAAGGGGAAAATTATCACCAGACCTATGTAAGCGTCAATATATACCTTGATGTTGCAGAAAAAAGACCATATATTTTTTTAATCGATTTCCGAACTCTAAATGGGTGAATTTTGGCGAATTAAACGCCTTTCTAATATTCGCTCTCGGAGCGATTGTGACGTCACATCGGGAAGCAATCCGCCATTTTCTCAAACACCGAGTCAAATCAGCTCTGTTATTTTCCGTTTTTTCGACTGTTTTCCGTACCTTGGAGACATCATGCCTCGTCGGTGTGTTGTCGGAGGGTGTAACAACACGAACGGGGACGGATTCAAGTTGCACCAGTGGCCCAAAGATGCGAAAGTGGCAAGAAATCGGACGTTTGTTCCGCACACTTTACCGACGAAAGCTATGCTACGACAGAGATGGCAAGAATGTGTGGATATCCTGCGACACTCAAAGCAGATGCATTTCCAACCATAAAGTCAAAGAAATCTGCCGCCAGACCCCCATTGAATCTGCCGGAGTGTGTGAGCAATTCAGGGACAAAGGACCTCGGTAGGACGGCAAGCAATGGCGGCAGTTTGTTCCCGCAGACGAGCGAGCTAAACCCCCTGGATGTCTTGGCTCACACCGTCCTGAAGATGATCAAGAGAAGAATATCGACCCTAGCTTCCCTGGCCTGCTGACATCAACTCCAAAACTGGAGAGATCAGCTTTCAGGAAAAGAGCGCGGATGAGGGTATGTCTACAGAATATATTAATTGATGAAAACTGGGCTGTCTGCACTCTCAAAGTGCATGTTGTTGCCAAATGTATTTCATATGCTGTAAACCTAGTTCATAGTTGTTAGTTTCCTTTAATGCCAAACAAACACATACCAATCGTTGGTTAGAAGGCGATCGCCGAATTCGTCCTCGCTTTCTCCCGTGTCGCTGGCTGTCGTGTCGTTTTCGTCGGTTTTCGCTTGCATACGGTTCAAACCGATATGGCTCAATAGCTTCAGTATCTTCGTCAATTTGGTTTTCGCTACCTGCCTCCACACTACAACCATCCGTTTCAATACATGCGTAATCTGTTGAATCGCTTAAGCCGCTGAAATCCGAGTCTGAATCCGAGCTAATGTCGCTATAGCTTGCTGTTCTTTCCGCCATGTTTGTTTGTGTTGGCTTCACTATGCATACTTGCCAACCTTGAGACCTCCGATTTCGGGAGGTGGGGGTAGGGGGGTGGGCGTGGTCGGGGTGGTCGGGGGCGTGGTTAGGGGGCGTGGCTAAGAGGGGAGGAGTATATCTACAGCTAGAATTCACCAAGTCAAGTATTTCATATATATCTAAGAAATACTTGACTTTCAGTGAATTCTAGCTACATATATATATATATATATATATATATATATATATATATATATATATATATATATATATATATATATATATATATATTATTTTATATACATATATATATATATATATATATATATATATAAATAAAAGAAATACTTGAATTTCAGTGTTCATTTATTTACACATATACACACACATAACACTCATCTACTCATTGTTGAGTTAAGGGTTGAATTGTCCATCCTTGTTCTATTCTCTGTCACTATTTTTCTAACCATGCTGAACACCCTCTCTGATGATGCATTGATGTGTGGCACGCACAAAAGTGCTTTCATCAAATGCATTAGAGACTGGAATCTTCCATCTCTCCCTAGCATGGCCCAAAACCGGTCAATCTTTGCTTCCTGAGGAAGATCTTCAGTGCCAAGCACTTGGTAGTCCACTACTTCTTCCCGGAGGCTATCCAGGTCCAATCGCAGCTGCGGCTTGGAACTTACAAGCTGTTATGAGAGTAGCGTATGTGTGTGTGTGGCCCTTTAATAGGTGAGCATGTGAGGTGAGTGACGTCAGTGAGTGTGTGGGCGAGAGAAGAGAGGGAGCGGTAGCGTGAGTGCGGGCGGGGACTAGTTTGTTTTGTGTTGGATTGGCTGTGTGCAAGCAATCAATAAAGCAAGATTTGCAACTAATCGCCAGACTCAAGCAGGAAAGGTGCAACAAAGCGTATTTCTTCATCTTACTCGTCGTCGGCGTCGCCATGGCTGTATCTTCCTCGTTCTTCTGCTTCGTCTCCTTGTTGTGTGCGCAGTTGTGCACTGCACTCTCTAAAAGCCGTATATGTTATTGATGTTATAGATGGCAGTATTGTCCTGTTTAAGAGTGTCACAACATTGCTGTTTACGGCAGACGAACTGCTTTACGGTAGGCAAAAAACGTGACTGCTGCTGTTGTGTGTTGTTGCCGCGCTGGGAGGACGTTAATGAAACTGCCTAACAATAAACCCACATAAGAAACCAAGAACTCGCCCTCCATCATTCTACACTTATAATGTGATTGGGCAGGGACACTGTTTACATACCTGCCAACTACTCCGGTTTCCCCGTAATTAGTACGGTTTTCATCAACCTATTCCGGGTTACGGTTGCAGTGATAAAAAATACGGTTTTTCATTAATTAAAAAAAAATATTTAAAAAAAAGTTTTATTCACGAAATCGCGTAACAACAATGACAATCGACACTGCTTCCCGTAACTTCCTATCGAGCCATTCCGAATGCCATGCGCGAGGCTATTTATAGCACCGCTGCCAAGCACGAGGCACCAGTTGCCATTGTTTCCAAACGAGCGAACGATCATGGAATCAGCCGGAGAAAAATCGCAAACGAGTCTTAAACCGAAAAGAAAACGGCAGTCATTCCGTGAAGAATATTCAAAAGCCTATCCGGGAATAATTATCCGTTCCAAAAAGGGTGAAAACTACGCGAATTGCACCTTGTGCAGACAAGATTTTTCGATCGGACACGGAGGAATTAGCGATGTAAAAGACCACGTTGGGACAAAAAAACACAAGTCTAATGCCGTTGCTAGCGATACAAGTGGAAAACTTTCAACGTTTTTCGGATTTTAGCCACAAAAAGGTAATGACACCAATGTTATCTATTGGAATTGTTTAGTACTGTTATACTGTTAAAAGTGTTTATACTATTTATGCTTTCAAGTCCAAGTTGAAGAAATCTTGTTAAATGTTGACAGCATAACTACCAAAATACAGAAGTATGTCCTTAATATTTTTGCAGTGCTATTTCTGTTGAAAAGTTCAAATGATTACATTAGAGATGTGATGTGCCACTTTTCAAGTGTCTGATGGCTTAAATTAATTTGCATTAATTTTTCATAATTTGAATTCTTTTGAAAGGCTTACAAAAAAACTACATTTGAATTGTAATTCCATGCTATTGACAGGACTATTAATTTTAATGAAGTTAGCTTACCATGTTTACAGTATGATAATTGTGATAGAAATGTGAATTTTAGGCACAGAATATTTTTTACAATTGAACAAGGCAGTAGATTATACAAGCTTGGACAGAAAGTTAATAATGACACCAATTTTTTTTTTTTTATGGAATTGTTTAGTACTGTTTTACCATTTGTTTACTGTAAAAAGTGTTTATACTTTCAATGAACAAATTGAAGTCTTGTGAAAGGTTGACAGGATAACTGGCATTAACTGTCAAAATAATTTCAAACTATTGAAGTTAGCTTACAGAATAAACATGTCAATCAACCCATATGATTTTTGCTGTAATATTTTTGTTTTGAAAAGTCACTGTGACTGATAGAAAAGTGATGGTTTTAGCAACATTTTAACCTGTCTGAATGCAATCAATCATTTTGCATCGGGGGGCGAAGCCTGAACCCCCCACCAGGACTTTGTCCTGGACCTACCGGGGCCTGCGGCCCCTGGACCCTGGCTACTAGGTTTTTCTGATTTCAAAAATTGGCAGGTATGTGTTTATATCGTGGGAAAGCGGACTCAGGTCCGCATGGAGCTGGAGGGGGCGTGGCCTCCAGCTCCGCCTGAATTTCGGGAGATTTTCGGGAGAAAATTTGTCTCGGGAGGTTTTCGGGAGAGGCGCTGAATTTCGGGAGTCTCCCGGAAAATCCGGGAGGGTTGGCAAGTATGACTATGTGACGTCACAGGAAAATGGACGGGTGGTTAAAATCAGGCACTTTGAAGCTTTTTTTTAGGGATATTGCGTGATGGGTAAAATTTTGAAAAAAACTTCGAAAAATATAATAAGACACTGGGAACTGATTTTTAATGGTTTTAACCATTCTGAAATTGTGATGATGTTCCCCTTTAAATGTAACTTAGATATTGGCTTTCACTATGGGGCTGAGGTAGTTAAAAAGCTCCTCGGTGGCAAGGCCCCGGGGGTGGATGAGATCCGCCCGGAGTTCCTTAAGGCTCTGGATGCTGTGGGGCTGTCTTGGTTGACAAGACTCTGCAGCATCGCGTGGACATCGGGGGCGGTACCTCTGGATTGGCAGACCGGGGTGGTGGTTCCTCTCTTTAAGAAGGGGAACCGGAGGGTGTGTTCTAACTATCGTGGGATCACACTCCTCAGCCTTCCCGGTAAGGTCTATTCAGGTGTACTGGAGAGGAGGCTACGCCGGATAGTCGAACCTCGGATTCAGGAGGAACAGTGTGGTTTTCGTCCTGGTCGTGGAACTGTGGACCAGCTCTATACTCTCGGCAGGGTCCTTGAGGGTGCATGGGAGTTTGCCCAACCAGTCTACATGTGTTTTGTGGACTTGGAGAAGGCATTCGACCGTGTCCCTCGGGAAGTCCTGTGGGGAGTGCTCAGAGAGTATGGGGTATCGGACTGTCTGATTGTGGCAGTTCGCTCCCTGTATGCTCAGTGCCAGAGCTTGGTCCGCATTGCCGGCAGTAAGTTGGACACGTTTCCAGTGAGGGTTGGACTCCACCAAGGCTGCCCTTTGTCACCCATTCTGTTCATAACTTTTATGGACAGAATTTCTAGGCGCAGTCAAGGCGTTGAGGGGATCCGGTTTGGTGGCTGCAGGATTAGGTCTCTGCTTTTTGCAGATGATGTGGTCCTGATGGCTTCACCTGGCCAGGATCTTCAGCTCTCGCTGGATCGGTTCGCAGCCGAGTGTGAAGCGACTGGGATGAGAATCAGCACCTCCAAGTCCGAGTCCATGGTTCTCGCCCGGGAAAGGGTGGAGTGCCATCTCCGGGTTGGGGAGGAGACCCTGCCCCAAGTGGAGGAGTTCAAGTACCTCGGAGTCTTGTTCACGAGTGAGGGAAGAGTGGATGGTGAGATCGGTGCGGCGTCTTCAGTAATGCGGACGCTGTATCGATCCGTTGTGGTGAAGAAGGAGCTGAGCCGGAAGGCAAAGCTCTCAATTTACCGGTCGATCTACGTTCCCATCCTCACCTATGGTCATGAGCTTTGGGGTATGACCGAAAGGACAAGATCACGGGTACAAGCGGCCGAAATGAGTTTCCTTCCGTCGGGTGGCGGGGCTCTCCCTTAGAGATAGGGTGAGAAGCTCTGTCATTCGGGGGGAGCTCAAAGTAAAGCCGCTGCTCCTCCACATGGAGAGGAGCCAGATGAGGTGGTTCGGGCATCTGGTCAGGATGCCACCCGATCGCCTCCCTCGGGAGGTGTTTAGGGCACGTCCGACCGGTAGGACCCAGGACACGTTAGGAAGACCATGTCTCCCGGCTGGCCGTGGAACGCCTCGGGATCCCCCGGGAGGAGCTGGACGAAGTGGCTGGGGAGAGGGAAGTCTGGGCTTCCCTGCTTAGGCTGCTGCCCCCGCGACCCGACCTCGGATAAGCGGAAGAAGATGGATGGATGGGTAAAATTTTGAAAAAAACTTCGAAAAATATAATAAGCCACTGGGAACTGATTTTTAATGGTTTTAACCATTCTGAAATTGTGATAATGTTCCCCTTTAAATGTAACTTAGATATTGGCTTTCACTAGAGAAAAGCGCTATATAAATATAATTCACTTCACTTCACAGGAAAGGGTTAACGTTTTTTTTTTTTGTTTCCCGCAGACGTCCCGCAGCTAATCGGTCGTCAAGAAGAACGTCCGCCTCGGCCGCAGGTGTGGAACTCCACTTCCAAGCAGGAGGATCCACAGCCCCCCCGCGTTAAAGAGGAGGAGGAGGAACTGTGGATCACTCACGAGGGAGAGCCGGAGGAGGAGGAATTTGCCAAGTTGCCGTTGACCGTAGTCTCCGTGAAGATCGAAGACGACGAAGACAAACCACAAGCGGACGACCTCTTCGCTCCACTGTCAGATAGCGACGCTGAAGGCAGAGTTAAGGAACCTCTGAGGAGCCATCCAGACTTTGTGGGGGACACGAGCACTCGCACTGACCACAAACAAGCCGGATGCGCTAATATGGAGGCGGGTAAAGAACGTTTCATCTGCTCAATTTGCGGCGAAACCCTTTCTTTCAGGAGCGCTTTGACTCGACACATGCGGACACACCGGGGGGAAAAACCCTTCGGTTGCTCGGTTTGTGCCAAAACCTTCGCTCGGAAGGACATCTTGATCGAACACCGAAAGACACACAGTGGAGAAAAAGCCTTCAGCTGCTCGGTTTGCGGGGACAGATTTGCCCACAAGACCACGTTGAACCGACACATGAGGACACACACGGGGGAAAAGCCCTTCCGCTGCTCGTTTTGCGGTAAGCGCTTCTCTCAAAAGATCCACATGGTGGCGCACGTGGCGACGCACACGGGACAAAAACCTTTCGCGTGTTCCGTGTGCGGCAAAAGCTATTCCCTCAAGTCCAAAATGATTGCGCACAAGAGAACTCACGCGCTCAGGAAACCCTTCCGGTGTTCGATTTGCGGGGAGAAATTCGCACACCGCTTCTCGCTGAATTTGCACGTGGAAACGCACAAAGAAGACAAACACTTTGTTTGCGCCGTCTGCGGCAAATCGTTTTCTCTGAAGAAAATCCTGATCGGTCACATGAGGACGCACACGGGGGAGAAACCCTTTAGCTGCTCGTTTTGCGACAGGGCCTTTTCGCTGAAGAAAATTTTGACCGTCCACATGAGGACTCACACGGGAGAGAAACCCTTCAGCTGTTCATTTTGCGCCAAAGGCTTTACTCAAAAGGCGCACATGCTGTCGCACATGAGGACGCACACGGGGGAAAAACCTTTCAGTTGCGCCATCTGCGGGGATACATTTTCTCAGACGTCCACTTTGAATAGACACATGCGGACGCACACGGGGGAAAAACCTTTCCGGTGTTTGATTTGTGGCGAAAGCTATTCTCAGAAGAGGAGTTTGACGGCACACATGCGAACACACGGCGGCGGGGAATAAACTGAATGGTGGAGTTCAACGCACCTTTTTTTAAGAATACAGAACTGTACGTAAGTATTTAAAAGCACACTTGATAGCAATCTTAAAACAATGTGTTGGGAAATGTATTAGTACATTACTTCTTTGATGTAACAATGAATATTGCCAATAAATCTGATAATATTGAACCAATGTGTGTTGTTGGTTACTTCCTTTATATCAGACTTGGGCATTCTGCGGCCGGCGGGCCACATCCGGCCCTTTGAGCGTCCCTGTCAGGCCCGCATGAAGCCAATCATAAATTACGAAATACATTTTAAAAAGTATCTATATATCGAATGTGCAATACAACGGTGCTGCTTTTGTTTTGAAAAGCGTTATTTGTATTAAAAACTAGAACAGCCAAATAGCTAAAAATAGTATGCATATATCTTAAAAAAGGCTTTCTTAAAAAGAAGTGTTTTTAAGCATTTTTTTAAAGCATCCACAGTCTGTGGTACCCTCAGGTGGTCAGGGAGAGCGTTCCACAGACTGGAAGCGGCGAAGCAGAAAGCCCAGTCTCCCATTGTTCGTAGTATATATACATATATACTGTATGTGTGTATATATATATATGTATACAAACATCAGTTGTCTACCAATCTAAGGTAACACGCAAGGACATTAACACATCCGACACATATGTAGGATTAACTGAAGGAGAGTTCAAAACCAGATGGAACAATCACAAGGCTTCTTTCAGGAACCAAAACCTGCGGAATACCACAGAACTCAGCAAACACATTTGGGACCTCAAAGACAATAATGTTGAATATTCAATAACATGGCAAATTCTTGCATCCAGCACACCTTACAATAGTGGTAATAAAAGATGCAACCTATGCTTGAAAGAGAAACTGTTTATTATATACCGTCCAGACCTGTCATCCCTCAACAAGCGCAGCGAAATTGTATCAGCATGCCGCCACAGACGGAAACACCTCCTAGGTAACACATGAGCCAATCACCACGCCCCTACGCCAGCCTGTACCCACCCACTCTGTGCCCTATATAAACCATGGTATGTGAATGCTTCCATTAAAATCTCCTGATGATTGAGGGAACCCCTCATGAAACAGGCCTGTAGAGATGAAGTAGTCTTGTGATTTTTTTTCCCCACACACACATATATGTATATATATATATATATATATATATATATATATATATATATATATATATAAATAAGAGAAATACTTGAATTTCAGTGTTCATTTATTTACAGATATACACACACATAACACTCATCTACTCATTGTTGAGTTAAGGGTTGAATTGTCCATCCTTGTTCTATTTGTCACTATTTTTCTAACCATGCTGAATGCCCTTCACTGATGATGCATTGCTTTGTGGCACGCACAAAGTGCTTTCATCAAATGCACTAGATGGCAGTATTGTCCTGTTTAAGAGTGTCACAACATTGCTGTTTACGGCAGACGAACTGCTTTATGGTAGACGAAATGCTGTTGTTGTGTGTTGTTACCGCGCTGGGAGGACGTTAATGAAACTGCCTAACAATAAACCCACATAAGAAACCAAGAACTCGCCCTCCATCATTCTACAGTTATAACGTCATTGGGCTGGTATGCTTGTTTATATTGTGTGCCTGAATTTCGGGAGATTTTCGGGAGAAAATTTGTCCCGGGGAGGTTTTCGGGAGAGGCGCTGAATTTCGGGAGTCTCCCGGAAAATCCGGGAGGGTTGGCAAGTATGGACAACAGATGGTTGTCCAAATCTGACGGGGAAAAATGTTGGGACTTTTAAAGAGGATGCAGGATAAAGTGACAGAAATGGACATTTTTGCATTGTATTATACATCAGGAAGTGTTGTGTAAGACAGTGTTCAAAATAAAAGCATCAAAAGCAATCTGCTTTTGTATAAAGTTAAGTTAGGTTGAATTAAATTATCCATCCATCCATCCATCTTCTTTCGCTTATCCGAGGTCGGGTCGCGGGGGCAGCAGCCCAAGCAGGGAAGCCCAGACTTCCCTCTCCCCAGCCACTCCGTCCAGCTCTTCCTGTGGGACCCCGAGGCGGGAGACAAAGTCTTCCCAACGTGTCCTGGGTCTTCCCCGCGGCCTCCTACCGGTCGGACGTGCCCTAAACACCTCCCTAGGGAGGCGTTCGGGTGGCATCCTGACCAGATGCCCGAACCACCTCATCTGGCTCCTCTCCATGTGGAGGAGCAGCGGCTTTACTTTGAGCTCCTCCTTGATGGCAGAGCTTCTCACCCTATCTCTAAGGGAGAGCCCCGCCACCCGGCGGAGGAAACTCATTTCGGCCGCTTGTACCCGTGATCTTGTCCTTTCGGTCATAACCCAAAGTTTGTGATCATAGGTGAGGATGGGAACGTAGATCGACCGGTAAATTGAGAGCTTTGCCTTCCGGCTCAGCTCCTTCTTCACCACAACGGATCGATACAGCGTCCGCATTACTGAAGACGCCGCACCGATCCGCCTGTCGATCTCACCATCCACTCTTCCCTCACCCGTGAACAAGACTCCGAGGTACTTGAACTCCTCCACTTGGGGCAAGATCTCCTCCCCAACCCGGAGATGGCACTCCACCCTTTTCCGGGCGAGAACCATGGACTCGGACTTGGAGGTGATGATTCTCATCCCAGTCGCTTCACACTCGGCTGCGAACCGATCCAGTGAGAGCTGAAGATCCTGGCCAGATGAAGCCATCAGGACCACATCATCTGCAAAAAGCAGAGACCTAATCCTGCAGCCACCAAACCAGATCCCCTCAACGCCTTGACTGCGCCTAGAAATTCTGTCCATAAAAGTTATGAACAGAATCGGTGACAAAGGGCAGCCTTGGCGGAGTCCAACACTCACTGGAAACGTGTCCGACTTACTACCGGCAATGCGGACCAAGCTCTGACACTGATCATACAGGGAGCGGACCGCCGCAATCAGACAGTCTGTTACCCCATACTCTCTGAGCACTCCCCACAGGACTTCCCGGGGTACACGGTCGAATGCCTTCTCCAAGTCCACAAAGCACATGTAGACTGGTTGGGCAAACTCTCATGCACCCTCAAGGAACCTGCCCAGAGTATAGAGCTGGTCCACAGTTCCACGACCAGGACGAAAACCACACTGTTCCTCCTGAATCCGAGGTTCGACTATCCGGCGTAGCCTCCTCTCCAGTACACCTGAATAGACCTTACCGGGAAGGCTGAGGAGTGTGATCCCACGATAGTTAGAACACACCCTCCGGTTCCCCTTCTTAAAGAGAGGAACCACCACCCCGGTCTGCCAATCCAGTGGTACCGCCCCCGATGTCCACGCGATGCTGCAGAGTCTTGTCAACCAAGACAGCCCCACAGCATCCAGAGCCTTAAGGAACTCCGGGCGGATCTCATCTACCCCCGGGGCCTTGCCACCGAGGAGCTTTTTAACTACCTCAGCAACCTCAGCCCCAGAAATAGGAGAGCCCACCACAGACTCCCCAGGCACTGCTTCCTCATAGGAAGACGTGTTGGTGGGATTGAGGAGGTCTTCGAAGTATTCCCTCCACCGATCCACAACATCCGCAGTCGAGGTCAGCAGAACACCATCCTCGCATTAAATTATTATTATTATTTATCTTACGGTATATCAAAAATAATTTGAGCAAAATTTAATTGAAATTTTGTCGGTGTGGCCCTCCAGCAGTGGTCATGCGGCCCCCGGTAAAAATGATATTCCCACCCCTGCTTCATATGGTATTGCTTGACTTTAGTGGTTGCTGTTAATGTTATTAATTACACTATTACCTTGGTGGCATATTTTAACAAAACAATGCTCAAGCAGAAGAACAAATGAATAAATAAATACTATTTTTATGGGGGGGTTTTCACACTATATGTCAACTAGAAAAGTGTCTGCTTTGTAATGGTCTAACTCCTAGAAAGTATAACCTGGAGGAAAGTCCTTTTTAATTTGGTCACATTCTGGCATACTTGCCAACCCTCCCGGATTTTCCGGGAGACTCCCGAAATTCAGCGCTTCTCCCGAAAACCTCCCGGGAAAAATCTTCTCCCGAAAATCTCCCGAAATTCAGGCGGACCGGAGTGACGTGTCGACAGCCTGTTTTCACGTCCGCTTTCCCACAATATAAACAGCGTGCCTGCCCAATCACGTTATAACTGTAGAATGATGGAGGGCAGAGTTCTTGGTTTCTTATGTGGGTTTATTGTTAGGCAGTTTCATTAACGTCCTCCCAGCGCGGCAACAACAGCAGTCACGTTTTTGTCTACCGTAAAGCAGTTCGTCTGCCGTAAACAGCAATGTTGTGACACTCTTAAACAGGGCAATACTGCCATCTACTGTACATGCATATGTGACAATAACATCTAGGGCTTTTAGAGAGTGCAGTGCACAGCTGCGCACACAACAAGGAGACGAAGCAGAATGCATCATCAGAGAGGGTGTTCAGCATGGTTAGTAAATAGTGACAGAGAATAGAACAAGGATGGACAATTCAACCCTTAACTCAACAATGAGTAGATGAGTGTTATGTGTGTGTATATGTGTAAATGAATGAACACTGAAATTAAAGTATTTCTCTTATTTATATATATATATATATATATATATATATATATATATATATATATATATATATATATATATATATATATATATATATATATATATATATGTATGTATGTGTGGGAAAAAAATCACAAGACTATTTCATTTCTACAGGCCTGTTTCATGAGGGGGGTACCCTCAATCATCAGGAGATTTTAATGGGAGCATTCGCATACCATGGTTTATATAGGGCACAGAGTGGGTGGGTACAGGCTGGCCTAGGGGCGTGGTGATTGGCTCATGTGTTACCTAGGAGGTGTTTCCGTCTATGGCGGCATGTTGTTACAATTTCGCTGCGCTTGTTGAGGGATGACAGGTCTGGACGGTAAATAATAAACAGTTTCTCTTTCAAGCATAGGTTGCATCTTTTATTACCACTATTGTAAGGTGTGCTGGATGCAAGAATTTGCCATGTTATTGAATATTCAACATTATTGTCTTTGAGGTCCCAAATGTGTTTGCTGAGTTCTGTGGTATTTCGCAGGTTTTTGTTCCTGAAAGAAGCCTTGTGATTGTTCCATCTGGTTTTGAATTCTCCCTCGGTTAATCCTACATATGTGTCGGATGTGTTAATGTCCTTGCGTATTACCTTAGATTGGTAGACAACTGATGTTTGTAAGCACCCCCCGTTGAGAGGGCAATCAGGTTTCTTTCGACAGTTACATCCTTTGTTGGTTTTGGAGTCGCTCTGTCTGGGGGTCGACGGCTCATTTGCAATTGTTTTGTTGTGGTTTGAGATGATTTGTCGTATATTGTTCATGCAGCTGTAGCTCAATTTAATGTTGTTCTTGTTGAATACTTTTCTTAGGGTGTTGTCTTTGGGAAAGTGTTTGTCAATCAGAGTGAGGAATTTGTGTCCAATGTTCGTTGAGACGTTTTTGCTGTATGGGGGGTTGTACCAGATGATGTCGTTTCGTTTTCTGTTCTTTTTTGGCTGGTTTCCTGGCGTGGGTTCATAGGTGAGGGTGAAATTGTATCCGCTTTCATCAAGGGCTTTTTGGTATGCAAGGAATGCAAAAGGAAACTTACGGATTCAAATCTACCAAGAACCCACCCACAGTTGAGGAACTAAAGGATTTTGAGAACGACATGCTCAAAATGATACAATCAGTCAAATTCAAGCCAATCCGCAACCCACTCCTCACCAAGCTGAAAAATGACAAGGAGCGCATCAAGAAAGTAAACAACCTCATCATAGCTGCCGATAAAACCACAAACTTCTACAGAATGGACATACCAGAACACCACACCTTACTGGACAGAAGCATCACCAAATCATACCCCCACCTCCCGAAATCGGAGGTCTCAAGGTTGGCAAGTATGCATTCTGGCCAAGCTATCTAAATATATTTTGTATTATTCGCGCTACACCTCGACCAATCAGTGGTGCTGTTCCCGTGATTGACGTTTATTTCCATCAATGACAGCGCAGGGAGAACATGAGTCAATTGCGGTCGACTGCTGCCATCTTGTGGCGGTATTGAAGATTGCTCAAGATGAGCGCTGAGGAAGAAAGCTGCTAAGAGTTTTGCATTTGAATCGTCTTTATTTGAAGAATGTATGCAGTTTTTTCACAATTCAATATTTAAACAATTTAACAACATAAGCGCATCTTTATAATCATTGATGTATACTTCAGCAGGAGATAGAACTTTCCTTGTTCATATTTACAGCATAGTTGATTGAAAGTAGTATAGCTGTTTTTTTTTTAACAGCACACTAACTTTAGTATTTTAGTACAACGTATATAAAGTATAATATATTTAGTACAGGGGTGCTCACACTTTTTCTGCAGGCGAGCTACTTTTCAATTGATCAAGTCGTGGGGATCTACCTCATTCATATGTATCATTTATATTTACTTATTTATGAAATATATGTTTTTGTTAACAAGTTAAAGGTGTTTAATGATAATGCAAGCATGTTTAACACATATAGTTAATAAGTTAAAGGTGTTTAAAGATAATACAAGAATGTTTAACACATATAGTTAATATTGTTAACAAGTTAAAGGTGTTTAATGATAATACAAGCATGTTTAACACATATAGTTAATATTGTTAACAAGTTAAAGGTGTTTAATGATAATACAAGCATGTTTAACACATATAGTTAATAAGTTAAAGGTGTTTAAAGATAATACAAGAATGTTTAACACATATAGTTAATATTGTTAACAAGTTAAAGGTGTTTAATGATAATACAAGAATGTTTAACACATATAGTTAATATTGTTACTAAGTTAAAGGTGTTTAAAGATAATGCAAGCATGTTTAACACATATAGTTAATATTGTTAATAAATTAAAGGGGTTTAATGATAATACAAGAATGTTTAACACATAGTTAATATTGTTAATAAGTTAAAGGTGTTTAATGATAATACAAGCATGTTTAACACATATAGTTAATATTGTTAACAAGTTAAAGGTGTTTAAAGATAATACAAGCATGTTTAACACATATAGTTAATATTGTTAACAAGTTAAAGGTGTTTAATGATAATACAAGCATGTTTAACACATATAGTTAATATTGTTACTAAGTTAAAGGTGTTTAAAGATAATGCAAGCATGTTTAACACATATAGTTAATATTGTTAATAAATTAAAGGGGTTTAATGATAATACAAGAATGTTTAACACATATAGTTAATATTGTTAATAAGTTAAAGGTGTTTAATGATAATACAAGCATGTTTAACACATATAGTTAATATTGTTAACAAGTTAAAGGTGTTTAATGATAATACAAGCATGTTTAACACATATAGTTAATATTGATAACAACTTAAAGGTGGTTAAAGATAATACAAGCATGTTTAACACATATAGTTAATATTGCTCCTAAGTTAAAGGTGTTTAAAGATAATGCAAGCATGTTTAACACATATAGTTAATATTGTTAATAAATTAAAGGGGTTTAATGATAATACAAGAATGTTTAACACATATAGTTAATATTGATAACAACTTAAAGGTGGTTAAAGATAATACAAGCATGTTTAACACATATAGTTAATATTGTTAATAAATTAAAGGGGTTTAATGATAATACAAGCATGTTTAACACATATAGTTAATATTGTTACTAAGTTAAAGGTGTTTAAAGATAATGCAAGCATGTTTAACACATATAGTTAATATTGTTAATAAATTAAAGGGGTTTAATGATAATACAAGAATGTTTAACACATATAGTTAATGTTAACAAGTCAAAGGTGTTTAATGATAATACAAGCATGTTTAACACATATAGTTAATATTGTTAACAAGTTAAAGGTGTTTAATGATAATACAAGCATGTTTAACACATATAGTTATTATTGTTAATAAGTTAAAGGTGTTTAAAGATAATACAAGCATGTTTAACACATATAGATTCCTTTCTTTCATGAAGACAAGAATATAAGTTGGTGTATTACCTGATTCTGATGACTTGCATTGATAGGAATCAGACAGTGGTGCTGATAACGTCCGCATTTTCGAATGGAGGAGAAAAAAAGTCCTCCTTTCTGTCCAATACCACATGAAAGTGGTTGGTTTTTGGCATCTTATTTGTCCAGCTTCCGTACTCTTTTGTACACACTTTACAAGAAATACATTGTCGGCAAACTCCGTAGCTTGCTAGCTTGTGCACAAGCTCATCTCAGAAGACCCTCGGGTGCCGTGAATGTCAATCAAGTGACGTCATAGTGAAGATTTATGATCGCTCATTTTTAGGACAATTTTTTTAATGCCTGGCTGGTGATCGACTTACACACCCTCCACGATCGACCGGTAGCTCGCGATCGACGTAATGAGCACCCCTGATTTAGTATAACAATTTACCTTGTGGATCAATAAAGTTTGTCTAAGTCTAAGAAATAAATGTACATAATCACTT
>NC_084550.2:4810000-4900000 GCF_033978685.3 Nerophis lumbriciformis
TATATATTTTTAATATGCACAAATATATATTTTTAATATGCAAAAATATATATTTTTAATATGCAAAAATATATATTTTTAATATGCAAAAATATATATTTTTATATATGTACAGGAAATATGAAAAAATATGTATTATCATTCCGCCCAAATATAGCTGAGATGGGTTCCAGCACCCCCCCGCGACCCCAAAAGGGACAAGCGGTAGGAAATAGATGGATGGATGTGTGAAACATTTGGACACCCCTTCTCTATATGTACAGAAAATATGCAAAAATATATATTTTTCATATGCAAAAATATATATTTTTAATATGCAAAAATATATATTTTTATATATGTACAGGAAATATGCAAACATATATATTTTTAGATATGTACAGGAAATATGCAAAAATATATATTTTTAATATCCAAAAATATATATTTTTATATATGTACAGGAAATATGCAAAAATATATATTATCCTTCCGCCCAAATATAGCTGAGATGGGCTCCAGAACCCCCCGCGACCCCAAAAGGGACAAGCAATAGAAAATGGATGGATGGATGTGTGAAACATTTGGACACCCCTTCTCTATATGTACAGGAAATATGCAAAAATATATATTTTTAATATGCAAAAATATATATTTTTAATATGCAAAAATATATATTTTTATATATGTACAGGGAATATGCAAAAATATATATTTTTAATATGCAAAAATATATATTTTTATATATGTACAGGAAATATGAAAAAATATATATTTTAATTCAGCCCAAATATAGCTGAGATGGGCTCCAGCACCCCCCGCGACCCCAAAAGGGACAAGCGGTAGAAAATAGATGGATAGATGTGTGAAACATTTGGACACCCCTTCTCTATATGTACAGGAAATATGCAAAAATATATATTTTTAATATGCAAAAATATATTTTTAATATGCAAAAATATATATTTTTATATATGTACAGGGAATATGCAAAAATATATATTTTTAGATATGTACAGGAAATATGCAAAAATATATATTTTTAATATGCAAAAATATATATTTTTATATATGTACAGGAAATATGAAAAAATATATATTTTCATTCCGCCCAAATATAGCTGAGATGGGCTCCAGCACCCCCCGCGACCCCAAAAGGGACAAGCGGTAGGAAATAGATGGATGGATGTGTGAAACATTTGGACACCTCTTCTCTATATGTACAGAAAATATGCAAAAATATATATTTTTAATATGCAAAAATATATATTTTTATATATGTACAGGGAATATGCAAAAATATATATTTTTAGATATGTACAGGAAATATGCAAAAATATATATTTTTAATATGCAAAAATATATATTTTTATATATGTACAGGAAATATGAAAAAATATATATTTTCATTCCGCCCAAATATAGCTGAGATGGGCTCCAGCACCCCCCGCGACCCCAAAAGGGACAAGCGGTAGGAAATAGATGGATGGATGTGTGAAACATTTGGACACCTCTTCTCTATATGTACAGAAAATATGCAAAAATATATATTTTTAATATGCAAAAATATATATTTTTAATATGCACAAATATATATTTTTAATATGCACAAATATATATTTTTAATATGCAAAAATATATATGTTTATATATGTACAGGAAATATGCAAAAATATATATTCTTAATATGCACAAATATATATTTTTAGTATGCAAAAATACATATTTATATATATGTAGAGGAAATATGCAAAAATATACATGATCCTTCCGCCCAAATGCAGCTGAGATAGGCTCCAGCACCCCCCGCGACCCCAAAAGGGACAAGCGGTAGAAAATAGATGGATGGATGTGTGAAACATTTGGACACCCCTTCTCTATATGTACAGGAAATATGCAAAAATATATATTTTTAATATGCACAAATATATATTTTTAATATGCACAAATATATATTTTTAATATGCAAAAATATATATTTTTAATATGCAAAAATATATATTTTTATATATGTACAGGAAATATGAAAAAATATATATTTTCATTCCGCCCAAATGCAGCTGAGATAGGCTCCAGCACACCCCGCGACCCCAAAAGGGACAAGCAGTAGAAAAACGGATGGATGGATGTGTGAAACATTTGGACACCCCTTCTCTATATGTACAGGAAATATGCAAAAATATATATTTTTAATATGCAAAAATATATATTTTTTATATGCAAAAATATATATTTTTAATATGCACAAATATATATTTTTAATATACAAAAATATATATTTTTAGTATGCAAAAATATATATTTTTATATATGTACAGGAAATATGGAAAAATATATATTTTTAATATGCAAAAATATATATTTTTAATATGCAAAAATATATTTTTTTAATATGCAAACATATATATTTTTATATATGTACAGGAAATATGCAAAAATATATATTATCCTTCCGCCCAAATATAGCTGAGATGGGCTCCAGCACCCCCCATGACCCCAAAAGGGACAAGCGGTAGGAAATAGATGGATGGATGTGTGAAACATTTGGACACCCCTTCTCTAAATGTACAGGAAATATGCAAAAATATATATTTTTAATATGCAAAAATATATATTTTTAATATGCACAAATATATATTTTTAATATGCAAAAATATATATTTTTAATATGCAAAATATATTTTTAATATGCACAAATATATATTTTTAATATGCACAAATATATATTTTTAATATGCAAAAATATATATTTTTAATATGCAAAAATATATATTTTTATATATGTACAGGAAATATGCAAAAATATACATGATCCTTCCGCCCAAATGCAGCTGATATAGGCTCCAGCACCTCCCGCGACCCCAAAAGGGACAAGCGGTAGGAAATAGATGGATGGATGTGTGAAACATTTGGACACCCCTTCTTTATATGTACAGGAAATATGCAAAAAAAACAAAACATTTAATATGCAAAAAAAAATTGTTTTAATATGCACAAATATATATTTTTAATATGCAAAAAAATATATTTTTAATATGCACAAATATATATTTTTAATATGCAAAAATATATTTTTTTAATATGCAAAAATATATGTTTTTATATATGTACAAGAAATATGCAAAAATATATATTATCCTTCCGCCCAAATGCAGCTGAGATAAGCTCCAGCAACCCCCGCGACCCCAAAAGGGACAAGCGGTAGGAAATGGATGGATGGATATATTTTTACTATAGAAAATGCTTTAAAAACAATTGGAATCATACAAAAAAAATACATTTATTACATTGATGAGCACATTAATATTTATTTAATCAAGTATTATTCGCCGTTGTATTTTTTAATGAAAACAAGTGCCGATGTTCTACACCAGATTCCAATAGTTGAAGTGTGAGATAAGAATAAAGGTGAAAGTATAAAGTTAGTGATCATACCTTCAAAGTGCAGCACAGTTGGAGTTTCACAATCAACTTCCAGGTGTTGTCGACGTCGTCCCTTCTCTCTCGTTCGAGAAAGTTCCTCCTCGTACGACGCTATCGTGCTTTCAAACAGCGCGAATATTTCATCAGCTGCCGCCAATAGTCGCTCCTTCACCAACTCTTTCAACATTGTGACGGCTTTTTAGCGAATGGACTAAAAGCTAAACACACACTTGAAATATTGCTAATGTTCGTCCTCTCGCCGACTGACTTCCGCCTTCTTCTTGGATTGTGACGTCAGCGCGTCTGTAGCAGCCATGCTCGCAGGCGACGTGCCGACGTGGCGGCCATCTTACTCAGGGCCAATTTCCCATATTAGGCAATGCAACGCAAGGCATGCATCATTGGCGTTGTTAGGCCTATTTTAGGGCGGCTCAAGCCCCCCTAAAATATTCTTAAGCCCCCCTAAATAATTTGGTGTTATTTTTTTTTACAAATACATATTCATTATAAAGTGGCCCGAATATGAGTTTAAATAAATAATCATATAACCTGTTATTATTCACTCAGTTTCCCCTCACTTCGTAACGTAAGGTAGAGAGCCCCTTTAGTGCGTCGGTATCCAATCCATTCCACTTGTTCATATAGAAAATGCCCACATCACTCAAATTCCAGTCCGCATTTTCTCTGCGACCTTGCTTGCGGTCCTGCAGGTGTACGAAGCACATTATCTTCCTTTACAATGAGTGAAGCTGCACGAAATCTTGTGTGTGCAATTGTAAATAATTCCGTTTTTAAGTTTTGTGTTTTTTGTAGAATCTATATAAAGTAATATACATTAGCCTATTGTTAAAATAATGAAAAAAACATAATTAAATATATTTGTCTTATTGTATAGCTACATTAATAGCTGTTGTATTATTATAGGATGGCTTATTAAACATTTCATAGGATTTTCAGAGGGAGGAAAAACCAAGACATTTAATATAAAATGTAAAATGAATAAATACATAAAAAGAAAAAGAAAAAAATGGTTAAAAGCCATCGTCCCGGGGAGCATTTCATTTCGTCCTGTGCATTTTTTTAAAATAATAATAATAACAATGAATAATTTCTAAGTCTTTGTTAGCCGTTTGTTAAGTTTTGTGCTTGTGCGTAACATTCGCTCGCATCCTGTGCATCTCCTGGGGGCTAAGCCCCCCCGCCCCCCTACTTAAAAGCTAGTGACGCCCCTGGCATGCATATTTAAAATAGATAACAATTTGCTCACTTCTCAATCGATTTAAATGCAGTTTACTTCAACTAAAAACATGTGCTATTGATGTGCAACATTTTAAGAAACCTTACCTATAAAAAACATTATTATTGTTACAATGAATGTTACCATGAATTGATTTTTCGTGGACCTTGACTTAAACAAGTTGAAAAACTTATTGGGGTGTTACCATTTAGTGGTCAATTGTACGAAATATGTACTGTACTGTGCAATCTACTAATACAAGTTTCAATCAACAACATATGGCATATTCTTACTGCCCAAAAGATAATACAAAACCCAAAACCAGTGAAGTTGATTGATTGATTGAGACTTTTATTAGTAGATTGCACAGTACAGTATATATATATATATATTAGAGATGTCCGATAATATCGGTCTGCCGATATTATTGGCCGATAAATGCGTTAAAATGTAATATCGGAAATTATCGATTTGGTTTTTTCATTATCGGTATCGTTTTCTTATTTTTTATTTTTTAATCATATCAACATAAAAAACACAAGATACACTTACAATTAGTGCACCAACTCAAAAAACCTCCCTCCCCCATTTACACTCATTCACACAAAAGGGTTGTTTCTTTCTGTAATTAATATTGTGGTTCCTACATTATATATCAATATATATCAAAACACTTTCCCAAAGACAACATCCTAAGAAAAGTATTCAACAAGAACAACATTAAATTGAGCTACAGCTGCATGAACAATATACGACGAATCATCTCAAACCACAACAAAACAATTGCAAATGAGCCGTCGGCCCTCAGACAGAGCGACTCCAAAACCAACAAAGGATGTAATTGTCGAAAGAAACCTGATTGCCCTCTCAACGGGGGGTGCTTACATACATCAGTTGTCTACCAATCTAAGGTAATACGCAAGGACATTAACACATCCGACACATATGTAGGATTAACCGAGGGAGAATTCAAAACCAGATGGAACAATCACAAGGCTTCTTTCAGGAACAAAAACCTGCGAAATACCACAGAACTCAGCAAACACATTTGGGACCTCAAAGACAATAATGTTGAATATTCAATAACATGGCAAATTCTTGCATCCAGCACACCTTACAATAGTGGTAATAAAAGATGCAACCTATGCTTGAAAGAGAAACTGTTTATTATTTACCGTCCAGATCTGTCATCCCTCAACAAGCGCAGCGAAATTGTAACAACATGCCGCCATAGACGGAAACACCTCCTAGGTAACACATGAGCCAATCACCACGCCCCTAGGCCAGCCTGTACCCACCCACTCTGTGCCCTATATAAACCATGGTATGCGAATGCTCCCATTAAAATCTCCTGACGATTGAGGGTACCCCCCCTCATGAAACAGGCCTGTAGAGATGAAATAGTCTTGTGATTTTTTTCCCACACATACATATATATATATATATATATATATATATATATTAGGGCTGCGAATCTTTGGGTGTCCCATGATTCGATTCAACATTGATTCTTGGGATCTACCCCAGTCTGCTGACATGCAAGCAGAGTAGTAGATTTTTGTAAAAAGCTTTTATAATTGTAAAGGACAATGTTTTATCAACTGATTGCAATAATGTAAATATATATACATATATATATATATATATATATATATATATATATATATATATATATATATATATATATATATATATACACATACATATATATATATATACATATATATACATACATATACATATATATATATATATATATATATATATATATATATATATATATATATATATATATATAAAAATATATATCACCCAATGCGGCCCCCTAGTCAAAAAGTTTGGTGACCCTGGCATAAAGTGTTAAACACATTGTCAGGTGCAGTGCATGATTTGCTAATAGCCATGAAGGAGTCAAAATATCATAAATTGTGGGATTTTTGGGAGGAGCGAAGGTAGGGAGCCGCAAAGAGGTCACCATCTTTATCTTTATCTGAGTCATGACGGTATGTGGAGTACAGGGAGTAAAATAAAATGTTGAAATAACAGCAAATAAAAGACAACTCAACCAGAGAATAAGTAAATGCAATAACATTTAAAGACAGTCTGCAATAAACAGAAGCAAAAACAAAAACACAATGGAGCTCCTGGGTGTGTCGTGTTGCTATATACAACATGCTGAATCGCCAATAACAACTCTTTTTGCTTGAGAGTTCATTTGAAGTTGAGTGGCTGCTGTTCTGTGCGACACCTTTAACTTGGAACTCGTGTACTTTGGTATCATACGTGTGACATTACACTTCTATGATCATTTAGCACAACAAACTAGACAGGAATGTTTATTCTCCTTTGTGTGTCCGCATGTGTGCCGTCAGGCTTTTCTTATAAGAGTAACCATTACCACAAATTGAACAAATAAAAGGTCTTTCTCCGGTGTGTATTCTCACGTGTTCCAGCATGTTTGTCTTTTTAGAGAACTTTTTAACGCAATACGAGCAACTAAAAGGTTTTTCTCCAGTGTGCAGGAGCATGTGTGCGGTCAAACTGCTGTGTCGAGTAAATGTTTTTGCGCAGTCAGAACAAGAATATGGTGTTTCTCCTGTGTGGGTTCTCATGTGTGGTATAATATTTGACTTTTGGGAGAATCTTTCCCCACACACGGAACAATTGAAAGGTTTTTCTCCAGTGTGTTTTCTCATGTGTGTTTTAATATTTGACTTTTGGGAGAATCTTTCGCCGCAGACGGAACAACTGAAGGGTTTTTCTCCTGTGTGAGTTCTCATGTGCGGGATAATATTTGACTTATCAGAGAATCTTTTGCCACACACTGAACAACTGAAAGGTTTTTCTCCTGTGTGTGTTCTCATGTGTCGAACTAAATCCCTCTTATCAGTAGAGCTTTTAGCGCAAATTGAGCAGGTAAAACATTCTTTACCGGTCTTCTCTTGAGAGTGTTTTATGTCAGTTTGAGTCCTGACATCATCTTCACAGTCTGTATCGCTGCTCAAAGGTTCTCGGGCGCAGTCCCAGTCTTCATCGCCAGGAGAGTGCGATGCTGTGTCGTCACTATCCGATAGTGGAGCTAAGAGGTTGTCTGCTTGTGATCCTCCATCAGCTTCTGTCGTCATGCGTTGTGTTGCGCTGCTGCCTGGAAGCTCCGCCTCTTTGTTCTCCTCACCTGGACTGTGGTGAAGCTGCGAGGATCCAGGTGGTTTGTCTTCACCGTTTTCAGTCTTTACAGAGACAACGTTCAGTTGCAACTTGGTGAGAGCCGCCTCCTCCAGCGCGAGAAGACACTCTTCCTCCTGAGGGACCCAGAATTCCTCCTCTTTCACTTTAATGTGGGGGGGCTGTGGATCCTCCTGCTCCAAAGTGGCACTCCCCGCCTGTGGCTGAAGGGGACGCAGGACGTCTGCAGGACACAACAGTAAATACATTTGCCAGTGACTAAAATGACAGTAAATCGTACACATTAGAGATGCGCGGATAGGCAATTATTTCATCCGCGACCGCATCACAAAAGTCGTCATCTATCCGCCATCCACCCGAACCAACATTTTATCAAAACCACACCCGCCCGCCACTCGCCCGTTGTTATATATCTAATATAGACGATGCAAGGCATTAGTGAGGTTATAATGCTTTTGCCTGTTAAAGAAAGGAGACTGATCCAATGCAGCAGAGACATTCAATGCGTGCCACGCATTAGTATCTCTTGGCCACGCATTAGTGGCTAAGAGAATGTCCCTATTGCTGTCTCACTATATTGCGTCTGTTGAAATTGTATATGGTGATTTTTTTTTTAATACATTTATTTGTAACTCGTGCTGTCAAGGTTTTGTTTTTTTATCAGAATAATCACACTTTTGATTTTGGATTAGTCATGATTTATCACAGGTTATTTACCCCTTGCAGCACCAACTCTTCTGGGACGCTACAATATACCCCAACCGAAACCCCGCCCACCTCAACCTCCTCATGCTCTCTCAGGGAGAGCATGTCCCAAATTCCAAGCTGCTGTTTTTGAGGCATGTTAAAAAAAAAGAATGCACTTTGTGACTTCAATAATAAATATGGCAGTGCCATGTTGGCATTTTTTTACATAACCTGAGTTGATTTATTTTGGAAAACCTTGTTACATTGTTTAATGCATCCAGCGGGGCATCACAACAAAATTGGGCATAACAATGTGTTCATTCCACGACTGTATATTGGTATCGCTTGATATTGGAATCTGTAATTAAGAGTTGGACAATATCGGAATATCAGCAAAAAAAACATTATCGGACATCTAATATTTGAATATTGTTTTTAATATTGTTTTTAATATTGTTGTGCAGCACTTTGGAAACATTTTGTTGTTTAAATGTGCTATATAAATAAAGTGGATTGGATTGGGATCTTTCTGTGTGGAGTAGAAGCATTTAAGTCCCATCTTAAAACTCATTTGTATACTCTAGCCTTTAAATAGACCCCCCTTTTAGACCAGTTGATCTGCCGTTTCTTTTCTTTTCTCCTCTGCTCCCCTCTTCAAATTAAAAACATTTTCTTGAATAAAAAAGAAAGTAAAACAGTATAAAAACAGTTACATAGAAACTAGTAATGAATGAAAATGAGTAAAATTAAGTGCTAAATGTTAGTACCGTATTTTCCGCACTATAAGGCGCACCTAAAAACCACAAATTTTCTCAAAAGCTGACAGTGCGCCTTATAACCCGGTGCGCTTTATATATGGATTAATATTAAGATTCATTTTCATAAAGTTTCGGTCTCGCACCTTCGGTAAACAGCCGCCATCTTTTTTCCCGGTAGAACAGGAAGCGCTTCTTCTTCTACGCAAGCAACCGCCAAGGTAAGCACCCGCCCCCATAGAACAGGAAGCGCTTCTTCTTCTACTGTAAGCAACCACCCGCCCGCGTAGAAGAAGAAAAAGCGCGCGGATATTACCGTACGTTTCATTTCCTTTGTGTGTTTACATCTGTAAAGACCACCAAATGGCTCCTACTAAGCGACAGGGATCCGGTTCATGAAAAGACACAATCTCTCCATCCGCACACGGATTACTATTTCACAGCAACTGATATTCCTGTGAACTGCACTGTGGATACAACGGGAGCACGTACGGTGAATATTCGCACCACAGGGAATGAGAAGTCATCCTTCACTGTGGTTCTAGCTTGCCATGCTAATGGCCAGAAACTTCCACCCATGGTGATATTCAAAAGGAAGACCTTGCCAAAAGAGACCTTTCCAGCCGGCGTCATCATAAAAGCTAACTCGAAGGGATGGATGAAGAAAAGATGAGCGAGTGGTTAAGGTAAGTTTAAGTTTACGCGAAGAGGCCGGGTGGCTTTTTTCACGCAGCTCCGTCCATGTTGATATACGACTCCATGCGCGCCCACATCACGCTGGTTTTAATATATTATTAAAGTTTGACTGACCTATTTGACTGTTTTTTTGACATTCCTTTAGCGCAGTTAGATGCGGCTTACAACACCGGGCGGCTTATAGGTGGACAAAGTTTTGAAATATGCCGTTCATTGAAGGCGCGGCTTATAACCCAGGGCGCCTTATGGTGCGGAAAATACGGTAGTGATTTTTTTTTTAATACATTTATTTGTAACTCGTGCTGTCAAGGTTTTGTTTTTTTATCAGAATAATCACTTTTGATTTTGGATTAGTCATGATTTATCACAGGTTATTATTACCCCTTGCAGCACCAACTCTTCTGGGACGCTACAATATACCCCAACCGAAACCCCGCCCACCTCAACCTCCTCATGCTCTCTCAGGGAGAGCATGTCCCAAATTCCAAGCTGCTGTTTTGAGGCATGTTAAAAAAAAAGAATGCACTTTGTGACTTCAATAATAAATATGGCAGTGCCATGTTGGCATTTTTTTTTTACATAACTTGAGTTGATTTATTTTGGAAAACCTTGTTACATTGTTTAATGCATCCAGCGGGGCATCACAACAAAATTGGGCATAACAATGTGTTCATTCCACGACTGTATATTGGTATCGCTTGATATTGGAATCTGTAATTAAGAGTTGGACAATATCGGAATATCAGCAAAAAAAACATTATCGGACATCTAATATTTGAATATTGTTTTTAATATTGTTTTTAATATTGTTGTGCAGCACTTTGGAAACATTTTGTTGTTTAAATGTGCTATATAAATAAAGTGGATTGGATTGGGATCTTTCTGTGTGGAGTAGAAGCATTTAAGTCCCATCTTAAAACTCATTTGTATACTCTAGCCTTTAAATAGACCCCCCTTTTAGACCAGTTGATCTGCCGTTTCTTTTCTTTTCTCCTCTGCTCCCCTCTTCAAATTAAAAACATTTTCTTGAATAAAAAAGAAAGTAAAACAGTATAAAAACAGTTACATAGAAACTAGTAATGAATGAAAATGAGTAAAATTAAGTGCTAAATGTTAGTACTATTAGTGGAGCAGCAGCACGCACAATCATGTGTGCTTACGGACTGTATCCCTTGCAGACTGTATTGATATATATTGATATATAATGTAGGAACCACAATATTAATAACAGAAAGAAACAACCCTTTTGTGTGAATGAGTGTAAATGGGGGAGGAAGATTTTTTGGGTTGGTGCACTAATTGTAAGTGTATCTTGTGTTTTTATGTTGATTTAAAAAACAAACAAACAAAAAAAACATACAGACAGAGGTGGGTAGTAACGCGCTACATTTACTCCGTTACATCTACTTGAGTAACTTTTGGGATAAATTGTACTTCTAAGAGTAGTTTTAATGCAACATACTTTTACTTTTACTTAAGTATATTTATAGAGAAGGAACGCTACTTTTACTCCGCTACTTTTATCTACATTCAGCTCGCTACTCGCTACTAATTTTTATCGATCTGTTAATGCACGCTTTGTTTGTTTTGGTCTGTCAGACAGACCTTCAAAGTGCCTGCCTTACTGGTGACGTTTCACTCCGTTCCACCAATAAAATGCAGTCACTAGTGACGTTTCACTTCGTTCCACCAATCAGATGCAGTCACTGTTGATGTTGGACCAATCAAACAGAGCCAGGCGGTCACATGACCTGACTTAAACAAGTTGAAAAACTTATTGGGGTGTTACCATTTAGTGGTCAATTGTACGGAATATGTACTGTACTGTGCAATCTATTAATAAAAGTTCCAATCAATCAATCAAAAGTGTGAAGGAAAAAAGATACTTTTTTATTTCAAACGTACATCCCGTCAAAAGCCTAAAGACTGACTGCACAGTTCCTGTCTTCACAATAAAAGTGCCGCTCCATCGCGCCTGCGCTTTCAAAACAAGAGTCTCCGAAAGCCAGTGCAAACAAGCTAGCAAGCTACGGAGTTTGACGCCAATATATTTCTTGTAAAGAGTATAAAAACGAATATGGAAGCTGGACAAATAAGATGCCAAAAACCAACCACTTTCATGTGGTATTAGACAGAAAGGAGGAACTTTTCTTCTCCTCCATTTGAAAACGTGGACGTTATCATCACTACTGTCTGATTCCAATCAATGCAAGTCATCAGAATCAGGTAATACACCAACTTATATTCTTGTCTTCATGAAAGAAAGGAATCTATATGTGTTAAACATGCATGTATATTCATTAAAACACCTTTAACATGTAAACAAAAACAGCAAAATAAATACATATAAATTATATACTGTATATATCAATGTAAATGTATATATATATATATATATATATATATATATATATATATATATATATACTGTATATATATATGATATGAGTGTGTATGTTACTCATCAGTTACTCAGTACTTGAGTAGTTTTTTCACAACATACTTTTTACTTTTACTCAAGTAAATATTTGGGTGACTACTCCTTACTTTTACTTGAGTAATAAATCTCTAAAGTAACAGTACTCTTACTTGAGTACAATTTCTGGCTACTCTACCCACCTCTGCATACAGATAATTAAAAAAAACGATACCGATAATTTCCGATATTACATTTTAAAGCATTTATCGGACATCTCTACTAAAAACTAATTTATTGTTCTTAATGGAAAGGCAACAAGGCAAGCGCTTGTTACTCTCGGGGTCTCCTAGCCGCTCAGGCAAATCATATTGTCTAAAAATGCATTTTTCCATGGATAACATGACATCATCGCGCCAAGTGCGTGCTCTTTCAGTCAATTAGTGCGCATATATACAGCCCGGCCCCCATCCAAAAAAATTTAATTGTAATTTTGATGAATTTATCTGAATGTGCATGAACTTTTTCCGTTCAAAATTGTTAGAAATGTTAAATGTTTAAATATTAACTGTCAGTTTACTGTACTGTGCCAACTGTACTATTATATGAGTACCTATTGTCTATTGTTTCATTGAAAATAAAACAGCAAAGTCCATTTGCTGCTGACCCGTCTCCGCTCGGGATGGTGTCCTGCTGGCCCCACTATGGACTGGACTCTTACTATTATGCTGGATCCACTATGGACTGGACTCTCACAATATAGTAGAAGCATTTAAGTCCCATCTTAAAACTCATTTGTATACTCTAGCCTTTAAATAGCCCCCCTGTTAGACCAGTTGATCTGCCGTTTCTTTTCTTTTCTCCTCTGCTCCCCTTTTCCTTGAGGGGGGGGGGGGCACAGGTCCGGTGGCCATGGATGAAGTGCTGGCTGTCCAGAGTCGGGACCCGGGGTGGACCGCTCGCCTGTGCATCGGCAGGGAACATCTCTGCGCTGCTGACCCGTCTCCGCTCGGGATGGTGTCCTGCTGGCCCCACTATGGACTGGACTCTTACTATTATGTTGGATCCACTATGGACTGGACTCTCACAATATTATGTCAGACCCACTCGACATCCATTGCATTCGGTCTCCCCTATAGGGGGGGGGGGGGGGGGGGTGTTACCCACATATGCAGTCCTCTCCAAGGTTTCTCATAGTCATTCACATCGACGTTCCACTGGGGTGAGTTTTTCCTTGCCCTTATGTGGGCTTTGTACCGAGGATGTCGTTGTGGCTTGTGCAGCCCTTTGAGACACTTGTGATTTAGGGCTATATAAATAAACATTGATTGATTGATTGAGTTTGCATGTCCTCCCCGTGACTGCGTGGGTTCCCTCCGGGTACTCCGGCTTCCTCCCACCTCCAAAGACATGCACCTGGGGATAGGCCCCTCCCACCTCCAAAGACATGCACCTGGGGATAGGTTGATTGGCAACACTAAATGGTCCCTAGTGTGTGGATGTGAGTGTGAATGTTGTCTGTCTATCTGTGTTGGCCCTGCGATGAGGTGGCGACTTGTCCAGGGTGTGCCCCGCCTTCCGCCCGATTGTAGCTGAGATAGGCTCCATCGCCCCCGGCGACACCGAAGGGAATAAGCGGTAGACGGATGGATGGATTGGATCTCTACTTTTTATTTATTTTTTTAATACACTGTAGCACTTTGAGGTTGTTTGCTCAGTGGAAAGTGCTTTTTACAAATAAAATATATTATTATTATCATTATTCGATGTTATTTTGTCGTGTTAATCATATCGTCACATTGTTGACATTGCATCGTTGACAAACCCAGGGACAAAGTATGGGGACACAGGAGGGCTTTGTGGGCAAAAAAGTGTTTTGTTTTTACACTCTAGACCAGGGGTGTTCATTACGTCGATCGCGAGCTACCGGTCGATCTCGGAGGGTGTGTCAGTCGATCACCAGCCAGGCATTAAAAAAATAGTCCTAAAAATGAGCGTTCATAAATCTTCACTATGACGTCACTTTCGTCACTTGATTGACATTCACGGCACCCGAGGGTCTTCTGAGATGACGCTGGCTGCTGCCAGCTCATTAAAATTACCGACTGGAAGGCGAGAAACACTTTATTTCAACAGACTCTGGCGCCGTACCTGTCGTCAAAACTCCAAAGACCGACTGCACAGTTGCACAGTTGCGCTAACAAAATAAGAGTCTCAGAAAGCTGGCGTGCACAAGCTAGCAAGCTACGGAGTTTGCCGACAATGTATTTCTTGTAAAGTGTATACAAAGGAGTACGGAAGCTGGACAAATAAGATGCCAAAAACCAACCACTTTCATGTGGTTTTGGACAGAAAGGAGGACTTTTTTTCTCCTCCATTCGAAAATGCGGACGTTTTTAGCACCACTGTCTGATTCCAATCAATGCAAGTCATCAGAATCAGGTAATACACCAACTTATATTCTTGTCTTCATGAAAGAAAGGAATCTATATGTGTTAAACATGCTTGTATTATCTTTAAACACCTTAACTTGTTAACAATATTAACTATATGTGTTAAACATGCCTGCATTATCTTTAAACACCTTTAACTTGTTAACAATATTAACTATATGTGTTAAACATGCTTGTATTATCTTTAAACACCTTTAATTTGTTAACAACATTAACTATATGTGTTAAACATGCTTGTATTATCTTTAAACACCTTTAACTTGTTAACAATATTAACTATATGTGTTAAACATGCTTGTATTATCTTTAAACACCTTTAACTTGTTAACAATATTAATTATATGTGTTAAACATGCTTGCATTATCTTTAAACACCTTTAACTTGTTAACAATATTAACTAAATGTATTAAACATACTTGTATTATCATTAAACACCTTTAATTTATTAACAATATTAACTATATGTGTTAAACATGCTTGCATTATCATTAAACACCTTTAACTTGTTAACAAAAACATATTTCATAAATAAGTAAATATAAATGATATATATGAATGAGGTAGATCCCCACGACTTGATCAATTGAAAAGTAGCTCGCCTGCAGAAAAAGTGTGAGCACCCCTGCTCTAGACTTTACTTTTCTCAAACAATTGTATGTAATAAAATGGAATACTTGTGTTGTTTTGTTGATTTTTTTTTTTGTCTTTCCTTAGGAAATATTTCACAAATAATTGCACTGCTAAAATGTACATAAATATTAAAAATGTTGTTCATCTAAATTATTTGTTTCTTATTTTGATTATAAATAGAAAATAAGCGGTAGAAAAATGGATGGATGGAATATAAAGTGTTCAACGATCATACAAAAGTAAAAAGTATCTGCCTGCAAGTACTTGGTATCAAATCGACGCAAGCGCTTGCTGCATCGTCCTTCCCTGCTAGCATGTGCTACGATGCAGTGACGGCACGTTGAGCATTTACGCAATTGTTTGGTTTTTTTTGTTCAAATATTTGAGCAACAAGTTGGAAAAATAAGTTAAAAATAGGAAGTTATTGAACACATAAACAATACCTTGAGCGTGTGGCAAAGTGTCAACCTTGCTAGCAGCTTCCAGCTGTTGTCGATATCGCTCCTTCTCCTCTCTCGTTCGAGAAAGTTCCTCCTCGTACGACGCTATCGTTCTTTCGAACAGCGCGAATATTTCATCAGCTGCCGCCATTAGTCGCTCCTTCACCAACTCTCTCAGCATCTCGACGTTGGCTTTTGGCGAGTAAAAGAGCTAATTTTCACCTTTTCTTCGCCTTCTCACTTCCGTTTTTCTTCTTCGATGGTGATTTAACGGTTATCACAACGACCATAATGTTTAACGACTGCCACCCTGTGGCGGTGATGTAGACTGCTCAAGATGAGAGCTTTTTTTTTAACTTTTTTTTTTTACATTGTATTTATGTATTCAGCGTTTGAAGTTTTGAAAAAAACATTTTTTTACATGAAATAATTATGAAAATGTCTTTTTAATCAAAATGATTCTGTTCTAAAATTCAGTTTAAAAGAGGAACATTATCACAATTTCAGAAGGGTTAAAACCATTAAAAATCAGTTCCCAGTGGCTTATTTTATTTTTCGAAGTCCATCCATCCATCCATCTTCTTCCGCTTATCCGAGGTCGGGTCGCGGGGGCAGCAGCCTAAGCAGGGAAGCCCAGACTTCCCTCTCCCTAGCCACTTCGTCCAGCTCCTCCCGGGGGATCCCGAGGCGTTCCCAGGCCAGCCGGGAGACATAGTCTTCCCAACGTGTCCTGGGTCTTCCCCGTGGCCTCCTACCGGTCGGACGTGCCCTAAACACCTCCCGAGGGTGGCATCCTGACCAGATGCCCGAACCACCTCATCTGGCTCGTCTCCATGTGGAGGAGCAGCGGCTTTACTTTGAGCTCCCCCCGGATGACAGAGCTTCTCACCCTATCTCTAAGGGAGAGCCCCGCCACTCGGCGGAGGAAACTCATTTCGGCCGCTTGTACCCGTGATCTTGTCCTTTCGGTCATGACCCAAAGCTCATGACCATAGGTGAGGATGGGAACGTAGATCGACCGGTAAATTGAGAGCTTTGCCTTCCGGCTCAGCTCCTTCTTCACCACAACGGATCGATACAGCGTCCGCATTACTGAAGACGCCGCACCGATCCGCCTGTCGATCTCACGATCCACTCTTCCCCCACTCGTGAACAAGACTCCGAGGTACTTGAACTCCTCCACTTGGGGCAAGATCTCCTCCCCAACCCGGAGATGGCACTCCACCCTTTTCCGGGAGAGAACCATGGACTCGGACTTGGAGGTGCTGATTCCCATCCCAGTCGCTTCACACTCGGCTGCGAACCGATCCAGTGAGAGCTGAAGATCTTGGCCGGAGGAAGCCATCAGGACCACATCATCTGCAAATAGCAGTGACCTAATCCTGCAGCCACCAAACCAGATCCCCTCAACGCCTTGACTGCGCCTAGAAATTCTGTCCATAAAAGTTATGAACAGAATCGGTGACAAAGGGCAGCCTTGGCGGAGTCCAACCCTCACTGGAAACGTGTCCGACTTACTGCCGGCAATGCGGACCAAGCTCTGGCACTGATCATACAGGGAGCGAACTGCCACAATAAGACAGTCCGTTACCCCATACTCTCTGAGCACTCCCCACAGGACTTCCCGGGGTACACGGTCGAATGCCTTCTCCAAGTCCACAAAGCATATGTAGACTGGTTGGGCAAACTCCCATGCACCCTCAAGGACCCTGCCCAGAGTATAGAGCTGGTCCACAGTTCCACGACCAGGACGAAAACCACACTGTTCCTCCTGAATCCGAGGTTCGACTATCCGGCGTAGCCTCCTCTCCAGTACACCTGAATAGACCTTACCGGGAAGGCTAAGGAGTTCCCAGTGGCTTATTTTATTTTTCGAAGTTTTTTTCAAAATTTTACCCATCACGCAATATCCCTAAAAAAAGCTTCAAAGTGCCTGATTTTAACCATCGTTATATACACCCGTCCATTTTCCTGTGACGTCACATAGTGATGCCAACACAAACAAACATGGCGCATAGAACAGCAAGCTATAGCGACATTAGCTCGGATTCAGACTCGGATTTCAGCGGCTTAAGCGATTCAACAGATTACGCATGTATTGAAACGGATGGTTGTAGTGTGGAGGCAGCAGAGGTGTGGACTCGAGTCACATGACTTGGACTCGAGTCAGACTCGAGTCATGAATTTGATGACTTTAGACTCGACTTGACAAAATGTAAAAAGACTTGCAACTCGACTTAGACTTTAACATCAATGACTTGTGACTTCACTTGGACTTGAGCCTTTTGAATTGACATGACTTGACATGACTTGCTACTTTCCCCAAAACCCAAAGATGAAAAAGTTATTCGGGAGCGCTCCGTATTTTTCATTGTGTACTTGTCTATCAGCGTTGCGTGTGTCAGCTGGTGTGCTCTCAGTACAACAGCCAATCAAATTAGATCTACTTTGTTTTCATCACACAGCATTCATCCAATCAAATTGCAGGACAACCAACGAAGAAGACATGTCCAAACCACACGCCAGTGAACAAAAAATGATACCTAAAATAATTTCGTTTGGGTATAAAAATGACGAGGTGGTCAACACAAAACGGTTTGCAGTATGCAACACATGCGGTTCGAAAATTACTGATGGAGAGGCAACAACTTCCAACTTCGTCCGGCATTTGAAGTTGCACAAAGAAGGGTAAGTTTTGAATGTAAGATAACGTTTATTGGCTAAGTAACGTGACTTTTATTTGCTGTGTAGTTAAATCAGTGAGGCTGTAAACTCACTGCTAACGTTATAACGTTATTGCAAACACGGGAATCTGTTGCAGTTCACTACCTTATTCATACTTTTTGTTCAGTGATTTTTTTAAAGTAGGGTTACGTTAGTCAATATATCACACGTAACGTTAGACGGTGGTCAGCAGCACCGCGTATTTTAGCCACCTAAAAAAAGACAAAAATAGTAAAATAAAGGTCAGTTAAAATGTATACTATATTATGAATAAGTGTACCGTTTTAGCTAGCTTTCTGACATACTGTTGGTTGTTTACCTCAGTGGTCCCCAACCACCGGGCCGCGGCCCGCTTCTGGTCTGTGGATCGATTGGTATCGGGCCGCACAAGAAATTATTATTTTTTTTTCTTTTTTTAATTAAATCAACATAAAAAACACAAGATACACTTACAAGTAGTGCACCAACCCAAAACAACTCTCTCCCCCCTTTTGTTCTGGGCATTGAACATGAAGACTCTTCCTTCACTGTTCCGAGTGGCCATGAGAGTCTTGGCAGTGCCTGCCTCCAGTGCTCCAGTGGAGCGAGTTTTCAGCCATGGTGGCATCATACTACGCCCCCATCGTGCACAAATGACTGACAGACTCTTGGCTAATTTGGTCTTTTGCAAATGCAATGCAGCATAGGGCCCTGACATATAAAAAGTACAACTTTTTTGTTATGTTCACGTATATGTCATGTTTTTTCAATGTTAACACTTTTGTACAAATAAGTACATTTGCACTTTATTTTTCAACGTGTTTGTTCTGTAAAGGAATGAGTTAATGTTTAAAATGACTGGTTAATAGTGCTATTATAAAGTGCAATGTCAGCACAATTTTCTTTCCTGCAATTTAAAATGCACTTGTTTTAATAAATAAATACAGCGTTTGAAAAGCATACACAATCTGTGTTAATATATTAGTCTGTGGTTAAAAGGACTTGAAAGGACTCGAAACTCAAAATGCAGGACTTAGGACTTGACTTGAGACTTTCCAGTCTTGACTTCGGACTTGACTCGGGGCTTGCCTGTCTTGACTCGGGACTTGACTCGGACTTGAGGGCAAAGACTTGAGACTTACTTGTGATTTGCAAAACAATGACTTGGTCCCACCTCTGGGAGGCAGGTAGCGAAAACGAAATTGAAGAAGAAACTGAAGCTATTGAGCCATATCGGTTTGAACCGTATGCAAGCGAAACCGACGAAAACGACACGACAGCCAGCGACACGGGAGAAAGCGAGGACGAATTCGGCGATCGCCTTCTAACCAACGATTGGTATGTGTTTGTTTGGCATTAAAGGAAACTAACAACTATGAACTAGGTTTACAGCATATGAAATACATTTGGCAACAACATGCACTTTGAGAGTGCAGACAGCCCAATTTTCATCAATTAATATATTCTGTAGACATACCCTCATCCGCACTCTTTTCCTGAAAGCTGATCTGTCCAGTTTTGGAGTTGATGTCAGCAGGCCAGGGAAGCTAGGGTCGATGTGAGCCAAGACATCCAGGGGGTTTAGCTCGCTCGTCTGCGGGAACAAACTGCCGCCATTGCTTGCCGTGCTACCGAGGTACTTTGTCCCTGAATTGCTCACACACCCCGGCAGATTCAATGGGGGTCTGGCGGCAGATTTCTTTGACTTTATGGTTGGAAATGCATCTGCTTTGAGTGTCGCAGGATATCCACACATTCTTGCCATCTCTGTCGTAGCATAGCTTTCGTCGGTAAAGTGTGCGGAACAAACGTCCAATTTCTTGCCACTTTGGCATCTTTGGGCCACTGGTGCAACTTGAATCCGTCCCTGTTCGTGTTGTTACACCCTCCGACAACACACCGACGAGGCATGATGTCTCCAAGGTACGGAAAACAGTCGAAAAAAACGGAAAATAACAGAGCTCAACCGTTCACAAATGCTGTTGACGTGCAGGGACAAATGCGTTGGTACCTAGGTGAATGTTTAGGACGGACAAAGACATTAAAGCGTAAAACATACACAAAGAATGTCTGCAACTTGTGGACAACAAAACAGACAGTGGACAATAAAGAAGCCTTTAGTGGTGTTTTTCTTTCTGATATTAGAATATTTTATTAGTTTAAAAAAAACAGTCCAGTAATTTGACATTGAGCTCAGAGTGCGTGCTTTTACTGTCATCCAGTGTCTGTATGATATAAAACAAGTAATCATTCAAAACAGTACTTCATTTTTGTTGAATTCTTGTGCTTTTTGAGGTTGAGGTACAAGGAACATGTAAAACATTGACAACAGATTCATTAAATCACACATTGATTCAATGTACCGTATTTTCCGCACTATTAGCCGCACCTAAAAACCACAAATTTACTCAAAAGCTGACAGTGCGGCTTATAACCCGGTGCGCTTTATATATGGATTAATATTAAGATTCATTTTCATAAAGTTTCGGTCTCGCAACTACGGTAAACAGCCGCCATCTTTTTTCCCCGTAGAAGAGGAAGTGCTTCTTCTTCTACGCAAGCAACCGCCAAGGTAAGCACCCGCCCCCATAGAACAGGAAGCGCTTCTTCTTCTACTGTAAGCAACCACCCGCCCGCGTAGAAGAAGAAGAAGCGCGCGGATATTACGTTTCATTTCCTTTGTGTGTTTACATCTGTAAAGACCACAAAATGGCTCCTACTAAGCGACAGGTTTCCGGTTCATGAAAAGACGCAATCTCTCCATCCGCACACGGACTACTATTTCACAGCAACTGCCTAAAGACTTTCAAGAAAAGCTGGCTACTTTCCGTGCATATTGTAAAAACAAGATAGCTGAAAAAAAGATCCGGCCAGAGAACATTATCAACATGGACGAGGTTCCACTGACTTTTGATATTCCTGTGAACCGCACTGTGGATACAACGGGAGCACGTACGGTGAATATTCGCACCACAGGGAATGAGAAGTCATCCTTCACTGTGGTTCTAGCTTGCCATGCTAATGGCCAGAAACTTCCACCCATGGTGATATTCAAAAGGAAGACCTTGCCAAAAGAGACCTTTCCAGCCGGCGTCATCATAAAAGCTAACTCGAAGGGATGGATGGATGAAGAAAAGATGAGCGAGTGGTTAAGGGAAGTTTACGCGAAGAGGCCGGGTGGCTTTTTTCACGCAGCTCCGTCCATGTTGATATACGACTCCATGCGCGCCCACATCACGCTGGTTTTTAATATATTATTAAAGTTTGACTGACCTATCTGACTGTTTTTTTGACATTCCTTTAGCGCAGTTAGATGCGGCTTATAACACGGGGCGGCTTATAGGTGGACAAAGTTTTGAAATATGCCGTTCATTGAAGGCGCGGCTTTTAACCCAGGGCGGCTTATGGTGCGGAAAATACGGTAACTAAAAAAACTAAAAACAATGCAATATTAGTGGACAGTGTGGCTCGGGTGGTAGAGCGACCATGCCAGCAACTTCAGGGTTCCAGGTTTGATCCCAGCTTCCGCCATCTTAGTCACGTCCGGTTTGTCCTTGAGCATAACACTTCACCCTTGCTCCGGGTGGGTCGTGGTTAGGCCCTTGCATGGCAGCTTCCGCCATCAGTGAGTGAATGTTGGTGTGAATGTGGAAATAGTGTCAAAAGCGCTTTGAAGTATACCGTATTTTCCGCACCATAAGGCGCCCTGGGTTATAAGCCGCGCCTTCAATGAACGGCATATTTCAAAACTTTGTCCACCTATAAGCCGCCCCGTGTTGTAAGCCGCATCTAACTGCGCTAAAGGAATGTCAAAAAAACAGTCAAATAGGTCAGTCAAACTTTAATAATATATTAAAAACCAGCGTGATGTGGGCGCGCATGGAGTCGTATATCAACATGGACGGAGCTGCGTGAAAAAAGCCACCCGGCCTCTTCGCGTAAACTTAAACTTACCTTAACCACTCGCTCATCTTTTCTTCATCCATCCCTTCGAGTTAGCTTTTATGATGACGCCGGCTGGAAAGGTCTCTTTTGGCAAGGTCTTCCTTTTGAATATCACCATGGGTGGAAGTTTCTGGCCATTAGCATGGCAAGCTAGAACCACAGTGAAGGATGACTTCTCATTCCCTGTGGTGCGAATATTCACCGTACGTGCTCCCGTTGTATCCACAGTGCGGTTCACAGGAATATCAGTTGCTGTGAAATAGTAATCCGTGTGCGGATGGAGAGATTGCGTCTTTTCATGAACCGGATCCCTGTCGTTTAGTAGGAGCCATTTTGTGGTCTTTACAGATGTAAACACACAAAGGAAATGAAGTACGGTAATATCCGCGCGCTTTTTCTTCTTCTACGCGGGCGGGTGGTTGCTTACAGTAGAAGAAGAAGCGCTTCCTGTTCTATGGGGGCGGGTGCTTACCTTGGCGGTTGCTTGCGTAGAAGAAGTAGCGCTTCCTGTTCTACCGGGAAAAAAGATGGCGGCTGTTTACCGAAGTTACGAGACCGAAACTTTATGAAAATGAATCTTAATATTAATCCATATATAAAGCGCACCGGGTTATAAGGCGCACTGTCAGCTTTTGAGAAAATTTGTGGTTTTTAGGTGCGCCTTATAGTGCGGAAAATACGGTAATCCATTTACCATAACGTTTGCCACAATTTCCTCAAATTCAGGCATTTTAGGCTCCAACAATCACAAAAAAAGACCGCAAAATTCTGGATGGGCTGAATAATTGCTCAGCCTGTTGTTGGTACACCCGGTGACGGTATTGATAGTGTATATAAATCCTAGCTAGTTGCACCCATAGGTGGCATACAGAGTTAGCCAATGCAATTTTTGTTTGCGAGCTTTGATCGTGAGTATTAATTTCTTCTTTTCATAATTTGGTTGAAAAACCTGGGTATTTTCTATCCATGCGAACCTGATTTTTACCGTGAGTCACGATGTTGGAAACCAAAAGCAAGTGCCGGAAGTCTCCGACATAATCCAGAAAAGTAGTCGGCTCTGCTCTTAGAACTTTACAAGAAAAGCTTTATTCTCCTTTGTGTTTCCGCATGTGTATCGACAAGCTTGCCCTATAAGAATAGTTTTTACCACAAACTGAGCAATTAAAGGCTTTTTCTCCTGTATGGATTCTCATGTGCGCGTTCATATTTGACTTGTGAGAAAATCTTTTATCACAAACTGGACAACTAAAAGGTTTTTCTACTGTGTGCGTTCTTTGGTGTCTAATCAGAGACATTTCCACAGCAAAACCTTCGCCACAAACCGAACAACTAAAGGGTTTTTCCCGCGTGTGCGTGGTCATGTGCCTCTTCAGAGTGAACCTCTTAGCAAATTTGGCCTCGCAAACTGAACAACCAAAAGGTTTTTCTCCCGTGTGCGTTCTCATGTGATTTACAATGTTGGACTTTTTAGAGAACCTCTCGTCACAAACTGAGCAGCTAAAAGGTTTTTCCCCAGTGTGCGTTCTCACGTGTGATAACAAATGTGAATTTTGAGAGAATCTTTTATCGCAAATTGAACAACTGAAGGGTTTTTCTCCCGTGTGCGTTCTCATGTGTAGAGGAAAATATCGCTTGTCAGAAAAGCTTTTTGCGCAAACCGGGCAGGTCAAACATTTTTTACCGGTCTTCTTTTCAGGTACTTCCGAGGGTTTGTTGTCAGTTCGAGTCCTCATATCACCTTCACAGTCTGTATCGCTGTCTAAAGGTTCATGGGTGGCGTCTCCGTCTTTAGCCTCAGGAGAGTGTGACGTGTCAGCGCTGTCTGATAGTGGAGCTAAGAAGTCTTCTTGGGGTTCATCTTTGTCATCTTTAATCTTCACAGAGACAACAGTCAGTGGCAACTTGCTGAGATCAGCCTCCTCCTGCCTGGCAACACACTCTCCCTCCTGACTGATCCAGAGTTCCTCCTCCTCCTCCTTTTTAATGTGGGGGGACTGTGGATCCTTATTCTCCAAAGTGATGCTACCTCTCTGCGGTTCTTCTTGACGACTTATCAGGTTTTGGACACCTGAAAGACACAAAACACACACTTCAATCAATCAAATTTCCTTTGCTTTTTGGCCAACCCATGTCATGTCTTGGAAAGTATAAGTCTCAAGGCAAACATTCAATATGAATGTTAGAATAAAAGCTGTCTTTGAACCTACCAAGAAGAAGGCTTGTAAAACTCCACTGTGTAGGATGGGAAGCAACATGAAGGTGTTCTGTTTTCTTTCATGTATTGTAATTAGGGATGTCCCGATCCAGGTTTTTGCACTTCCGATCCGATACCGATATTGTTTTTGCATTTCCGATCCGATACCGATACTGACCGATACTGGCCTATCGGAGCATGTATTAAAGTTTAAAGTTATTTAGCCTACTTAGTTGTCAGAATCATGTTGAAAAGGGTTTTAGTACTCTTGATAACAACTAGCCAGCTGAATTAGGGGAGTTTGAATAACACACAATGGTTGGTAACAAGAAACGGACCTGTTTCTTCAAGGATAAACACAAAATAGACAAAATTATACATGACAAACAGAAATGGCATCATTGAACTAGGGCTGGGCGATAAGGCCTTTTTTTAATATTGCGATATTTTAAGGCCATATTGCGATACACAATATATATCTCGATATTTTGCCTTAGCCTTGATGCATATACCGTATTTTCCGCACTATTAGCCGCACCTAAAAACCACAAATTTACTCAAAAGCTGACAGTGCGGCTTATAACCCGGTGCGCTTTATATATGGATTAATATAAATATTCATTTTCATAAAGTTTCGGTCTCGCAACTACGGTAAACAGCCGCCATCTTTTTTCCCCGTAGAAGAGGAAGTGCTTCTTCTTCTACGCAAGCAACCGCCAAGGTAAGCACCCGCCCCCATAGAAGAGGAAGCGCTTCTTCTTCTACTGTAAGCAACCACCCGCCCCCGTAGAAGAAGAAGAAGCACGCGGATATTACGTTTCATTTCCTTTGTGTGTTTACATCTGTAAAGACCACAAAATGGCTCCTACTAAGCGACAGGTTTCCGGTTCATGAAAAGACGCAATCTCTCCATCCGCACACGGACTACTATTTCACAGCAACTGCCTAAAGACTTTCAAGAAAAGCTGGCTACTTTCCGTGCATATTGTAAAAACAAGATAGCTGAAAAAAAGATCCGGCCAGAGAACATTATCAACATGGACGAGGTTCCACTGACTTTTGATATTCCTGTGAACCGCACTGTGGATACAACGGGAGCACGTACGGTGAATATTCGCACCACAGGGAATGAGAAGTCATCCTTCACTGTGGTTCTAGCTTGCCATGCTAATGGCCAGAAACTTCCACCCATGGTGATATTCAAAAGGAAGACCTTGCCAAAAGAGACCTTTCCAGCCGGCGTCATCATAAAAGCTAACTCGAAGGGATGGATGGATGAAGAAAAGATGAGCGAGTGGTTAAGGTAAGTTTACGCGAAGAGGCCGGGTGGCTTTTTTCACGCAGCTCCGTCCATGTTGATATACGACTCCATGCGCGCCCACATCACGCTGGTTTTTAATATATTATTAAAGTTTGACTGACCTATCTGACTGTTTTTTTGACATTCCCTTTAGCGCAGTTAGATGCGGCTTACAACACGGGGCGGCTTATAGGTGGACAAAGTTTTGAAATATGCCGTTCATTGAAGGCGCGGCTTATAACCCAGGGCGGCTTATGGTGCGGAAAATACGGTAATCACAGCAGTATGATGATTCTATGTGTTTTGATTGATTGATTGAGACTTTTATTAGTAGGTTGCACAGTGAAGTACATATTCCGTACAATTGACCACTAAATGGTAACACCCCAATAAGTTTTTCAACTTGTTTAAGTCGGGGTCCACTTAAATTGATTCATGATACAGATATATACTATCAGATATATACTATCATCATAATACAGTCATCACACAAGATAATCACATTGAATTATTTACATTATTTATAATCCAGGGTGTGGAGGGGGGCGCCGGATGTAAGTGTCAAAAAGACAGCCAAAAGAGTTTGATATGAGAATAAATCTAAAGTTAAAATATAGGGTAGAAATGCACCCATTTGCAGGAAATGTAGTCTTGATTTTCAAAATGTTCTTTCAAGGCTTGCATGTCTACATTAAAACATTCTTCTTCACACTGCATTAATATATGCTACTTTTGAACTTTCATGCAGAGAAGGAAATCACAGCTAAAAAAAATCACTAATTTTTTCATACGGTGTTGATGTGGAAATTTTTGCCATTTTGATGGTGTGGACGTGTGGCACCGAATGGAGATAAGCGTCTCGACAGACGTCACAATATTTGAACAATGATGACGAAAACTGTTTTCTCTGTCGTGTCCGTGTGTCGAAAATTGTTATGCGCTTATTTTTTTATTTGATTTTGTGCGTGGCATAGATTTGCCGTGCGCAGAGGACGCTTGAGCAGGCGCGCACCTTAGCGGCTGCGCTAGCATCACAGCTAACGTTAGCCATGCCGCTACCTCGCTCTCTGCTGGGAGAGGACATATACGTATGTGACGTATGACGTGACAGTATGTGACGTATGACGTGACAGTATGTGACGTGTGTAAGAAGGTGCGCTTGCTGTCTGTGAGAGGGAGACACAGGAAAGAGTGAGAAGAGCCTGTCGTGTAATGCCAGCAGCTAAAAGCAACTGCGTGAGAATTGTGGATGTGTTGAAGGTGTGCTGGAAAATGCGGAACGGAAATTACGGAGCAGCAGAAAAGTGGAATGTATTATTTAAATAGGTGCGTTGGAAAACACGGACCGGAGTTTTTTTTTTAAAACTGGATCTGGATCGGCATTTTCCCATGCCTTGCCGAGACGCAATTTTTGGCAAATATCGGCAGCCGATCCGATCCAAATATCGGATCGGGACATCCGTAATTTTAATCAACAGAAAGATATTGTTTTAACCCAAGGACTACAAAACGGAGAGAAGCCAAGTTCCAGACGACCTCTTTTTGAACCTCCTTTTTCAACTGTTTTACGAACCTCTTTTTGAACCGTTTTACGACCTTTTCTGTGAACTGTTTACGACCTTTTCTTTTGAACTGTTGTAACCAAAGGCGATGGCTATTTACGACCTCGTCCCTTAGAAGCAGCTGTTGTCATGTGGTCAGAGAAAGTCCAAATAAAGGGGGAGGCGTACAATCTTTTGGCAGAGCGTAATGACACTGTACAAGGGTACAGATGTCTGAGCGTCTCTCCTCAAATTGAATTCTGTCTCTGTTTAATTCTTTGCTTCTTGTCTTGTTTAAAGGGGAACATTATCACAATTTCAGAAGGGTTAAAACCATTAAAAATCAGTTCCCAGTGGCTTATTTTATTTTTTGAAGTTTTTTTTCAAAATTTTACCCATCACGCAATATCCCTAAAAAAAGCTTCAAAGTGCCTGATTTTAACCATCGTTTTATACACCCGTTCAGTTTCCTGTGACGTCACATAGTGAAGCCAACACAAACAAACATGGCGGAAAGAACAGCAAGCTATAGCGACATTAGCTCGGATTCAGACTCGGATTTCAGCGGCTTAAGCGATTCAACAGATTACGCATGTATTGAAACTGATGGTTGTAGTGTGGAGGCAGGTAGCGAAAACCAAATTGAAGAAGAAACTGAAGCTATTGAGCCATATCGGTTTGAACCGTATGCAAGCGAAAGCGACGAAAACGACACGACAGCCAGCGACACGGGAGAAAGCGAGGACGAATTCGGCGATCGCCTTCTAACCAACGATTGGTATGTGTTTGTTTGGCATTAAAGGAAACTAACAACTATGAACTAGGTTTACAGCATATGAAATACATTTGGCAACAACATGCACTTTGAGAGTGCAGACAGCCCAATTTTCATCGATTAATATATTCTGTAGACATACCCTCTTCCGCGCTCTTTTCCTGAAACCTGATCTGTCCAGTTTTGGAGTTGATGTCAGCAGGCCAGGGAAGCTAGGGTCGATATTCTTCTCTTGATCATCTTCGGTGGCATAAGGGACGGTGTGAGCCAAGACATCCAGGGGGTTTAGCTCGCTCGTCTGCGGGAACAAACTGCCGCCATTGCTTGCCGTGCTAGCGAGGTCCTTTGTCCCTGAATTGCTCACACACTCCGGCAGATTCAATGGGGGTCTGGCGGCAGATTTCTTTGACTTTATGGTTGGAAATGCATCTGCTTTGAGTGTCGCAGGATATCCACACATTCTTGCCATCTCTGTCGTAGCATAGCTTTCGTCGGTAAAGTGTGCGGAACAAACGTCCAATTTCTTGCCACTTTGGCATCTTTGGGCCACTGGTGCAACTTGAATCCGTCCCTGTTGGTGTTGTTACACCCTCCGACAACACACCCGACGAGGCATGATGTCTCCAAGGTACGGAAAACAGTCGAAAAAACGGAAAATAACAGAGCTGATTTGACTCGGTGTTTGAGAAAATGGCGGATTGCTTCCCGATGTGACGTCACGTTGAGACGTCATCGCTCCGAGAGCGAATATTAGAAAGGCGTTTAATTCGCCAAAATTCACCCATTTAGAGTTCGGAAATCGGTTAAAAAAATATATGGTCTTTTTTCTGCAACATCAAGGTATATATTGACGCTTACATAGGTCTGGTGATAATGTTCCCCTTTAATAGATGTCATCAGTGTTTGAACTTGACAATGGCTACCGTCTTTTTAGCACCGGCTGTGGAGATGGCGGAGGATTATAAAAGGTGCTATAGTGTTGTGTTTTTGTCAACACAACGAATATGTTTACAAACCTGAAAAAACAACACGGTTTGAATACGATAAATACATGAAGACACGCCAAAATAACGGATGTACCGTATTTTCCGCACTACTAGCCGCACCTAAAAAACACAAATTTTCTCAAAAGCTGACAGTGCGCCTTATAACCCGGTGCGCTTTATATATGGATTAATATTAAGATTCATTTTCATAAAGTTTCGGTCTCGTAACTACGGTAAACAGCCGCCATCTTTTTTCCCGGTAGAACAGGAAGCGCTTCTTCTTCTACACAAGCAACCGCCAAGGTAAGCACCCACCCCCATAGAACAGGAAGCGCTTCTTCTTCTACTGTAAGCAACCACCCGCCCGCGTAGAAGAAGAAAAAGCGCGCGGATATTACCGTACTTCATTTCCTTTGTGTGTTTACATCTGTAAAGACCACAAAATGGCTCCTACTAAACGACAGGGATCCGGTTCATGAAAAGACGCAATCTCTCCATCCGCACACGGATTACTATTTCACAGCAACTGATATTCCTGTGAACCGCACTGTGGATACAACGGGAGCACGTACGGTGAATATTCGCACCACAGGGAATGAGAAGTCATCCTTCACTGTGGTTCTAGCTTGCCATGCTAATGGCCAGAAACTTCCACCCATGGTGATATTCAAAAGGAAGACCTTGCCAAAAGAGACCTTTCCAGCCGGCGTCATCATAAAAGCTAACTCGAAGGGATGGATGAAGAAAAGATGAGCGAGTGGTTAAGGTAAGTTTAAGTTTACGCGAAGAGGCCGGGTGGCTTTTTTCACGCAGCTTCGTCCATGTTGATATACGACTCCATGCGCGCCCACATCACGCTGGTTTTAATATATTATTAAAGTTTGACTGACCTATCTGACTGTTTTTTTGACATTCCTTTAGCGCAGTTAGATGCGGCTTACAACACCGGGCGGCTTATAGGTGGACAAAGTTTTGAAATATGCCGTTCATTGAAGGCGCGGCTTATAACCCAGGGCGCCTTATGGTGCGGAAAATACGGTAATAACATTTTATTTGGCCAATAACATGTGTCCTATAAGTACTGCGAGCAACGTAGGCTTAAAGGGTAACATTATCACCAGACCTTTGTAAGCGTCAATATATACCTTGATGTTGCAGAAAAAAGACCATATATTTTTTTAACCGATTGCCGAACTCTAAATGGGTGAATTTTGGCGAATTAAACGCCTTTCTATTATTCGCTCTAGGAGCGATGACGTCACAACGTGACGTCACATCGGGAAGCAATCCGCCATTTTCTCACTTTCGTCGGTGTGTTGTCGGAGGGTGTAACAACACGAACAGGGACGGATTCAAGTTGCACCAGTGGCCCAAAGATGCCAAAGTGGCAAGAAATTGGACGTTTGTTCCGCACACTTTACCGACGAAAGCTATGCTACGACAGAGATGGCAAGAATGTGTGGATATCCTGCGACACTCAAAGCAGATGCATTTCCAACGATAAAGTCAAAGAAATCTGCCGCCAGACCCTCAGGAAAAGAGAGCGGATGAGGGTATCTCTACAGAATATATTAATTGATGAAAACTTTATTCATTACTCGCGGTTTTATGTAAATTATTATACATAAACTGTGTTTACCAATAATTTAGCTTAAAAACATTTTTTTTTTTTTCAATCATTCGAGTACATTCGGGTAGTCTTGTTTAATGCAGTATTTTGTGTCTATTTAGGTATGGTTAACCCAGCGTTTCTCAAAGTGTGGGGCGCGCCCCACTGGTGGGGAATAGAGACATGACAGGTGGGGCGCGAGGAACGGGAGGAAATTTCACTTAAAAAATGTTTTTATTATTATATTCTTAGATTTTTTTTTTTACTATGCTTTCATTTTCTATACACACTGTAAATCACTTTGTGATTCTGTCTGTGAAATCCGCCATATAAATAAATGGAAATTACCGGTACTTATTTTTACTGTAGGCTTTATATTTCTCGGTACGAGCGAAAGTTTGACAGACATAGCAACAGTAACTAATGGGGGCGGGGCTAAGCGGAACAAACTTTCGCGCGGATGGGAAGCAGGCTAATGTGTGGATCACAATTACACAAATATATACATTTGTGACTCACACCTCAAATGTCGTCGAGCCAGAGCCAGCGCCTGCAGAGAAACAAAAATGTGACGGGCACACACTGTGTCATTCACCGGGAAGCACTCGCGTCAAGGCAGCTCAGCCCCGAACTCAATGAGGTTTTAACAGATGTTGTGAGCGCGGTAAATTTGATCAAAACACGACCACTGAAAGCGCGACTGTTCTCTGCACTGTGTGAGGAAATGGGAGCTGATCATACAGCCGTGCTGATTCACAGTGAAGCAAGGTGGCTCTCCTGGGGCAAAGTGCTGTCACGTGCCCTGTCTTGCCAAATGCAGAGCTCCTCCTTTTTTTTTTGCGAAGATTGCAAAGTGGCACTTTTATTGTATTTATTTTTGAACTTGATGCAAGTTATTTGATTTATTATTGAACTTGATGCAAGTTATAACACTTTTGTTTTATTTATTATTGAACTTGATACAAGTTATAACACTTTTTTGATTTATTATTGAACGTGAGCAAGTTATAACACTTTTTTTGATTTATTATTGAACTTGATGCAAGTTATTTGATTTATTATTGAACTTGATGCAAGTTATAACACTTTTATTTGATTTATTATTGAACTTGATGCAAGTTATAACACTTTTTTTGATTTATTATTGAACGTGATGCAAGTTATAACACTTTTTTTAAATTTATTTTTGAACTTGATGCAAGTTATAACACTTTTTTTGATTTATTATTGAACTTGATGCAAGTTATAACACTTTTATTTTATTTATTATTGAACGTGATGCAAGTTATAACACTTTTTTTTATTTATTATTGAACTTGATGCAAGTTATTTGATTTATTATTGAACTTGATGCAAGTTATAACACTTTTATTTGATTTATTATTGAACTTGATGCAAGTTATAACACTTTTATTTGATTTATTATTGAACTTGATTCAAGTTATAACACTTTTTTTGATTTATTATTGAACGTGATGCAAGTTATAACACTTTTTTTTAATTTATTAAACTTGATGGAAGTTATAACACTTTTATTTGATTTATTATTGAACTTGATGCAAGTTATAACACTTTTTTTGATTTATTATTGAACGTGATGCAAGTTATAACACTTTTGTTTTATTTATTAAACTTGATGGAAGTTATTTTATTTATTATTGAACTTGATGTTATTTTATGTTATTGAGCTTGAACGTATACAACTTGATGTTCAATAAATTTGAAAATGTTAAAGCTTGGCATTAGCGCTCTGTTGGGGCGATGGGGGCAGGTGGGGCTTGAAAACTCCCCCTTGTCCAAAGTGGGGGATGACAAAAAAAGTTTGAGAACCACTGGGTTAACCTGAGTGTTGAAATCGTGGAAAAATATATGTTCTTAGCGCGCCTGAAATGGGCTGTCTGCACTCTCAAAGTGCATGTTGTTGCCAAATGTATTTCATATGCTGTAAACCTAGTTCATAGTTGTTAGTTTCCTTTAATGCCAAACAAACACATACCAATCGTTGGTTAGAAGGCGATCGCCGAATTCGTCCTCGCTTTCTCCCGTGTCGCTGGCTGTCGTGTCGTTTTCGTCGGTTCAAACCGATATGGCTCAATAGCTTCAGTTTCTTCTTCAATTTGGTTTTCGCTACCTGCCTCCACACTACAACCATCCGTTTCAATACATGCGTAATCTGTTGAATCGCTTAAGCCGCTGAAATCCGAGTCTGAATCCGAGCTAATGTCGCTATAGCTTGCTGTTCTTTCCGCCATGTTTGTTTGTGTTGGCTTCACTATGTGACGTCACAGGAAAATGGACGGGTGGTTAAAATCAGGCACTTTGAAGCTTTTTTTAGGGATATTGCGTGATGGGTAAAATTTTGAAAAAAACTTCGAAAAAAATAATAAGCCACTGGGAACTGATTTTTAATGGTTTTAACCCTTCTGAAATTGTGATAATGTTCCCCTTTAAGGTTTTAGAATGTCATTCCCAAAGTCCTGACTTAAACGTGTGGACAATGCTGAAGGAACAAGTCCATGTCAGAAAACCAACAAATTTAGCTGAACTGCACCAATTTTGTCAAGAGGAGTGGTCAAGTGGTCAAGCAGAAGCTTGTGGATGGCTACCAAAAGTGCCTTATTGCAGGTAAACTTGCCAAGGGACATGTAAGCAAATATTAACATTGCTGTATGTATACTTTTGACCCAGCACATTTTCAGTAGACCCATAATAAATTCATAAAAGAACCAAACTTCATGAATGTTTTTTGTGACCAACAAGTATGTGCTCCAATCACTACATCACACAACAATAAGAGTTGTAGAAATGATTGGAAGCTCAAGACAGCCATGACATGATGTTCTTTACAAGTGTATGTACACTTTTGACCACGACTGTATATCATATTGTTCTGTCCTGCAAATGTATAGACTTTGTCAACGACTAATTTCTGTTTTGCACATCAATAGGGCAGGGCCGACATCCGGGCAACTGAGCTACATACGGGTTCTTCGAGCCATAGCAACCTGACTGGCGTTGAAAACAAACCGTGGCCATTACTCTTTAACCTGTCGACCTGCGCTGATTAAACCCGTCATTCTGCCTCCAAAATGCCAAAAAAACGGTGTTGTTTTTGGTTGTGCAAACCACAACTGGAAACAGGGAAAACAAAGGTCGTATTTTGTTCTGCCAAAGCGTGCTAAAAGCCCACAGAGACGAGACAAATGGCTCGCAGCTTTACACCGGGAAAACGAGGACGGTTCTCACTGGAGTCCCCCAAAATCCCGGGCCGTGTGTTCGGATCACTTCGTTTCTGGTAAATATAAGGAACAAAAATCCACCTTCTTAACCACAACTTGGCTATACCGTCCATGCTAATGTTGAACCCGTTGAATTTTTACTGAATAACGTTCGACAGCTGAAGTTGTTGTTGTTGTTGCACAACAATAACATACGGTATAAAGGCTATTTTCGAAAACCGGTTTCATTTAAATTTGCACTTAACGGTTGGGTTTTTAAAAACCAATAAACCCTAACAACAACAATTTTTATGTGATTTATTCATTATATAACAACAGAGGTGGGTAGAGTAGCCAGAAATTGTACTCAAGTAAGAGTACTGTTACTTTAGAGATTTATTACTCAAGTAAAAGTAAGTAGTCACCCAAATATTTACTTGAGTAAAAGTAAAAAGTATGTTGTGAAAAAACTACTCAAGTACTGAGTAACTGATGAGTAACATACACACACACACACACACATATATATATATATATATATATATACATACATACATATACATTGATATATACAGTATATAATTTATATGTATTTATTTTGCTGTTTTTGTTTACATGTTAAAGATGTTTTAATGAATATACATGCATGTTTAACATATAGATTCCTTTCTTTCATGAAGACTAGAAAATAAGTTGGTGTATTACCTGATTCTGATGACTTGTGTTGATTGTAATCAGACAGTAGTGATGATAACGTCCACGTTTTCAAATGGAGGAGAAGAAAAGTTCCTCCTTTCTGTCTAATACCACATGAAAGTGGTGGGTTTTTGGCATCTTATTTGTCCAGCTTCCATATTCGTTTTTATACACTTTACAAGAAATATATTGGCGTCAAACTCCTTAGCTTGCTAGCTTGTTTGCGCTGGCTTTCGGAGACTCTTGTTTTGAAAGCGCAGGCGCGATGGAGCGGCACTTTTATTGTGAAGACAGGAACTGTGCAGTCAGTCTTTAGGCTTTTGACGGGATGTACGGTTGAAATAAAGAAGTATCTTTTTTCCTTCACACTTTTGATTGATTGATTGGAACTTTTATTAGTAGATTGCACAGTACAGTACATATTCCGTACAATTGACCACTAAATGGTAACACCCCGATAAGTTTTTCAACTTGTTTAAGTCAGGTCATGTGACCGCCTGGCTCTATTTGATTGGTCCAACGTCACCAATGACTACATCTGATTGGTGGAACGGAGTCAAACGTCACTAGTGACTGCATTTTATTGGTGGAACGGAGTGAAACGTCACCAGTAAGACAGGCACTTTGAAGGTCTGTCTGACGGACCAAAACAAACAAAGCGTGCATTAACAGATCGATAAAAATTAGTAGCGAGTAGCGAGCTGAATGTAGATAAAAGTAGCGGAGTAAAAGTAGCGGAGTAAAAGTAGCGTTCCTTCTCTATAAATATACTTAAGTAAAAGTAAAAGTATGTTGCATTAAAACTACTCTTAGAAGTACAATTTATCCCAAAAGTTACTCAAGTAGATGTAACGGAGTAAATGTAGCGCGTTACTACCCACCTCTGTATAACAACCGAAGCTAACAACCGACCTGGTGCGCTTGTGAAGTAGACATACCGTATTTTCCGCACTATAAGGCGCACCTAAAAACCACAAATTTTCTCAAAAGCTGACAGTGCGCCTTATAACCCGGTGCGCTTTATATATGGATTAATATTAAGATTCATTTTCATAAAGTTTCGGTCTCGCAACTTCGGTAAACAGCCGCCATCTTTTTTCCCGGTAGAACAGGAAGCGCTTCTTCTTCTACGCAAGCAACCGCCAAGGTAAGCACCCGCCCCCATAGAACAGGAAGCGCTTCTTCTTCTACTGTAAGCAACCACCCGCCCGCGTAGAAGAAGAAAAAGCGCGCGGATATTACGTTTCATTTCCTTTGTGTGTTTACATCTGTAAAGACCCCAAAATGGCTCCTACTAAGCGACAGGTATCCGGTTCATGAAAAGACGCAATCTCTCCATCCGCACACGGATTACTATTTCACAGCAACTGATATTCCTGTGAACCGCACTGTGGATACAACGGGAGCACGTACGGTGAATATTCGCACCACAGGGAATGAGAAGTCATCCTTCACTGTGGTTCTAGCTTGCCATGCTAATGGCCAGAAACTTCCACCCATGGTGATATTCAAAAGGAAGACCTTGCCAAAAGAGACCTTTCCAGCCGGCGTCATCATAAAAGCTAACTCGAAGGGATGGATGAAGAAAAGATGAGCGAGTGGTTAAGGTAAGTTTAAGTTTACGCGAAGAGGCCGGGTGGCTTTTTTCACGCAGCTCTGTCCATGTTGATACACGATTGCATGCGCGCCCACATCATGCTGGTTTTAATATATTATTAAAGTTTGACTGACCTATCTGACTGTTTTTTTGACATTCCTTTAGCGCAGTTAGATGCGGCTTACAACACGGGGCGGCTTATAGGTGGACAAAGTTTTGAAATATGCCGTTCATTGAAGGCGCGGCTTATAACCCAGGGCGCCTTAATTATGGTGCGGAAAATACGGTAAATATTTCCATTGTGTAGGATTATCAGTCCACGCATCTGCCGGAAGGCGGTAAGGGCAGTCGTTTAATCCAACTACAGAACATTTTAACTCGTATCTTAACCTGGCCTCACTGGAAAGACTATTTACATAATCATACGCCATTTAGAACAGTTTAAAATGCCGTGAAACCTCGTTAAATGCCTTTTCTGTCAATGCTGTGTTCGCTGTGAGCTGGTTTGTTTTCAACGAATTCAATATGGCGACCGGTTGCTAGGGGATTGGAGGGCGGAAGTGACGTAGGTCCGCCCTCGCCTATAAAATGTTATTTGGCCATCACAACTAGAAGTAGAGCGCCACTTGGCGTTGGTGTAACTACAAACGCGCGTTTACGTAAACACATTTTTAACCATTGAGACGATATGAACATAAGATATGTGAAATAAAAAAAAAGCTAGTAGACATACCTTCAATTTAAAGCAGCATTTGATTCTTGTGAAAAGCTTCTATTTGCCGTCTTTGTCGCTCGTTCTCCTCTCTTGTTCTAGAAAGTTCCTCCTCGTACGACGCTACCGTTCTTTCAAACAGCGCGAATATGTCACCAGCTGCCGCCATTAATCGCTCCTTCACCAACTCTTTCAACATTTTAATGTTGTCTTACAGCGACTACACCGAACAATCGTTTGAAGGTTTGCTAATGCTAATTTTTTTAGCTACTTCCGCCTTTTTTTGTTTTAAAGTAGACACCAAACGATGACGACACACTGCCGCCACCTGGCGGCGGCATTGAAGAATGCTCATACCTGCCAACTTTTGAAATCAGAAAAACCTAGTAGCCAGGGTCCAGGGGCCGCAGGCCCCGGTAGGTCCAGGACAAAGTCCTGGTGGGGGGTTCAGGCTTCGCCCCCCGACGCAAAATGATTATTAGCATTCAGACAGGTTAAAATGTTGCTAAAACCATCACTTTTCTATCAGTCACAGTGACTTTTCAAAACAAAAATATTACAGCAAAAATCATATGGGTTGATTGACATGTTTATTCTGTAAGCTAACTTCAATAGTTTGAAATTATTTGGACAGTTAATGCCAGTTATCCTGTCAACCTTTCACAAGACTTCAATTTGTTAATTGAAAGTATAAACAGTATAAACACTTTTTACAGTAAACAAATGGTAAAACAGTACTAAACAATTCCATTAAAAAAAAAAAATTGGTGTCATTATTAACTTTCTGTCCAAGCTTGTATAATCTACTGCCTTGTTCAATTGTAAAAAATATTCTGTGCCTAAAATTCACATTTCTATCACAATTATCATACTGTAAACATGGTAAGCTAACTTCATTAAAATTAATAGTCCTGTCAATAGCATGGAATTACAATTCAAATGTAGTTTTTTTTGTAAGCCTTTCAAAAGAATTCAAAATATGAAAAATTAATGAAAATTAATTTAAGCCATCAGACACTTGAAAAGTGGCACATCACATCTCTAATGTAATCATTTGAACTTTTCAACAGAAATAGCACTGCAAAAATATTAAGGACATACTTCTGTATTTTGGTAGTTATGCTGTCAACATTTAACAAGATTTCTTCAACTTGGACTTGAAAGCATAAATAGTATAAACACTTTTAACAGTATAACAGTACTAAACAATTCCAATAGATAACATTGGTGTCATTACCTTTTTGTGGCTAAAATCCAAATTTAGCAACGGCATTAGACTTGTGTTTTTTTGTCCCAACGTGGTCTTTTACATCGCTAATTCCTCCGTGTCCGATCGAAAAATCTTGTCTGCACAAGGTGCAATTCGCGTAGTTTTCACCCTTTTTGGAACGGATACCGTATTTTCCGCACTATTAGCCGCACCTAAAAACCACAAATTTACTCAAAAGCTGACAGTGCGGCTTATAACCCGGTGCGCTTTATATATGGATTAATATTAACATTCATTTTCATAAAGTTTCGGTCTCGCAACTACGGTAAACAGCCGCCATCTTTTTTCCCCGTAGAAGAGGAAGTGCTTCTTCTTCTACGCAAGCAACCGCCAAGGTAAGCACCCGCCCCCATAGAACAGGAAGCGCTTCTTCTTCTACTGTAAGCAACCACCCGCCCGCGTAGAAGAAGAAGAAGCGCGCGGATATTACGTTTCATTTCCTTTGTGTGTTTACATCTGTAAAGACCACAAAATGGCTCCTACTAAGCGACAGGTTTCCGGTTCATGAAAAGACGCAATCTCTCCATCCGCACACGGACTACTATTTCACAGCAACTGCCTAAAGACTTTCAAGAAAAGCTGGCTACTTTCCGTGCATATTGTAAAAACAAGATAGCTGAAAAAAAGATCCGGCCAGAGAACATTATCAACATGGACGAGGTTCCACTGACTTTTGATATTCCTGTGAACCGCACTGTGGATACAACGGGAGCACGTACGGTGAATATTCGCACCACAGGGAATGAGAAGTCATCCTTCACTGTGGTTCTAGCTTGCCATGCTAATGGCCAGAAACTTCCACCCATGGTGATATTCAAAAGGAAGACCTTGCCAAAAGAGACCTTTCCAGCCGGCGTCATCATAAAAGCTAACTCGAAGGGATGGATGGATGAAGAAAAGATGAGCGAGTGGTTAAGGTAAGTTTACGCGAAGAGGCCGGGTGGCTTTTTTCACGCAGCTCCGTCCATGTTGATATACGACTCCATGCGCGCCCACATCACGCTGGTTTTTAATATATTATTAAAGTTTGACTGACCTATCTGACTGTTTTTTTGACATTCCTTTAGCGCAGTTAGATGCGGCTTACAACACGGGGCGGCTTATAGGTGGACAAAGTTTTGAAATATGCCGTTCATTGAAGGCGCGGCTTATAACCCAGGGCGCCTTATGGTGCGGAAAATACGGTAATTATTCCCGGATAGGCTTTTGAATATTCTTCACGGAATGACTGCAGTTTTCTTTTCGGTTTAAGACTCGTTTGCGATTTTTCTCCGGCTGATTCCATGATCGTTCGCTCGTTTGGAAACAATGGGCAACAGGTGCCTCGTGCTTGGCAGCGGTGCTATAAATAGCCTCGCGCATGGCATTCGGAATGGCTCGATAGGAAGTTACGGGAAGCAGTGTCGGTTGCCATTGTTGTTACGCGATTTCGTGAATAAAACTTAAAAAAAAAAAAAAAAAAAAATTTAATTAATGAAAAACCGTATTTTTTATCACTGCAACCGTAACCCGGAATAGGTTGATGAAAACCGTACTAATTACGGGAAAACCGGAGTAGTTGGCAGGTATGAATGCTGAAGATGAGCGCTGAAGAAAAAAAGAAGAGCTGCGAAGAAGCCACGTTAAAAAATCGTATTTATTTTAAAAAAAAGTGGTTGCAGATTATATTTTAGTCATTGACACAACACAAACACATGTTCATGATTGTTCTAAAAACAATAATATTGTCCCTGATTTGTATCAGCAACCGCAATTGGAATGGAATTGTTCAAAATGAATCGTCACACCCCTGGCATTCAACGATCAAGACGGAAGTAAAACTAAGAAAATAAGAGCGCTGTACAGGAACTGAGAACTAAACACAGGAAGAACACCAAACACCCAAATCGTGTACATAAAAGCAGAAAACAACAAAGCTTTGGATAAAATACCATCCATCCATCCATTTTCTACCGCTTATTCCCTTTGGGGTCGCTGGAGCCTATCTCAGCTACAATCGGGCGGAAGGCGGGGTACACCCTGGACAAGTCGCCGCCTCATCGCAGGGCCAACACAGATAGACAATAATTAAATATCAACAGCCTGTTTAAAAAGGTACTTTATATGAAAAGAAAATCTTTACTTGTTGTCTTTTTAAGCTATTTTGGGGTACTTTGTCATTAAAATGGAGGCATGTCTGAATTGAAGAGCTTTACAAATACTGCGAGGTTTAAGAAAATATTATTTTACACTTTGGTGAGCTACTCAAAAATGAATGGTGTTGTCATCTTCTCAAGGTATTAACAAGTCAGCACTCATTTGCAGAGGTGGGTAGTAACGCGCTACATTTACTCCGTTACATCTACTTGAGTAACTTTTGGGATAAATTGTACTTCTAAGAGTAGTTTTAATGCAACTTACTTTTACTTTTACTTGAGTATATTTATAGAGAAGGAACGCTACTTTTACTCCGCTACTTTTATCTACATTCAGCTCGCTACTCGCTACTAATTTTTATCGATCTGTTAATGCACGCTTTGTTTGTTTTGGTCTGTCAGACAGACCTTCAAAGTGCCTGCCTTACTGGTGACGTTTGACTCCGTTCCACCAATCAGATGCAGTCACTGGTGACGTTGGACCAATCAAACAGAGCCAGGCGGTCACATGACCTGACTTAAACAAGTTGAAAAACTTATTGGGGTGTTACCATTTAGTGGTCAATTGTACGGAATATGTACTGTACTGTGCAATCTACTAATACAAGTTTCAATCAATCAATCAATCAAAAGTGTGAAGGAAAAAAGACACTTTTTTATTTCAAACGTACATCCCGTCACAAGCCTAAAGACTGACTGCACAGTTCCTGTCTTCACAATAAAAGTGCCGCTCCATCGCGCCTGCGCTTTCAAAATAAGAGTCTCCGAAAGCCAGCGCAAACAAGCTAGCAAGCTACGGAATTTGCCGCCAATGTATTTCTTGTAAAGTGTGTGAAAACGAATATGGAAGCTGGACAAATAAGATACCAAAAACCAACCACTTTCATGTGGTATTAGACAGAAAGGAGGAACTTTTTTTCTCCTGCATTTGAAAACGTGGACGTTAAGCACTGCTGTCTGATTCCAATCAATGCAAGTCATCAGAATCAGGTAATACACCAACTTATATTCTAGTCTTCATGAAAGAAAGGAATCTATATGTGTTAAACATGCATGTATATTCATTAAAACACCTTTAACATGTAAACAAAAACGGCAAAATAAATAAATATAAATGATATACTGTATATATATATATATATATATATAAATGTGTGTATATATATATATATATATATATATATATATATATATATATATATATGATATGTGTGTGTATGTTACTCATCAGTTACTCAGTACTTGAGTAGTTTTTTCACAACATACTTTTTACTTTTACTCAAGTAAATATTTGGGTGACTACTCCTTACTTTTACTTGAGTGATAAATCTCTAAAGTAACAGTACTCTTACTTGAGTACAATTTCTGGCTACTCTACCCACCTCTGCTCATTTGCTACTGTTTTTAGCAGCACAACTTGGAACCCATGAGAGCATCTGATATTTATAGCGCTTTTTGTGCGACATCCTACTTATAATTTGACAATATTTGAGCATAAACAGGCCAGGAAAAGGTTTATTCCCCATTATGTTTCCGCATGTGTACTGTCAAACATTTCTTATGAGAATAACTTCTACCACACACTGAGCAATCGAAGGATTGTTGTCCCGTGTGTGTCCGGACGTGTGATCGCATGTCCGCCTTTTGAGAGAACCTTTTACCACAGACTGGGCAACGAAAAGCATTTTCTCCGCTGTGAGTCAGCATGTGTGCTTTTAACCTCGTCTTATACGAAAAGCCTTTGCCACAAACGGAGCAAACAAAGGTTTTTATCCCTGTGTGTTTTTCCTCGTGCGCGATCAAGGATACCTTCTGAACAAAACTTTTACCGCAAACTGCGCAAACAAAGGGTTTTTCTTCCGTGTGCGTTCTCATGTGCGAGAGCATATTTGACTTCTGAGTGCATCTTTTACCGCATACTGAGCAACGGAACGGTTTTTCTCCTGTGTGAGTCCGCATGTGTTCATGCAAATGAGCCTTACACGAAAAGCTTTTAGCGCAAACCGAACAACTAAAGGGTTTTTTAACTGTCTTAATTTTAGAGCATTTGTTGTCAGTGTGAGTCCTTATATCACCTTCACAGCCTGCATCACTGCTCAAAGCTTCTTGGGTGTTGTCCCTGTCTGCATCCTCAGGAAAGTGTGACCATGTGTCGTCACAGTCTGATAGTGGAGCTAAGAGGTTGTCTGCTGGTTTGTCTTCATGGTCTTCAGTCTTCACAGAGACCACAGTCAGTGGCAATAAGGGAAGACCATCTTCCTCCAACTTGGTGTAATATTCGCCTTCCTGAGTGATCCAGAGTTCATCCTCTTCCTCTTTAATGTGGGGGGGCTTTGGATCCTTCTGCTTTAAAGTGGAGCTCCCTCCCTGCGGTAAAGGGGGACTTTCTTCGTGCAGGACGTCTGCAAGACACAAACAACACAGGATTTCAACCAGTCCAACAAAATGTGTTTTATTTACACCCTTATATTGATTTATTACCACAGAAAAATTAAGAATTAAAGAAATTATTTCAAATCGTTTTTGGAAACTGTGGACATTGTGTCCTCCGGACCAAAGTTATAAGCGCAAAGTGTAAAAGCCAGCATGTGTGATGGTATGGGGGTGTTTTAGTGCCCAATCAGGGCCGGCCCGTGGCATAGGCCGTATAGGCAAATGCTAAGGGCGCCGTCCATCAGGGGGCGCCACGCCAGTGCCACAAATGTTGGAGAAAAAAAAAAAAAAAAAAAAAAAAAAGTTGGTACTATTATTTCTAAATACAAAAAATAATCCCACGTTAATTAAAATGCAAATTAAAGCCTATTTAATAGAAATATTATTTGTTACAACATTACGCCCCCCCCGCACGGTGTGGGGGGGAATACATATAATTTATATGTATTTATTTTGCTGTTTTTGTTTACATGTTAAAGATGTTTTAATGAATATACATGCATGTTTAACATATAGATTCCTTTCTTTCATGTTGACAAGAATATAAGTTGGTGTATTACCTGATTCTGATGACTTGCATTGATTGTAATCAGACAGTAGTGATGATAACGTCCACGTTTTCAAATGGAGGAGAAGAAAAGTTCCTCCTTTCTGTCTAATACCACATGAAAGTGGTTGGTTTTTGGCACCTTATTTGTCCAGCTTCCATATTCGTTTTTATACACTTTACAAGAAATATATTGGCGTCAAACTCCGTAGTTTGCTAGCTTGTTTGCGCTGGCTTTCGGAGACTCTTATTTTGAAAGCGCAGGCGCGATGGAGCGGCACTTTTATTGTGAAGACAGGAACGTCCTCATGTGCGGTCAGTCTTGAGGCTTTTGACGGGATGTACGGTTGAAATAAAAAAAGTATATTTTTTCCTTCACACTTTTGATTGATTGATTGGAACTTTTATGATTAGATTGCACGGTACAGTACATATTCCGTACAATTGACCACTAAATGGTAACACCCCAATACGTTTTTCAACTTGTTTAAGTCAGGTCATGTGACCACCTGGCTCTGTTTGATTGGTCCAACGTCACCAGTGACTGCATCTGATTGTATGTGGGCTTTGTACCGAGGATGTCGTTGTGGCTTGTGCAGCCCTTTGAGACACTTATGATTTAGGGCTATATAAATAAAGATTGATTGATTGATTGATTGATTGGTGGAACGAAGTGAAACGTCACCAGTAAGGCAGGCACTTTGAAGGTCTGTCTGACAGACCAAAACAAACAAAGCGTGCATTAACAGATCGATAAAAATTAGTAGCGAGTAGCGAGCTGAATGTAGATAAAAGTAGCGGAGTAAAAGTAGCGTTCCTTCTCTATAAATATACTTAAGTAAAAGTAAAAGTATGTTGCATTAAAACTACTCTTAGAAGTACAATTTATCCCAAAAGTTACTCAAGTAGATGTAACGGAGTAAATGTAGCGCGTTACTACCCACCTCTGGTTGTAAGTAAAAAAAAAAGGTCAAAGACAAAGCTATTCGGTTTCTTGTGAGTATATACACTTCACTGCCGATGTGGGGGGGCGCCACCTAAAATCTTGCCTAGGGCGCCAGATTGGTTAGGGCCGGGCCTGTGCCCAATGCATGGGTAACTTACACATCTGTGAAGGCGCCATTAAAGGGGAACATTATCACAATTTCAGAATGGTTAAAACCATTAAAAATCAGTTCCCAGTGACTTATTATATTTTTCGAAGTTTTTTTCAAAATTTTACCCATCACGCAATATCCCTAAAAAAAGCTTCAAAGTGCCTGATTTTAACCATCGTTATAAACACCCGTCCATTTTCCTGTGACGTCACATAGTGAAGCCAACACAAACAAACATGGCGGAAAGAACAGCAAGCTATAGCGACATTAGCTCGGATTCAGACTCGGATTTCAGCGGCTTAAGCAATTCAACAGATTACGCATGTATTGAAACGGATGGTTGTAGTGTGGAGGCAGGTAGCGAAAACGAAATTGAAGAAGAAACTGAAGCTATTGAGCCATATCGGTTTGAACCGTATGCAAGCGAAACCGACGAAAACGACACGACAGCCAGCGACACGGGAGAAAGCGAGGACGAATTCGGCGATCGCCTTCTAACCAACGATTGGTATGTGTTTGTTTGGCATTAAAGGAAACTAACAACTATGAACTAGGTTTACAGCATATGAAATACATTTGGCAACAACATGCACTTTGAGAGTGCAGACAGCCCAATTTTCATCGATTAATATATTCTGTAGACATACCCTCATCCGCGCTCTTTTCCTGAAAGCTGATCTGTCCAGTTTTGGAGTTGATGTCAGCAGGCCAGGGAAGCTAGGGTCGATATTCTTCTCTTGATCATCTTCGGTGGCATAAGGGACGGTGTGAGCCAAGACATCCAGGGGGTTTAGCTCGCTCGTCTGCGGGAACAAACTGCCGCCATTGCTTGCCGGGCTACCGAGGTCCTTTGTCCCTGAATTGCTCACACACTCCGGCAGATTCAATAGGGGTCTGGCGGCAGATTTCTTTGACTTTATCGTTGGAAATGCATCTGCTTTGAGTGTCGCAGGATATCCACACATTCTTGCCATCTCTGTCGTAGCATAGCTTTCGTCGGTAAAGTGTGCGGAACAAACGTCCGATTTCTTGCCACTTTCGCATCTTTGAGCCACTGGTGCAACTTGAATCCGTCCCTGTTCGTGTTGTTACACCCTCCGACAACACACCGACGAGGCATGATGTCTCCAAGGTACGGAAAACAGTCGAAAAAACGGAAAATAACAGAGCTGATTTGACTCGGTGTTTGAGAAAATGGCGGATTGCTTCCCGATGTGACGTCACAATGTGACGTCATCGCTCCGAGAGCGAATATTAGAAAGGCGTTTAATTCGCCAAAATTCACCCATTTAGAGTTCGGAAATTGGTTAAAAAAATATATGGTCTTTTTTCTGCAACATCAAGGTATATATTGACGCTTACCGTATTTTCCGCACCATAAACCGCCCTGGGTTATAAGCCGCGCCTTCAATGAACGGCATATTTCAAAACTTTGTCCACCTATAAGCCGCCCCGTGTTATAAGCCGCATCTAACTGCGCTAAAGGAATGTCAAAAAAACAGTCAGATAGGTCAGTCAAACTTTAATAATATATTAAAAACCAGCGTGATGTGGGCGCGCATGGAGTCGTATATCAACATGGACGGAGCTGCGTGAAAAAAGCCACACGGCCTCTTCGCGTAAACTTACCTTAACCACTCGCTCATCTTTTCTTCATCCATCCATCCCTTCGAGTTAGCTTTTATGATGACGCCGGCTGGAAAGGTCTCTTTTGGCAAGGTCTTCCTTTTGAATATCACCATGGGTGGAAGTTTCTGGCCATTAGCATGGCAAGCTAGAACCACAGTGAAGGATGACTTCTCATTCCCTGTGGTGCGAATATTCACCGTACGTGCTCCCGTTGTATCCACAGTGCGGTTCACAGGAATATCAAAAGTCAGTGGAACCTCGTCCATGTTGATAATGTTCTCTGGCCGGATCTTTTTTTCAGCTATCTTGTTTTTACAATATGCACGGAAAGTAGCCAGCTTTTCTTGAAAGTCTTTAGGCAGTTGCTGTGAAATAGTAGTCCGTGTGCGGATGGAGAGATTGCGTCTTTTCATGAACCGGAAACCTGTCGCTTAGTAGGAGCCATTTTGTGGTCTTTACAGATGTAAACACACAAAGGAAATGAAACGTAATATCCGCGCGCTTCTTCTTCTTCTACGGGGGCGGGTGGTTGCTTACAGTAGAAGAAGAAGCACTTCCTCTTCTATGGGGGCGGGTGCTTACCTTGGCGGTTGCTTGCGTAGAAGAAGAAGCACTTCCTCTTCTACGGGGAAAAAAGATGGCGGCTGTTTACCGTAGTTGCGAGACCGAAACTTTATGAAAATGAATCTTAATATTAATCCATATGTAAAGCGCACCGGGTTATAAGCCGCACTGTCAGCTTTTGAGTAAATTTGTGGTTTTTAGGTGCGGCTAATAGTGCGGAAAATACGGTACATAGGTCTGGTGATAATGTTCCCCTTTAATATGTCGATTGTTTGTTTGTTTAGTTTGACCTTGAATGAATGAAATTTAGAACATTTAAAAAATGAAAAAAAAAATTGCAATTGTTTACCGTGTTTTTCTCTTACTTTTTGACATGGTACCATCACTTTGCAAGTTAAAACCTAAGAAATGTTTTTTTTTTTAAAAAGCCGCACAGAGGGAATGTAGCTTGTGATTATTATAATAAACAATCAAACTGAGCATTTTTTTCTCTGCCATTTTGTCCGGTGGAAAGTTTTACATTAGGTTGAGATTTGTTGATGTAGCAAGCTACTTTTGCCGTGTAGCTTGCTACAGTTCTGTGGGGATAGTTTGCAGGTAGCTGAGCTACATTTAATGGAGAGTACCGTATTTTCCGCACTATTAGCCGCACCTAAAAACCACAAATTTACTCAAAAGCTGACAGTGCGGCTTATAACCCGGTGCGCTTTATATATGGATTAATATTAAGATTCATTTTCATAAAGTTTCGGTCTCGCAACTACGGTAAACAGCCGCCATCTTTTTTCCCCGTAGAAGAGGAAGTGCTTCTTCTTCTACGCAAGCAACCGCCAAGGTAAGCACCCGCCCCCATAGAACAGGAAGCGCTTCTTCTTCTACTGTAAGCAACCACCCGCCCGCGTAGAAGAAGAAGAAGAAGCGCGCGGATATTACGTTTCATTTCCTTTGTGTGTTTACATCTGTAAAGACCACAAAATGGCGACAGGTTTCCGGTTCATGAAAAGACGCAATCTCTCCATCCGCACACGGACTACTATTTCACAGCAACTGCCTAAAGACTTTCAAGAAAAGCTGGCTACTTTCCGTGCATATTGTAAAAACAAGATAGCTGAAAAAAAGATCCGGCCAGAGAACATTATCAACATGGACGAGGTTCCACTGACTTTTGATATTCCTGTGAACCGCACTGTGGATACAACGGGAGCACGTACGGTGAATATTCGCACCACAGGGAATGAGAAGTCATCCTTCACTGTGGTTCTAGCTTGCCATGCTAATGGCCAGAAACTTCCACCCATGGTGATATTCAAAAGGAAGACCTTGCCAAAAGAAACCTTTCCAGCCGGCGTCATCATAAAAGCTAACTCGAAGGGATGGATGGATGAAGAAAAGATGAGCGAGTGGTTAAGGTAAGTTTACGCGAAGAGGCCGGGTGGCTTTTTTCACGCAGCTCCGTCCATGTTGATATACGACTCCATGCGCGCCCACATCACGCTGGTTTTTAATATATTATTAAAGTTTGACTGACCTATCTGACTGTTTTTTTGACATTCCTTTAGCGCAGTTAGATGCGGCTTATAACACGGGGCGGCTTATAGGTGGACAAAGTTTTGAAATATGCCGTTCATTGAAGGCGCGGCTTATAACCCAGGGCGCCTTATGGTGCGGAAAATACGGTAACTATAGTTACTCTCCATTAAATAGTAAGCTAAGAATACTATCAATAGTATTCTTAGCTTACTGCATTTTCAAAGTAGCTTACCCATCACAGCTTGTGCTTTACCTGAGTTTCCTAGTAGTAACTAAACATGTTTTGGGGGCAAACGTTACCCATGGAACACTTATTTGAAAATGAGGAAGTGCTAAAACATACCTTCAGTGTGTAACACAATGGAAGTCTTGCTAACAGCTTCCAGTTGTTGTCTTTGTTGCTCGTTCTCCTCTTTTGTTCTGGAAAGTTCCTCCTCGTACGACGCTATCGTTCTTTCAAACAGCGCGAATATTTCATCAGCTGCCGCAGTTAGTCGCTCGTTCACCAACCTTTTCAACATTTTTGATGTTTTGCTGCAATAGCGACCGCAAATACTCGACTTGATTTCAAGCTCGTTGCCTTGAAACATAGAATTAGCTCGACGCAGCAGCCATGCTAAGCGACGTGCATTCGCGGGGCCATCTTGGTGGGGGCAGGTTTTCCCATTTAATGTGTTGTTTATTAAAAAATAAATCATAACGTGCTTATTTCTCAATCAATTTGCATCCAGTTTACTTGTATGTCAACATGTCTCATTAATACACAAAATTTCTGTTTAAAAAATATTTTCTTGGTGTCTTCGTTTTAACGGTATGCAGCGCATTTCCTGTTCTGTTTGCCCCTACTAGCTTAGTCTCATCGAACGTTGCTAACTTCCGCCCTTTTTTTTAATTTTCAAATTTTTTTTAATAAACGTTTATTTATAAATTTCAACATTTACATACAGTTGAAAACAATACTCAAATAAATACAAAAACCGTACAAAACAGTACAAAGCAGCGTCAGGGGGTTGTAAATTCAAAGTAACATAGAATACAATATATATATATATACTAAACAAAGTGCAAAGCCATAGGCTCACTCAATTTCAGTTAATAACTTAAATTTGGAACACAGCATCATCGTTTCCACAGCTTTTTGGTTGTTAAAGGTAGAGAGTGTTTTAATGTAGAGTTCTATATATTTTTTTAAAGGCACAAAAAACTGGTCGGATATTGAGAAACTTACATTTATGAATATAAAACTTAGCCAATAGTACATACTTGCCAACCTTGAGACCTCCAATTTCGGGAGGTGTGTGTGTGTGTGTGTGTGTGGGGAGTCTCCAGACCTCAACCCCATAGAAAATCTGTGGAGGGAGTTGAAAGTCCGTGTTGCTCGGCGACAGCCCCAAAACATCACTGCTCTCGAGAAGATCTGCATGGAGGAATGGGCCAAAATACCAGCTACTGTGTGTGCAAACCTGGTAAAGACCTATAGTAATCGTTTGACCTCTGTTATTGCCAACAAAGGTTATATTACAAAGTATTGAGTAGAATTTTTGTTATTGATCAAATACTTATTTTCCACCATAATTTACAAATAAATTCTTTAAAATTCCTACAATGTGAATTCCTGGATTTTTTTTTCCACATTCTGTCTCTCACAGTTGAAGTGTACCTATGATGAAAATTACAGACATCTGTCATAACTTTAAGTGGGAGAACTTGCACAATCGGTGGCTGACTAAATACTTTTTTGCCCCACTGTATATATATATATATATATATATATATATATATATATATATATATATATATATATATATATATATATATATCTACAACCTGAAAATATGCAAACAAAACTGTGTTTGGATAATTGATACTTCAAACTTGCATAAATAAATCTTAAGGAATATAACATAACTTGGCTTCTGAGAGCTTCAAAATGTAATGAATAAAATGTTAAAGTTGTTGATAAACAAGCAATTATTTTAATAATTAAATATGGTCATTTTAAATGAATTATTATGATCATTTAAAATTAATTATTTCAAATATGTTTATTTTAATGTATAATTCTATGGCTGAGTGTAATAAGGAGTCAGAAAAAATACAAATAAAAATATAATTAATTTTGATGTTTTAGCTAAATATAGTAGAAAAAAATTATTAAAAAAAAAATTAATATATATATTTATTTGTGGGTAAGATAAACATAATAATACAATTTATCTGTAGTCTGGATGATTTAGTTCTTGTCACCCTATTGTCCACCCGTCATGAAAAAAGGCTGTCCTCACTCAGGTTGCATGGAGCTGGAGGGGGCGTGGCCTCCAGCTCCGGCTGAAAATCGGGAGATTTTCGGGAGAATATTTGTCCCGGGAGGTTTTCGGGAGAGGCGCTGAATTTCGGGAGTCTCCCGGAAAATGTGGGAGGGTTGGCAAGTATGCAATAGTATAACGAGGTTGCAAAGGTAAAATTCCTTTTCAAATTACTTCCGCCCTTTTTTTCTGATGGGAGGTTTTACGAGAGGCAAACATTCATTACGTTGCATTGCTGCCATCTAGCGGCGATAATGAGGACTGTTGCATGATGTGAGCTGAGGAAGAAAGAAGAGCTCCAAAGACGTCACAATCAAAATCGTTTTTTATAGCAGGATATTATAATAATAAAAATAATAATAGATTTTATTTGTAAAAAAAAAAAAAAAAAAGCACTTTACATTGAGTAAACAATCTCAAAGTGCTACAGTGTATTTAAAAAAAAATAAAAATAAAAAGATAATAAAAATAAAAACTAGAACAGCCAAATAGCTAAAACTAGTATGTATACATCTAAAAAAAAAAAAGGCTTTTTAAAAAAGAAGGGTTTTTAAACCTTTTTTAAAAGCATCCACAGTCTGTGGTGCCCTCAGGTGGTCAGGGAGAGCGTTCCACAGACTGGGAGCGGCGGAGCAGAAAGCAAGATGCAAGAACATTAAAAGACAGAACATAAAACACCATGTGTGATGACAAATAGTACTTTTTTAATGTGGTGAATTATTTGGAGTTAAAGTAGTTGCTTTGTAAAGTCATTTTGAATATGTTAGCAAGTAAGTAGTAAGGCAAAAGAGCTTGTGATGGATTTCCGGCGGTCAGCTCCAGCACCCATCTCGCAATCAGGCATAAAAATAGTGGACTCATTTAAATACCTTGGTGTTCACCTCAACAATCTGGACTGGACTCAATTCAAACGTTCTGTACAAGAAGGTTCAAAGTTGCCTATTCCTCTCGAGGAGATTGAGGTCTTCCGTGGTGTGCGGGTCACTGCTGCGCACTTTTTCCTGACACTGTGGTGGCCTCTGCTGTGTTCTATGCCATGGCAGCACGCTCAGAGATAGGAACAGACCTCATAAAGTGATTTGGTGAAAATCCAAAAAAAGACTGCCCACTAAACAGCATTGAGGAGGTGGCCGACAGAAGGATGTAAACCAAGTGGACATCCATAATATGACTTTGCAATGCACTTACAGGTAAAAGCCAGTAAATTAGAATATTTTGAAAAACTTGATTTATTTCAGTAATTGCATTCAAAAGGTGTAACTTGTACATTATATTTATTCATTGCACACAGACTGATGCATTCAAATGTTTATTTCATTTAATTTTGATGATTTGAAGTGGCAACAAATGAAAATCCAAAATTCCGTGTGTCACAAAATTAGAATATTACTTAAGGCTAATACAAAAAAGGGATTTTTAGAAATGTTGGCCAACTGAAAAGTATGAAAATGAAAAATATGAGCATGTACAATACTCAATACTTGGTTGGAGCTCCTTTTGCCTCAATTACTGCGTTAATGCGGCGTGGCATGGAGTCGATGAGTTTCTGGCACTGCTCAGGTGTTATGAGAGCCCAGGTTGCTCTGATAGTGGCCTTCAACTCTTCTGCGTTTTTGGGTCTGGCATTCTGCATCTTCCTTTTCACAATACCCCACAGATTTTCTATGGGGCTAAGGTCAGGGGAGTTGGCGGGCCAATTTAGAACAGAAATACCATGGTCCGTAAACCAGGCACGGGTAGATTTTGCGCTGTGTGCAGGCGCCAAGTCCTGTTGGAACTTGAAATCTCCATCTCCATAGAGCAGGTCAGCAGCAGGAAGCATGAAGTGCTCTAAAACTTGCTGGTAGACGGCTGCGTTGACCCTGGATCTCAGGAAACAGAGTGGACCGACACCAGCAGATGACATGGCACCCCAAACCATCACCCAACCATGCAAATGTTGCATTTCCTTTGGAAATCGAGGTCCCAGAGTCTGGAGGAAGACAGGAGAGGCACAGGATCCACGTTGCCTGAAGTCTAGTGTAAAGTTTCCACCATCAGTGATGGTTTGGGGTGCCTATCTCAGCAGTTGTCGCTTAAAGACTCCGCCGAGAAAAAACAGAAATACTTTTTTACATAACTTCAGTTGAAGTTGTTCTCTTATTTTGGAAATGCATTCAGCGGGGCATCACAACAAAATGAGGCATAATAATGTGTTAATTCCACGACCGTATATATCGGTATCGGTTGATATCGGAATCGGTAATTAAGAGTTGGACAATATTGGAATATCGGATATCGGCAAAAAAGCCATTATCGGACATCTCTAATACATACTTGCCAACCTTGAGACCTCCGATTTCGGGAGGTGGGGGGTGGGGGGGTGGGCGTGGTCGGGGTGGGGGCGTGGTTGGGGGCGTGGCTAAGAGGGGAGGAGTGTATTTACAGCTAGAATTCACCAAGTCAAGTATTTCATATATATATATATATATATATATATATATATATATATATATATATATATATATATATATACAGTATATATATGTATTTTCTTATACATATACATATACATATATATATATATATATATAAAATAAATACTTATATATATCAATCTATCTATCTATCAAGAGGGACAGAGACAGCACACAGTGCATGTGGATCACATGTTACCATGGCGAGAAAACATGGAGAGACTGCCAGTTATCTAGTCTCCACCAGTTGCAGAAAATGTGCCATCAATACAACTGGACAGTGATGTTTCAGTTCCATCACCAGGACCGTCAGTGAGTCAGACACAAACTAGTCTCATCATTGAACCAGATTCAAGGGCTGCTGAGTTGCCATCATCAGAACCCAGATCACCCACAACAAAAACCCCACCAGTGATCCGCAGGTACCCAGAAAGGTTTCGAGTACCACCAAAAAAATTGAATCTCTGAAGACAGTATAAAAATCTGTGTTAAAGATGTACAAATACTGTTTGTATAATAAGCATGTTATTGTTTACAAATAAGGGTTAAGAGTTCAGTACTAAAAAAAAAAAGAAAAAAAGAATGTGGCTTAAGTACAGTTTTTTAATTGAGCTGCTGCATTTTTTGGTTGGGTTGTTTATTTCTTTTGAGTAACTTCCACATTTCTAAAAGGGGCGGAATGTAATAGAGTGATCTATGTTTGTTTGTTGCCATCTCCTGGTGAATGTTGGCTATAGCGTACTGGGGTTACTTTTTGGTTGGCCAACGATTTACGTGGTGTTGCGCACCTGACGTCAAGTGTGTGAGTCTGTTCTGAAGTCGACAGTAAAGAGACGTACTTCATCCCCTCGCCTGGTTATTGCCTCCAACTCAATATATTACAACAACATTGCTCCATGCGGACCTGGAGGGTCCACATGGAGCTGAGGGGGCGTGGCCTCCAGGTCCGCCTGAATTTCGGGAGATTTTCGGGAGAAAATGTGTCCCGGGAGGTTTTCGGGAGAGGCGCTGAATTTCGGGAGTCTCCCGGAAAATCCGGGAGGGTTGGCAAGTATGCTCTAATAAAAACCTACACTGCAACCATATAATTTCAACATTGGCGCACAAATAAAAGTCTATCCATCTATACATCTTGACTTATTTAATTAGTTCAATTCAGCTTATCCATTCAAATGAAACTCTTATTTTCACTACACATACATAGTCAACTATTCCAAAAATGTATTTCTTAATCATGTTGAGGATTATAGCTTCCAGCTGACAAACAACCCAAATTCATCCATCCATCCATCCATCTTCTTCCGCTTATCCGAGGTCGGGTCGCGGGGGCAGCAGCTTAAGCAGGGAAGCCCAGACTTCCCTCTCCCCAGCCACTTCGTCCAGCTCCTCCCGGGGGATCCCGAGGCGTTCCCAGGCCAGCCGGGAGAGATAGTCTTCCCAGCGTGTCCTGGGTCTTCCCCGTGGCCTCCTACCGGTCGGACGTGCCCGAAACACCTTCCTAGGGAGGCGTTCGGGTGGCATCCTGACCAGATGCCCGAACCACCTCATCTGGCTCCTCTTGATGTGGAGGAACAGCGGCTTTACTTTGAGCTCCCCCCGAATGACAGAGCTTCTCACCCTATCTCTAAGGGAGAGCCCCGCCACTCGGCGGAGGAAACTCATTTGAGCCGCTTGTACCCGTGATCTTGTCCTTTCGGTCATGACCCAAAGCTCATGACTATAGGTGAGGATGGGAACGTAGATCGACCGGTAAATCGAGAGCTTTGCCTTCCGGCTCAGCTCCTTCTTCACCACAACGGATCGATACAGCGTCCGCATTACTGAAGACGCCGCACCGATCCGCCTGTCGATCTCACGATCCACTCTTCCCCCACTCGTGAACAAGACTCTGAGGTACTTGAACTCCTCCACTTGGGGCAAGATCTCCTCCCCAACCCGGAGATGGCACTCCACCCTTTTCCGGGAGAGAACCATGGACTCGGACTTGGAGGTGCTGATTCCCATCCCAGTCGCTTCACACTCGGCTGCGAACCGATCCAGTGAGAGCTGAAGATCTTGGCCGGAGGAAGCCATCAGGACCACATCATCTGCAAATAGCAGTGACCTAATCCTGCAGCCACCAAACCAGATCCCCTCAACGCCCTGACTGCGCCTAGAAATTCTGTCCATAAAGGTTATGAACAGAATCGGTGACAAAGGGCAGCCTTGGCGGAGTCCAACCCTCACTGGAGTTGTGTCCGACTTACTGCCGGCAATGCGGACCAAGCTCTGGCACTGATCCTACAGGGAGCGAACTGCCACAATAAGACAGTCCGTTACCCCATACTCTCTGAGCACTCCCCACAGGACTTCCCGGGGTACACGGTCGAATGCCTTCTCCAAGTCCACAAAGCACATGTAGACTGGTTGGGCAAACTCCCATGCACCCTCAAGGATCCTGCCAAGAGTATAGAGCTGGTCCACAGTTCCACGACCAGGACGAAAACCACACTGTTCCTCCTGAATCCGAGGTTCGACTATCTGGCGTAGCCTCCTCTCCAGTACACCTGAATAGACCTTACCGGGAAGGCTGAGGAGTGTGATCCCACGATAGCTGGAACACACCCTCCGGTTCCCCTTCTTAAAGAGAGGAACCACCACCCCGGTCTGCCAATCCAGAGGTACCGCCCCCGATGTCCACGCGATGTTGCAGAGTCTTGTCAACCAAGACAGCCCCACAACATCCAGAGCCTTAAGGAACTCCGGATGGATCTCATCCACCCCCGGGGCCTTGCCACTGAGGAGCTTTTTAACTACCTCGGCAACCTCAGCCCCAGAAATAGGAGAGCCCACCACAAATTCCCCAGGCCCTGCTTCCTTATAGGAAGACGTGCTGGTAGGATTGAGGAGGTCTTCGAAGTATTCCCTCCACCGATCCACAAATTCAAATTCAGTATCTCTTCAAACTTGAAAAAGAAATCCAAAACTTAATGGTTCGCAAATGAACTGCAAAAATGTTTAATTGCTACTAATCTGCATTTACTTTTGAAATCAAATAACTTTTGCACAATATTCTAATTGATGGATATGCACCGATACTCGCTGTGTGTCCGCATGTGCGCTTTCAGCGTCTTCTTATAAGAATAGCTATTGCCACAAACCGAGCATTTAAAGGCTTTTTCTCCCGTGTGTGTTCTTTTGTGCGCAATCAAAGAGACTTTTTCCGCAAAACTTTCACCGCAAATGACGCAAACAAAGGGTTTTTCCCCTGTGTGTATCCTCATGTGTGCGAGCATGTTTGTCTTTTTGGAGAAGCCTTTACCACAAACTGAACAACCAAAAGGCTTTTCTCCGGTGTGCGTTCTCATGTGCGACAGCATGTTTGTCTTTTTAGAGAACCGCTGGCCACAAACGGAGCAACTGAAAGGTTTTTCGCCCACGTGCATTTTCATGTGTTGCGTGACGTTGCTTTTTCGAGCAAAGCCGTCACCGCAAACTGAGCAAATGTACGGTTTGTCTCCGGTGTGCGTGGTCGTATGTGACACCATGCTGGAATGGTGATAGAATCTTTTACCGCAAACTGAGCAACTAAATGGCTTTTCTCCAGTGTGCGTTTTCACGTGTGTGAGCATGTGGGGCTTTTGATTAAATGTTTTGCCACAGACGGAGCAACTGAAAGGCTTTTCTCCCGTGTGTGTTCTCAGGTGGGACACCATCGTGGAACTGTGAGCGAATCTTTTATCGCAAACCGAGCATTTGAAGGGCTTTTCGCCCGTGTGCGTTCTTTTGTGTGATTCCACGTGTGCCTTTTGAGTAAATCCTTTACCGCAAACTGAACAACTGAAAGGTTTTTCCGCCAAGTGTGTTTTCAGGTGTGTTGTGATACTTGACCTTTGCGAGAACCCTTTGCCACATGTTGAGCAACTATAAGGGTTTTCTTCTGTGTGTGTTCTCATGTGTCCAGTCAAATCCCTCTTAGCCGTGAAGCTTTTAGCACAAACTGAGCAGGTAAAACCTTTTTTACCCGTCTTCTTTTTAGAGCCTTTAGTGTGTTTGCTGTCACTGCTCAAAGGTTTTTGGGTGTCGCCCCTGTCTTCATCCTCGGGAGAGTGTGACGTTGTATCGTCACTATCTGATAGTGGAGCAAATAGGTTGTCTGCGACTGATTTGTCGTCATAGTTTTCAGTCTTCACACAGACAACAGTCAGCGGCAACTCTCTGAGATCAGCCTCCTTCGGTCCAAGAAGACACTCTCCCTCCGATTCCCGGGTGATCCATATTTCTTCCTCCTCCTCTTTAACCTCAGGGGGCTGAGGATCTTCCTGCTTCAAAGTGGGCTCAGAGGGACGTTCTTCTTGACGACCAATCAGCTGCCGGACATCTGCAGGTAACGACCAACACATTTTAGCATGACATGTCTGTTAGAATAATTGTATCTAAAGCTAAAAAGCAAACTGGCCGGCATGCATAAAACGGCAATGAAAATCGTAGGGAGGAAAGAATATGAGCCGATACAGAGCATCTATGAGCAGGCGGTTAGGAAAAAAGCTAAGAAAGTTATTTCCAACTCACAACACCCACTCTTTCCTGAATATGGAACCCTGCCATCAGGGAGAAGACTCCGGGTCCCACTATGCAAATCTAACCGCCTTAAATTATCATTTGTCCCAGCCTCCATTAAGCTGACCAACAATGTGCAATAGAATTTTAATACATAGGTTAGCACTTTTTTAGCACATAGCATTTTAGCACATAGCACTTTAGAACTAAGCACTTTAGCACACAGCACTTTATCCATGAGCTCTAGTGCAATGCACATTGGTACTTTATCTTTATCTCCATACTGTAGATTTTATGCCTACATCAAAGTGCCACCTATGTCTATCAAGCTCCATGTTCTGATGTTTAAATGTTAGTTGTATGGTTGTGGTTGTGTTTTTGTTCTGTTGTTTTTGGGTATGTTAAGAAAGCAATGATGCACTGTGCCCAAGACAAATTTCCCCGCGGGGACAATAAAGTTGAACCTTGACCTTGGCCTATCTAAGTTATGACAAAACTTTGTGTTTCAATGAGTTCCCGGCGAGCAGACAAAAGCTGTCTTTAATCCTACCAAGCAGAAGGGTTGTAAAACTCCACTGTGTAGGATGGGAAGCAACATGAAGGTGTTCTGTTTCTTTGATGTATTGTAATCAACAGAAAGATAGTGTCTACAAAGCGGAGAGGAAGCAGGGCCTGACTCCCCTACAGGGACCTCTTCTTTGAACTGTTTCACGACCTTTTCTGTGGACCGTTCACGACCTTTTCTGTGAACTGTTTACGACCTTTTCTTTGAGCTGTTCTGTAACCAAAGGCGACGGCTGTTTACGACCCCCGTCCCTTAGAAACAGCCGTTGCCATGTAATCAGGGAAAGTCCAAATAAAAGAGAAGGCGTTAGTGATGCGCGGATAGGCAATTATTTCATCCGCAACCGCATCAGAAAGTCGTCAACCATCCGCCATCCACCCGATCTAACATTTGATCAGAACCGCACCCGCCCGCACCCGCCCGTTGTTATATATCTAATATAGACGATGCAAGGCATTAGTGAGGTTATAAAGCTTTTGCCTGTTAAAGAAAGGAGACTGATCCAATGCAGCACAGACATTCGCGTGCCACGCTGTCACGACCCAGACGCACACCAGTGCGCAATCATATGGGAGCCGCGCTGAGCGCACCTCCAAGCGCATCTCGCTGCCGGCGACGGCCGGGTATGGGCCCGACGCTCCAGCGCCATCCATTTTCAGGGCTAGTTGATTCGGCAGGTGGGTTGTTACACACTCCTTAGCGGGTTCCGACGTCCATGGCCACCGTCCTGCTGTCTATATCAACCAGGGTGAGCCCCACCCCTTTCGTGAGCGCACTGCGCGCGGAGTGACCCCTGTTACGCGCCCCCGGCAACAGGGGTGTCGGGCAGGTAAGCTGCGCGGGCGGAGCGCGCGGAGTGACCCCTGTTACGAGCCCTTGGCCACGGGGGTGGCGGGCAGGTAAGCTGCTTACCTGCTGCGCGTGACGCCGGCCGCGGCGAAGGCGGACGAGGCGGGGTGTCGGTGCGGTGGGCGCGGTGGTGACCCTGGACGTGCGTCGGGCCCTTCTCGCGGATCGCCTCAGCTACGGCTCCCGGTGGGGCCCTCTCGGGGGAAGGGGCCTCGGTCCCGGACCCCGGCGAGGCGTCCCTTCTCCGCTCCGTAAAAGTGTCCATCTCTTTTTTTTTTTTTCTTCTGTTGTGGCATATGCTGCAGGTGCCTGCTCGTTTTTCGTATGTGGGTAACAACATTTAACTATGTATATATATTTCCCAATTGGTTTAACTGCCACCCGCCTGAATCTATTTCAAATCTAATTTTTTTTTATTTCAACCGCCCGACCCGACCCGACCCGCGGATAAAATCTAATTTTTTTTAATTTAATCCGCCCGATCCGCGGATAATCCGCGGACTCCGCGGTTGTGCCCGCAAACCGCGCATCTCTAGAAGGCGTACAATCTTTCGCCAGAGCGTGGTGAGGCACTGTACAAGTGTCATGTCTGTGTTGATCATGTTTTTGTTTGGCCATGTGCTGTCTGGTTTTGGACTCTTTTTAGTTCCTGCTTTTCACTCCCTTGTCTTGTTTCCACGGTTACCCATTAGTTTCACCTGTTCCACGTTTGGACTCATTGTGCACTCTTGTTTTGTCACCATAGCAACCATTAGTTTTCACCTGTCACGTCACGCACCTGTTTCACGTTTTGACTCACGCACCTGTTTTCACTAATCATGTCTGTAGTATTTAAGTTAATTGTTTTCAGTTTGTCTTTCTGGCGACATCATACCCCTGACACAGTCTCCACACACCCTTATGACCATTGCTGCGCTTTTTCATGCCGTTTTCTCGTCCAAGTAAGTTTTCTTTATTCATGCCATAGTTTGCAAGTTTTGTTTCATTGTTCATAGTTTCTGCCGTTGTGCAAGTTTCGTGTTTATAGTCAAGTTTTGTACTTCCGCCCTTGTGCGCGCCTTTTGTTTGCTTCTTTTTTTGTAGTTATAGTGTTAAAATAAATCATGTACTCCCCTTCACGCCACGTATGGTCCAAATCATTTGCACCACGGGAGAACAAATCACGCCCTAGTTCGAGTCATGACAACAAGGGTACAGTGTCCAGGCGTCTCTCCTCAATTGAGCCAAATTTAATTTCTGTCTCTGTTTAATTCTTTGCTTCTTGTCTTGTTTAATAGATGTCATCAGTGTTTTGAACCTGACAATGTCAAATATCATATAGTCTATTGAATATGAATTTTTTACAAGTGTACAGTCGTGGTGGTGTCCTTCACATGGTATGAACGTAATTTATTGATTACTACACATTGTGGCGGCGCTACAAATACATTTAGCGGTACCTGTCAGTATGCATTGTAAGTCCGCTTTTACACGGTTGATACACACTGCTCTGCCAAAGAATAAAAAGATGTGGCAAGGGGGGACTAGAGTTGCCAATTCAGTGGCGGTTTGGGACAGAGACGTACCAAATTTCCATGCGGTACAAATGAAAAGTGAAAGACAAGAAGTGTTTGTTTTACCAACCATTAATCAATGACAATTTATATATTTATATATATAGCCTCAATCTGAACCTTGGTATTTACCGTGATGACGGACTGGCAGTGTGTCGCGCCTCGCCAAGGAGCAGCGAGAATACCAAGAAGCGCATATGCCAAATTTTCAAAGAGAACGGCCTACGGATCACGATTGAAGCCAACAAGCAAACCGTCAACTTCCTTGACGTCACTTTCAACCTGAGAAATAACAGCTACCAACCATTCACGAAACCCAACACAACACTCCAATACGTGCACCATGACAGCAACCACCCACCCACCACCACGAAAAGAATACCTACCGGAATCAATAAAAGGCTATCGATGCTGTCATCTAGCAAAGCTGAATTTGACCAAGCAACCCCCCCGTACCAAAAAGCCCTTGATGAAAGCGGATACAATTTCACCCTCACCTATGAACCCACGCCAGGAAACCAGCCAAAAAAGAACAGAAAACGAAACGACATCATCTGGTACAACCCCCCATACAGCAAAAACGTCTCAACGAACATTGGACACAAATTCCTCAATCTGATTGACAAACACTTTCCCAAAGACAACACCCTAAGAAAAGTATTCAACAAGAACAACATTAAATTGAGCAACAGCTGCATGAACAATATACGACAAATCATCTCAAACCACAACAAAACAATTGCAAATGAGCCGTCGGCCCCCAGACAGAGCGACTCCAAAACCAACAAAGGATGTAACTGTCGAAAGAAACCTGATTGCCCTCTCAACGGGGGGTGCTTACAAACATCAGTTGTCTACCAATCTAAGGTAATACGCAAGGACATTAACACATCCGACACATATGTAGGATTAACCGAGGGAGAATTCAAAACCAGATGGAACAATCACAAGGCTTTTTTCAGGAACAAAAACCTGCGAAATACCACAGAACTCAGCAAACACATTTGGGACCTCAAAGATAATAATGTTGAATATTCAATAACATGGCAAATTCTTGCATCCAGCACACCTTACAATAGTGGTAATAAAAGATGCAACCTATGCTTGAAAGAGAAACTGTTTATTATTTACCGTCCAGACCTGTCATCCCTCAACAAGCGCAGCGAAATTGTAACAGCATGCCGCCATAGACGGAAACACCTCCTAGGTAACACATGAGCCAATCACCACGCCCCTAGGCCAGCCTGTACCCACCCACTCTGTGCCCTATATAAACCATGGTATGCGAATGCTCCCATTAAAATATCCTGATGATTGAGGGTACCCCCCCTCATGAAACAGGCCTGTAGAGATGAAATAGTCTTGTGATTTTTTTCCCACACATACATATATATATATATATATATATATATATATATATATATATATATATATATATATATATATATATATATATATATATATATATATATGTATATATAAATATTTTAATTACAAGTGCCTCAAGGGCTTTGGAAACCACAACAGCTTCCCCTGATCTGAACACAGATCTGGGCATGTCAAAACTTCAAAGGCCCGAACAGGGAAAAAGAAGAAACGTTGGGAAGGGACCGCCGATGTAGGGACCTAGCTCCAGGGTGACCGGCTACTAGGGTTGTATGGTATACCGGTATCAGTGAAGTACAGCGATACTAATGAATCATATTCGGTACTATACCGCCTGTAAAAAGTACCGGTCCCCCACCCGTCGTCTCCTCTGAGAACATTCAAGCAGACACAGTGTGTCAACCGAAAAGGGAGAACGGACACATTTTGGCTCACTAACTTTTCATCATGTTCGATCATTCACCATTAAGACTATCATCAACTACACCATACTTGCCAACTCTCCCGGATTTTCCGGGAGACTCCCGAAATTCAGCGCCTCTCCCGAAAACCTCCCGGGACAAAATTTCTCCCGAAAATCTCCCGAAATTCAGGCACACAATATAAACAGCGTACCTGCCCAATCACGTTATAACTGTAGAATGATGGAGGGCGAGTTCTTGGTTTCTTATGTGGGTTTATTGTTAGGCAGTTTCATAAACGTCCTCCCAGCGCGGTAACACCACACAACAACAGCAGTCACGTTTTCGTCTACCGTAAAGCAGTTTGTCTGCCGTAAACAGCAATGTTGTGACACTCTTAAACAGGACAATACTGCCATCTAGTGCATTTGATGAAAGCACTTTTGTGCGTGCCACACAGCAATGCATCATCAGTGAGGGCGTTCAGCATGGTTAAAAAACAAATGATAAATGGGTTAAACTTGTATAGCGCTTTTCTACCTTCAAGGTACTCATAGTGACAAATAGAACAAGGATGGACAATTCAACCCTTAACTCAACAATGAGTAGATGAGTGTTATGTGTGTGTATATGTGTAAATAAGTGAACAATGAAATTAAAGTATTTATTTTATATATACAGTATATATTTATAAATATATATATATATATATATATATATATATATATATATATATATATATATATATATATATATATATATATATATATATATATATAAGAAATACTAAGTCAAGTATTTCTTATATATAGATATACATATATATATATATATATATATATATATATACCGTATTTTCCGCACTATAAGGCGCACCTAAAAACCACAATTTTTCTCAAAAGCTGACAGTGCGCCTAATAACCCGGTGCGCTTTATTACGATTCATTTTCATAAAGTTTCGGTCTCGCAACTTCGGTAAACAGCCGCCATCTTTTTTCCCGGTAGAACAGGAAGCGCTTCTTCTTCTACGCAAGCAACCGCCAAGGAAAGCACCCGCCCCCATAGAACAGGAAGCGCTTCACCCGCCCCCATAGAACAGGAAGCGCTTCACCCGCCCCCGGAAGAAGAAGAAAAAACGCGCGGATATCACCGTACGTTTCATTTCCTGTTTACATCTGTAAAGACCACAAAATGGCTCCTACTAAACGATCCGGGTCATAAAAAGACGCAATCTCTCCATCCGCACACGGATTACTACCGTATTTCACAGCAACTGAACCGCACTGTGGAACGGGAGCACGTACGGTGAATATTCGCTCCACAGGGAATGAGAAGTCATCCTTCACTGTGGTTCTAGCTTGCCATGCTAACTTCCACTCATGGTGATATTCAAAAGGAAGACCTTGCCAAAAGAGACCTTTCCAGCCGGCGTCATCATAAAAGCTAACTCGAAGGGATGGATGGATGAAGAAAAGATGAGCGAGTGGTTAAGGGAAGTTTACGCGAAGCGGCCGGGTGGCTTTTTTCACGCTGCTCCGTCCATGTTGATATATGACTCTATGCGCGCCCACATCACAGATGGTGTCAAAAAACAAGTGAAGCACACAAATACAACACTCGCCGTCATTCCGGGTGGATTAACCAAAGAACTCCAACCGCTGGATATTGGTGTCAACAGGGCATTCAAATCACGACTGCGAACTGCGTGGGAAAAATGGATGACCGAAGGCGAACACACCTTCACTAAGACGGGCAGACAACGCCGGACAAGATACGCCAACATCTGCCAGTGGATTGTAAATGCCTGGGCAGATATTTCTGTCACAACTGTGGTCCGAGCTTTCCGGAAGGCAGGATTCACAGAACTGCTGCACAACAACAGCGACACTGAATCCGATGATTTCGAAGAGACGGAGCCCGCCATTTTGGAAGCCACGCTAGCGCAACTTTTCAATTCGGACACCGAAGACGAAGAATTCGAAGGATTTACCGGTACGAATGAAGAATAACTTCAGAAAGTGAGCGCTATGTTTATTTTGTGTGTTGTGTGTTGTGACATTAACGTTCGAGCAACATTACCGGTATGTTGCTATTGCTCTACACCATTTTGAATTTTACTATGTTTGTGATTGCACATTTGTACATTTTGGGACAGAGTTGTTAGAACGCTGGTTTTCAATATATTATTAAAGTTTGACTGAACTATCTGACTGTTTTTTTGACATTCACTTTAGCGCAGCGTTTTTTTGACATTCACTTTAGCGCAGCGTAGGCGCGGCTTTTAGTCCGGGGCGGCTTATTGGTGGACAAAATTATGAAATATGTAATTCATAGAAGGTGCGGCTAATAATCCGGTGCGCCTTATAGTGCGGAAAATACGGTATATATATATATATATATATATATATATATATATATATATATATATATATATATATATGTATGTGTGGGAAAAAAATCACAAGACTATTTCATCTCTACAGGCCTGTTTCATGAGGGAGGGTACCCTCAATCATCAGGAGATTTTAATGGGAGCATTCGCATACCATGGTTTATATAGGGCACAGAGTGGGTGGGTACAGGCTGGCCTAGGGGCATGGTGATTGGCTCATGTGTTACCTAGGAGGTGTTTCCGTCTATGGCGGCATGTTGTTACAATTTCGCTGCGCTTGTTGAGGGATGACAGGTCTGGACGGTAAATAATAAACAGTTTCTCTTTCAAGCATAGGTTGCATCTTTTATTACCACTATTGTAAGGTGTGCTGGATGCAAGAATTTGCCATGTTATTGAATATTCAACATTATTGTCTTTGAGGTCCCAAATGTGTTTGCTGAGTTCTGTGGTATTTCGCAGGTTTTTGTTCCTGAAAGAAGCCTTGTGATTGTTCCATCTGGTTTTGAATTCTCCCTCGGTTAATCCTACATATGTGTCGGATGTGTTAATGTCCTTGCGTATTACCTTAGATTGGTAGACAACTGATGTTTGTAAGCACCCCCCGTTGAGAGGGCAATCAGGTTTCTTTCGACAGTTACATCCTTTGTTGGTTTTGGAGTCGCTCTGTCTGGGGGTCGACGGCTCATTTGCAATTGTTTTGTTGTGGTTTGGGATGATTTGTCGTATATTGTTCATGCAGCTGTAGCTCAATTTAATGTTGTTCTTGTTGAATACTTTTCTTAGGGTGTTGTCTTTGGGAAAGTGTTTGTCAATCAGATTGAGGAATTTGTGTCCAATGTTCGTTGAGACGTTTTTGCTGTATGGGGGGTTGTACCAGATGATGTCGTTTCGTTTTCTGTTCTTTTTTGGCTGGTTTCCTGGCGTGGGTTCATAGGTGAGGGTGAAATTGTATCCGCTTTCATCAAGGGCTTTTTGGTACGGGGGGGTTGCTTGGTCAAATTCAGCTTTGCTAGATGACAGCATCGATAGCCTTTTATTGATTCCGGTAGGTACTCTTTTCGTGGTGGTGGGTGGGTGGTTGCTGTCATGGTGCACGTATTGGAGTGTTGTGTTGGGTTTCGTGAATGGTTGGTAGCTGTTATTTCTCAGGTTGAAAGTGACGTCAAGGAAGTTGACGGTATATATATATATATGTATGAAATACTTGACTTGGTGAATCCTAGGTGTAAATATACTCCACCCCCCACCTCCCTAAATCGGAGGTCTCAAGGTTGGCAAATATGCACTGCATATTAGTGAATGAATCGTATACTTAGTCAACAGCCATACATGTCACACTAAGGGTGGCTGTATGAACAATGCCAACACTGTCATAAATAATATGTGCCATATAGTGAAACCACACTCAACAAAAATGACAAACACATTTTGGGAGAATATTTGCACCGTAACACAACATAAACACTACAGAACAAATTCCCAGAATTCCCTGCAGTACCAACTCTTACGGGACGCTACAATAGAAACAAACGCCATTGGTGGATCTACACTTAACATCCACTGTAATGATACCAAGTACAGGAGCATATCTACATACTTGCCAACACTCCCGGATTTTGCGGGAGACTCCCGAAATTCAGCGCCTCTCCCAAAAACCTCCCGGGACAAATTTTCTCCCGAAAATCTCCCGAAATTCAGGCGGAGCTGGAGGCCACGCCCCCTCCAGCTCCATGCGGACCTGAGTGACGTGTTGACAGCCTGTTCACACGTCCGCTTTCCCACAATATAAACAGCTAATGATCGAGGGCGAGTTCTTGGTTTCTTATGTGTGTTTATTGTTAGGCAGTTTCATTAACGTCCTCCCAGCGCGGTAACAACACACAACAACAGCAGTCAAGTTTTCGTCCCCCGTAAAGCAGTTTGTCTGCCGTAAACAGCAATGTTGTGACACTTTTAAACAGGACAATACTGCCATCTACTGTACATGCATTTGTGACCCACCCATAATGTGTCACATTTTTGTGTTGATTTATTTATTTTATTTTGTGGTTTGAATTCGTTTTTGGAGCTGTCATTACACATTTATCAGTATTCACATTGGTCAGTAGGGGGCAGTAGGGCGTTTCTTCCCAATTGAATGCTATCACCTGCAGACCGGAAGTGTCTTGTCATTCTGATGAGCGCGACCAGTCTGAGAACAATTGAAACGTCCTGTGTGCTTTTTCCTCCTGTATAACAGGTTAGTTTTGGTGAATCAACTCACTGAATAATATCCATGTGATCTTTATAAGTTTAAGTACACATTCTGATGGTGGAGCCTAACTCTAAAGTGTTTGTGAGTTGTAGTTTGTGTTTGTGAATGAATCCAGTGCACAGCTGCAGTAATCAATACAAAAAGGCGACGTGAGTGCGCAATGTTTATATAGGAACTTCTGATCCTAATTCAGACTGCCAAATTAGAGCTCCCGTTTTCTTATTGATTTTAAAATGTATCTTTGTATAATGTGTGTGTTCTGAAATAGTGACAGAGAATAGAACAAGGATGGACAATTCAACCCTTAACTCAACAATGAGTAGATGAGTGTTATGTGTGTGTATATGTGTAAATAAGTGAACACTGAAATTCAAGTATTTCTTTTATTTATATATATATATATATATATATATATATATATATATATATATATATATATATATATATATATATATATATGTCTTAATAAGGTTATCCAAAAAATAGTGCTCGATACCGTAGTAGAGCGCAATATATGTATGTGTGGGAAAAAAATCACAAGACTACTTCATCTCTACAGGCCTGTTTCATGAGGGGTTCCCTCAATCATCAGGAGATCAGAAAAATCTCCTGATGATTGAGGGAACCCCTCATGAAACAGGCCTGTAGAGATGAAGTAGTCTTGTGATTTTTTTCCCACACATACATATATATATAGCTAGAATTCACTGAAAGTACAGTATTTATTATATATATCTTAACCACGCCCCCAACCACGCCCCCTACCCCGCACCTCCCGAAATCGGAGGTCTCAAGGTTGGCAAGTATGATATCTAGTTGATACTAATATGACCACATCGATATTTTTTTGAGCATCACAAAATCTTCCTTTTTTTAAATTTTTATTTATATTATTTTTATTAAATAAATATGTCCCTGGACATATGAGGACCCAATCCGATTGTTACACATGAATACTTTACATTGGCCGCCATTGTGAATTGTATATTAATAGCAGACATACTGTAAGTTTTAAAAACATAACTCGTACATTGTCGTCTGTTTGGCTCCGTATATTTGCGACAGAAAGTGTGTGAAAGGAGTAAGTATAAGGTTAGTGAAGATGTAAACATACTGTGTAGCACACTTTGAGTCGTGTCAACAGCCTCCAGTTGTTGTCGCTCCTTCTCCCCTCCTGTTCGAGAAAGTTCCCCCGCGTACGACGCAATCGTTCTTTCAAACAGCCCGAATATTTGATCAGCTGCCGCCATTAGTCATGAATCTTTCAATATGTTATTAACTCAACTCCAACTTGTCGCCTCGGCCTTGTGTCTTGTTGTTTTTTTTTCTGGAAAAACTAACTTCCGCATTTTTCTTCTTCGATGAAAATGTTTCGCGGCAGCATCCGGAACGCGACACACTGCTGCCATCTTACGGCGGCATGGAAGACTGCCCAAGACGAGCGCAAGGAAAGAAAGAAAACAAGAGATGTAAAGTAAATAAATAGATGTAAAGTATGGCATGACAAATGGGACAAAACTCCGTAAATAAAATAAAATACATTGAAAAAAATATATAAACTGATAGATGATTTATTGTAATTACATCATACTTACCAACTTTGAGACCTCCGAATTCGGGAGATTTGGGGGGGGGCTGAGGTGGGGGGGGGGGGGTCTGGGTGGGCGGGGCTGGGCTGGGGGCGGCGTTTAGGGGGGAGGAGTACATTTATAGCTAAAATTCACTGAAAGTCAAGTATTTCTTATATATATATATATATATATATATATATATATATATATATATATATATATATATATATATATACATGCATTACTTAATTTAATGCAAATTACATTTAATGATTTAAACTTTTTTACTAATTATTTCAATATGTAATAATCATTTGATCACGTTTTGATTTGATTATTTAATGATTTGATCAACTATTTCACAATTTCATTAATTATTTCAGGATTTAATCAATCATTCCATGTTTCAATGATTTTTCTAATTATTTCATGAACCTGTCAAAATCGGGGGGAAAAAAACCCTCAGACGTCAAAGTCAGTGTGCAGGTCATTACACCCATAGACGCAGCATTGGCTGCTGTGACGCGAGAAATTCGGTCGCCATCTTGAAGTGGTGATGGGGAGCCGGCGAGCAGCCTAAACTGACAGTTGACAGGTAGAAAACAAAGATGGTGTTCAGCGTTTTCCTGCTCAAATGAGCCGACTGTGTACCCTTATAAGATGTCTATGATTACACCCGATCTGCACTTCTGCTTGACCAAAGAAGTGGAGGAGTGGATTCTGTTAGCCCCGCCCACTGACTTTGATGGGTGAGTTTGACAGATGCATACATTCATGACGCGCTGCCACACAATTAAATGGAAAATAATTATAATTAAAGCTGCAAGCAGCGTTGTTCGGGCCCGCGTATTTGGCAGGTGCTAGTCCTAAGTGTCCCAATACTTTTGTATACTTTTAGTCTGAAGTGTCCCAAGACTTTTGTCTAGTGTACCTACCTTGTCTGCATTGTGTGGGCACGTTGGTGCTTCCTGCTTTTGAGCAGCCATCTTAAAAAAACAGCAGCGCAGCAGCATCAGTGCAGCGGGTCTTTGAAGGGTCATAAAATCAAAACCGGAGCAGGTATCACAACTCTTTCGCCAACTTTTAATCAGAAGGGTTCAATCTCTCTCCTGTGTTAGTTTGAAGCCGAAACAACAAACGCGCTCAGAGGAGATAATGTTTGAAGAAAGGTGACCGGTTTTTACAAAAATGTTGTGTTGAAGGGGGAATAGCAAACTTCCTGTATATTTTTGCTGGGGGTTGTCAATTTATGAAATGTAGGTCTAAGTGAGACCTACGGAGACGTTTTTGTTTCATGTCTCTCCGACCTTCCCAGTGGGTGTTACAGGCAGTTTTGTAATTTTTTTCTTCCGAGGAGCAGTTTTTTCTCCGTTTTATTCAAAAATTGCTGTAGAGCGCAATTTTTAAATTTGGGGTTAGGTTTCTTTATTAGATCGCAATTTTTGCCAGTCCTGATGTGTGCGTTCAGTTCGGTGAGTTTTGAAGCGTGTTAAGGGGGTCAAATTACAGCTCAAAGAGGCAAAAGTAACTGTTTTTAGTACTTTTTTGTCTTGAAGGGGGAATTGCCAACTTCCTGTTGATTTCTGCCCGATGATATACAGTTATGAAAACTAGGTCTAAGTCAGACCTACATAGAGGTTTTTGTTTCATGTCTCTCCGATCTTCCTAGTGGGAGATATAGGCGGTCTAGTTTTTTTTTTCTAGGGGGCGCTAGAGCGCAATTTTGAGTTTTGTGGTTCGGTTTTTTTATTAAAAGACAATTTTCGCAGGTCCTGATGTGTGGGTCAAATATGGTGAGTTTTGAAGCATGTTAAGTGGGTCAAATTAGTGCTCAAAAAGGCGGCCGGTATAATAATAATAAGACCTTACAAATTCAATAGGTCCTTATGTCCCATTGCATAAGGACTCCCTTTGGAAGTCCTTATACAATGGGCCATGCGGGCCCTAATAATTAAATGATTTATTAGTTATTGAAATAATTATTGAAATAATTAAATTGTACAGCATTTTAATGACAAATAACTATTTAATACAACATATTAATGACACATTTAAGTAACTATTTAATACAAAATATTATCCAGCACAACGCGACCCCAAACGGGACAAGCGGTAGGAAATGGATGGATGGATAGGATAAATGACACATTTAAGTAATTATTTAAATATCTATGTATCTATTAAATGTTGTCTCATTTACCCTCCAAAGTCACCACGTTAATGAAATAATTAACTAACCATGAAATAAGTATTCAAATCATGAAATAAATAAATTTACTTGGACAATATCGATATTTAATAATAACACATTTATGTATCCACTTCCAAATATAACAAATAATGACACATTTAAGTAGTTATTTAAAGATGTATTTAATTTTGTCCCATTTGAACCTACATTTAAAAGAGGTACTCTTTATTGCAAAGAATGTGTACACAAAACATGCCAGTACATGTGGAGTACAGACAGAAAAATAGTTTGAATCAAATAAAAGATGGTCACAACATACTAAAAACAATAAATAAATTAAAAAAGTAAAGAGGACAGAGGGCATAACATAAACAGCATGTGTAGTTTGTATGTATGTTTGTTTCATTCATAAATGTGTTAAATCTTTCCTAAGAAGTCATTCTACTTCATTTTTTTTTTTTAAACTAAAAATGGCTCCTGATTGTATCGGCACACTCGCCTGGAACCTATGAGGGAATCTGATATCAACACTTCTCGTGTGGGACATACCGTATTTTCCGCACTATAAGGCGCACCTAAAAACCACAAATTTTCTCAAAAGCTGACAGTGCGCCTTATAACCCGGTGCGCTTTATATATGGATTAATATTAAGATTCATTTCCATAAAGTTTCGGTCTCGTAACTACGGTAAACAGCCGCCATCTTTTTTCCCGGTAGAACAGGAAGCGCTTCTTCTTCTACGCAAGCAACCGCCAAGGTAAGCACCCGCCCCCATAGAACAGGAAGCGCTTCTTCTTCTACTGTAAGCAACCACCTGTCCGCGTAGAAGAAGAAAAAGCGCGCGGATATTACCGTACGTTTCATTTCCTTTGTGTGTTTACTGTTATGATCCGCTGCCCGGATCATATTTTTGTTTTTGTTTTCAAGTCACTTGTGTTTTCTGCACCTCTTGAGTTTGTTTCTGTTGCCATGACGGCAGATTATTGTCACCTGCCTCTGGTTAGTGTCCCGGACGCGCACCTGTTGCCCGGGCACTAATCAGAGGGCTATTTAGTTTACGCGCTGGCCTCATTCGGTCTGTTGGTTTTGTTTGCTCCTACGCAACAAGTTACGCTCCTAGTTTCGCTCGTAGTTTACATTTTTGATATTAGCATCTTTGCTACCCTCTTGTTTTCCGTGCCGTGTTGCACCGTGCAGCATTTTGTTCTGCATTCAGAATAAATCATTTATTCTCACCTGCAAGCCGCTTCCTGACATCCCTCTGCATCTTGAAGAGACGACCTCCGGCATCACAATGCCACGTAAGCGTAACATTTACATCTGTAAAGACCACAAAATGGCTCCTACTAAGCGACAGGGATCCGGTTCATGAAAAGACGCAATCTCTCCATCCGCACACGGATTACTATTTCACAGCAACTGATATTCCTGTGAACCGCACTGTGGATACAACGGGAGCACGTACGGTGAATATTCGCACCACAGGGAATGAGAAGTCATCCTTCACTGTGGTTCTAGCTTGCCATGCTAATGGCCAGAAACTTCCACCCATGGTGATATTCAAAAGGAAGACCTTGCCAAAAGAGACCTTTCCAGCCGGCGTCATCATAAAAGCTAACTCGAAGGGATGGATGAAGAAAAGATGAGCGAGTGGTTAAGGTAAGTTTAAGTTTACGCGAAGAGGCCGGGTGGCTTTTTTCACGCAGCTTCGTCCATGTTGATATACGACTCCATGCGCGCCCACATCACGCTGGTTTTAATATATTATTAAAGTTTGACTGACCTATCTGACTGTTTTTTTGACATTCCTTTAGCGCAGTTAGATGCGGCTTACAACACGCGGCGGCTTATAGGTGGACAAAGTTTTGAAATATGCCGTTCATTGAAGGCGCGGCTTATAACCCAGGGCGCCTTATGGTGCGGAAAATACGGTAACTCTTCTGTGATTTGACATTTTTCTTAGCACAAAGTGGATAAGTCAACGTTTATTTTCAGCGGTGTGTCTGCATGTGTGCTGTCAGACTCCTCTTATAGAAATAACTTTTACCACAAACTGTACAACTCAACGTTCTTTCTCCCGTGTGTGTCCGCACGTGCGCCGTCAGATCTCTCCTGTAGGAGTAACTTTTACCGCAAACTGAGCAGTTAAACGGTTTTTCGCCCGTGTGTACTCTTTTGTGGGCGATCAACGTCACCTTGTCGACGAAACGTTCGTCGCAAAGTGAGCAAAGAAAGGGTTTTTCCCCCGTGTGTATTCTCACATGCGCTACCATGTTGGACTTTTGAGTGAATTTTTTGCCGCAAACGGAACAACTAAAAGGTCGTTCTCCGGTGTGCGTTCTCATGTGTTGAGTGACGTTGCGCTTTCGGGAAAAACCGTCGCCGCAAACGGAGCAAATGAAAGGTTTTTCTCCCGTGTGCGTCCTCATGTGCGACACCACACCTGAACGGCGAGAGAATCTTTTACCGCAAACGGAGCACTTGAAGGGTTTTTCTCCCGTGTGTGTTCTTTTGTGCGATATCATTACTGCCTTTTGAGTGAATCCTTTGCCACAAACTGAACAACTAAAAGGTTTTACTGCCAAGTGTGTTTTTCTATGTGTTGTAAGCACTGACTTTCGAGAGAATCTTTTACAGCATATTGAGCAACTAAAAAGTTTTTCTTCCGGATGGGTTCTCATGTGTTGAGACAAATCATTCTTATAAGAAAACAATTCGCCACAAACTGGGCAGGTGAAGCAGGTCCTCTTTTTAGCACTTTCAGAGTGTTTGATGTCCGCGTGAGTCCTCATATCACCTTCGTAGCCTGTATCGCTGCTCAAAGGTTCTTCGGCGTCGTCCTGTTCTTCATCTTCGGAAGAGTTTGACGTTGTGTCTTCACTGTCTGAGAGTGGTGCTAAGAGGTTGTCCGCTTGTGGTTCGCCTTCATGGTTTTCAGCCTTCGCAGAGACAACAGTCAGTGGTCTTAAAATACTTTCTTCCTCCTGAGTGATCCAAAGTTCATCCTCTTCTGTTTTAAAGTGAGGGGGCTGTGGACCCTCCTGCTTCAAAATGGCACTCCCACCTTGAGGCTGAAGGGAACTGACTTCTTGATGACCAATCAGCTTGTGGGCATCTGCAGGACACAAACACACTTTAATTAAAACATGTCAAATGTGATGACATGGTTGATCTAAACATGGAGATGTACAATTAGTAAAGTCGTAAATGTTGTGGTAAGCTGCTGCTTAAAGGGGAACATTATCACCAGACCTATGTAAGCGTCAATATACAGGTAAAAAGCCAGTAAATTAGAATATTTTGAAAAACTTGATTTATTTCAGTAATTGCATTCAAAAGGTGTAACTTGTACATTATATTTATTCATTGCACACAGACTGATGCATTCAAATGTTTATTTCATTTAATTTTGATGATTTGAAGTGGCAACAAATGAAAATCCAAAATTCCGTGTGTCACAAAATTAGAATATTGTGTAAGGCTAATACAAAAAAGGGATTTTTAGAAATGTTGGCCAACTGAAAAGTATGAAAATGAAAAATATGAGCATGTACAATACTCAATACTTGGTTGGAGCTCCTTTTGCCTCAATTACTGCGTTAATGCGGCGTGGCATGGAGTCGATGAGTTTCTGGCACTGCTCAGGTGTTATGAGAGCCCAGGTTGCTCTGATAGTGGCCTTCAACTCTTCTGCGTTTTTGGGTCTGGCATTCTGCATCTTCCTTTTCACAATACCCCACAGATTTTCTATGGGGCTAAGGTCAGGGGAGTTGGCGGGCCAATTTAGAACAGAAATACCATGGTCCGTAAACCAGGCACGGGTAGATTTTGCGCTGTGTGCAGGCGCCAAGTCCTGTTGGAACTTGAAATCTCCATCTCCATAGAGCAGGTCAGCAGCAGGAAGCATGAAGTGCTCTAAAACTTGCTGGTAGACGGCTGCGTTGACCCTGGATCTCAGGAAACAGAGTGGACCGACACCAGCAGATGACATGGCACCCCAAACCATCACCCAACCATGCAAATTTTGCATTTCCTTTGGAAATCGAGGTCCCAGAGTCTGGAGGAAGACAGGAGAGGCACAGGATCCACGTTGCCTGAAGTCTAGTGTAAAGTTTCCACCATCAGTGATGGTTTGGGGTGCCATGTCATCTGCTGGTGTCGGTCCATTCTGTTTCCTGAGATACAGGGTCAACGCAGCCGTCTACCAGCAAGTTTTAGAGCACTTCATGCTTCCTGCTGCTGACCTGCTCTATGGAGATGGAGATTTCAAGTTCCAACAGGACTTGGCGCCTGCACACAGCGCAAAATCTACCCGTGCCTGGTTTACGGACCATGGTATTTCTGTTCTAAATTGGCCCGCCAACTCCCCTGACCTTAGCCCCATAGAAAATCTGTGGGGTATTGTGAAAAGGAAGATGCAGAATGCCAGACCCAAAAACGCAGAAGAGTTGAAGGCCACTATCAGAGCAACCTGGGCTCTCATAACACCTGAGCAGTGCCAGAAACTCATCGACTCCATGCCACGCCGCATTAACGCAGTAATTGAGGCAAAAGGAGCTCCAACCAAGTATTGAGTATTGTACATGCTCATATTTTTCATTTTCATACTTTTCAGTTGGCCAACATTTCTAAAAATCCCTTTTTTGTATTAGCCTTACACAATATTCTAATTTTGTGACACACGGAATTTTGGATTTTCATTTGTTGCCACTTCAAATCATCAAAATTAAATGAAATAAACATTTGAATGCATCAGTCTGTGTGCAATGAATAAATATAATGTACAAGTTACACCTTTTGAATGCAATTACTGAAATAAATCAAGTTTTTCAAAATATTCTAATTTACTGGCTTTTACCTGTATACCTTGATGTTGCAGAAAAAAGACCATATATTTTTTTAACCGATTTCCGAACTCTACATGGGTGAATTTTGGCGAATTAAACGCCTTTCTAATATTTGCTCTCGGAGCGATGACGTCACAACGTGGCGTCACATCGGGAAGCAATCCGCCATTTTCTCAAACACCGAGTCAAATCAGCTCTGTTATTTTCCGTTTTTTTCGACTGTTTTCCATACCTTGGAGACATCATGCCTCGTCGGTGTGTTGTCGGAGGGTGTAACAACACGAACAGGGACGGATTCAAGTTGCACCAGTGGCCCAAAGATGCCAAAGTGGCAAGAAATTGGACGAAATTTGTTCAAAATACGAGGGTGTGGGGAAAGCCGACGAAATGGTCAGTCGTTTGTTCCGCACACTTTACCGACGAAAGCTATGCTACGACAGAGATGGCAAGAATGTGTGGATATCCTGCGACACTCAAAGCAGATGCATTTCCAACGATAAAGTCAAAGAAATCTGCCGCCAGACCCCCATTGAATCTGCCGGAGTGTGTGAGCAATTCAGGGACAAAGGACCCCGGTAGCACAGCAAGCAATGGCGGCAGTTTGTTCCCGCAGACGAACGAGCTAAACCCCCTGGATGTCTTGGCTCACACCGTCCCTTATGCCACCGAAGATGATCAAGAGAAGAATATCGACCCTAGCTTCCCTGGCCTGCTGACATCAACTCCAAAACTGGACAGATCAGCTTTCAGGAAAAGAGCGCGGATGAGGGTATGTCTACAGAATATATTAATTGATGAAAATTGGGCTGTCTGCACTCTCAAAGTGCATGTTGTTGCCAAATGTATTTCATATGCTGTAAACCTAGTTCATAGTTGTTAGTTTCCTTTAATGCCAAACAAACACATACCAATCGTTGGTTAGAAGGCGATCGCCGAATTCGTCCTCGCTTTCTCCCGTGTCGCTGGCTGTCGTGTCGTTTTCGTCGGTTTCGCTTGCATACGGTTCAAACCGATATGGCTCGATAGCTTCAGTTTCTTCTTCAATTTCGTTTTCGCTACCCGCCTCCACACTACAACCATCCGTTTCAATACATGCGTAATCTGTTGAATCGCTTAAGCCGCTGAAATCCGAGTCTGAATCCGAGCTAATGTCGCTATAGCTTGCTGTTCTTTCCGCCGTGTTTGTTTGTGTTGGCTTCACTATGTGACGTCACAGGAAAATGGACGGGTGTTGAGAAACGATGGTTAAAATCAGGCACTTTGAAGCTTTTTGTAGGGATATTGCGTGATGGGTAAAATTTTGAAAAAAACTTCAAAAAATATAATAAGCCACTGGGAACTGATTTTTAATGGTTTTAACCCTTCTGAAATTGTGATAATGTTCCCCTTTAAGAGCCCCTCGCCCCTTCCTTTCTCCTCACTTGGACTGTGTTGAAGCTGAAAGGACTCAGTTGGTTTGTCTCCATCATCTTCAGTCTTCACAGAGACAACATTCAGTTGCAACTTGGTGAGATCGGTTTCCTCCGGCCCTAGAAGACACTCTCCCTCCCGGGTGATCCATAGTTCCTCCTCTTCCGCTTTAATGTGCGGGGGCTGTGGATGCTGTTGCGTCACAGTGGATCGTTCCTCTTGACGACCAATCAGCTGCTGGACGTCTGCAGGACGCAAAATCACTTTAGTTCAGACATGTCTATTATTATATTACCTCATAAAAATGAGTACAACGTTTAACATATGATGATAGTCTTACTCTCAGGTCGGCATACATCCCACTCTGGAAAGGTGTTCAAGTACGAACAAAGAATGTTTAGTAGTGATGGGTCCGGCAACACCGATGCATCGGCGCATGCGTCGAGCTCATAGAGCAAAACCCTGTGTCGGTTTTAGAAAGTCACGTGACCGATCATGAGCTGTTTTGGTCACGTGACCGATACGCCAACTGTGTCGCACTGACGCCTCCTCTGTGCCCTGTGAGCGGCTCTTTTCTACAGCCGGAGAAATAATAACTAAGAAGAGAAATCGTCTAAAATGTAATACGTCGGAAAAACTTCTTTTTTTTTAAAAATAAAAATGTGTAAAAAAATTAAATTAAAAAAATTCCCAGTCCACAATCATCCACAACACGTTCTCTTAGATTTCCATGTTATGATACATGTTCACATTATTTATTGACTGTATCTAAAAGAGATAAAAATATATTTTTATTTAAATGAAGATATGAAATAATCCTAAATGGAATACAATGACTTGGTTTATATTATTGTATATACTAGGGCAGGGGTCACCAACGCGGTGCCCGCGGTCACCAGGTAGCCCGTAAGGACCAGATCAGTCGCCCGCTGGCCTGTTCTAAAAATAGCTCAAAGAGCAGCACTTACCAGTGAGCTGCCTCTATTTTTTAAATTGTATTTATTTACTAGCAAGCTGGTCTCGCTTTGCTCGACATTTTTAATTCTAAAAGAGACAAAACTCAAATAGAATTTGAAAATCCAAGAAAATATTTTAAAGACTTGGTCTTCACTTGGAATAAGCGGTAGAAAATGGATGGATGGATGGGTCTTCACTTGTTTAAATAAATTCATTTATTTTTTACTTTGCTTCTTATTACCTTTAGAAATACAATTTTAGAGAAAAAATACAACCTTAAAAATGATTTTAGGATTTTTAAACAAATATACCTTTTTACCTTTTAAATTTCTTCCTCTTCTTTCCTGACAATTTAAATCAATGTTCAAGTACATTTTTTATTTTTTTATTGTAAAGAATAATAAATATTTTAGCTTCTGGTTTTTCGACGAAGAATATTTGTGAAATATTTCTTCAAACTTACTATGATTAAAATTCAAAAAAATTATTCTGGCAAATCTAGAAAATCTGTAGAATCAAATTTAAATCTTATTTCAAAGTATTTTGAATTTATTTTAAAATTTTTGTTCTGGAAAATCTAGAAGAAATACTGATTTGTCTTTGTTAGAAATATAGCTCGGTCCAATTTGTTAAATATTCTAACAAAGTGCAGATTGGATTTTAACCGATTTAAAACATGTCATCAAAATTCTAAAATGTATCTTAATCAGGAAAAATTACTAATGATGTTCCATAATTATTATTTTTTTTTTTTCAAAAAGATTCAAATTAGCTAGTTTTTCTCTTCTTTTTGTCGGTTGAATTTTGAATTTCAAAGAGTCGAAATTGAAGATAAACTATGTTTCAAAATTTTATTTTAATTTTTTTCGTGTTTTCTCCTCTTTTAAACCGTTCAATTAAGTGGTTTTTTTCATCATTTATTCTCTACAAAAAACCTTCCATAAAAGGAAAAAAAAATGTACGACGGAATGACAGACAGAAATACCCATTTTTTTATATATATAAATGTATTTATTTAGCTATTCTTGTTTAAATCACACTTACGTGTAACTTACAAATGACAATATATTTATTTATTTAAGTGTGTATCAAACTGGTAGCCCTTCGCATTAATCAGTACCCAAGAAGTAGTTTTTGGTTTCAAAAAGGTTGGTGACCCCTGTACTAGGGCATCAAATCAGTGTCAGTTGAGTCGGTCCATAGGTTGCCTGTAGGGATTTTTAATGTCCAGCAGATGTCAGTATTTAGTGACACAGTATCGACACAGTATCAATACAGTTTTGCAATGTGTCGAAACGCTTCATGACGCCTCATCAACCCATCACTAATGTTTAGATATGGTCTGAAGATGGAGATCAGCAATTACAGGACTACTGTAGTAGTAGAGCTGGGCAATATGGACGCAAAAGGGAAATCGGAGTCTCGGTTTTTGCATTTCCATAGAAGTCTTCGAGCTGCTCTCTGTCTGATCCCTCACCTAGGACTGTTTGTCTTGGGAGACCCTACCAGGGGGCATGGAAGCCCCCGGACAACATAGCTCCCAGGATCATTGGGACACGCAAACTCCTCTACCACGATAAGGTGGCAGATATATCGATATATTTTTAAACAAGATAAAGAATCAAGAAAATATCGTAATATCGATATAATTTATTTCACGTTAAAATGACCAAACACCGCTTATTTGTTGTGTTCCTTGATTCTCCCCCGCTCCCCACTCCCTCTCATGGGCTACTAAACCCCTCCCCTTCCTCCTTCCAAGACGTGCTTGCACGTATAAGAACATCCATGATTGGTTGGTTGTTTACTATGATGAGTCGAGCAGTGGTTCTTAACCTGGGTTCGATCGAACCTTAGGGGTTCGGTGAGTCGGCCTCAGGGGTTCGGCGGAGCCTCCGCCGCTGAGCTCAAGACACACCCAACTCATTGTTTAAATAAAAACTTGCTTTTTTTTAATCCTGCACTACCATGAGCTAAAGCAACGAAATGTCGTTCTTATCTGTACTGTAAAGTTCAAATTTGAATGACAATAAAAAGGAAGTCTAAGTCTAATTACGGATACCCCCAAACAATTTTCCCTCTGATTTGCAGGTGTGTAATTTGTTGGGAGTTTATGCACTGTGTTTGTGTTGTTCTTTGAACAAGGTGATGTTCATGCACGGTTCATTTTTGTGCACCAGTAAAAAAAACATAACTTTGTCTTGAATTTGAAAAAAAACATTACATTTTTCACTAAAGAAGGGTTCAGTGAAGGCGCATATGAAACTGGTCGGGTTTGTTACCTCCAACATGGTTCAGAACCCCTGGATTAGAGCATAACATTAGGGACAGGCCAATCAGAGGCAAGATAGGGCGAGGTCATGGAACCCGGAAGTGAAATCACAACAGACACCCCAAATGACGACGAGAGAGTCGTAGAAGAAAAGAGGGAATATTCAAGTGGGGGATTTATATATTAAAAAACTAGTGGAAGATGGCAGAGGGATTCTCTTCTTTAGATTTTCCACATCCAGGAAACCCACAATGTGTCTACTTGGCCACATTGGGACAAATGTATGCGTCTGGATAACACATTCATTTGAGTTGTTTACCATGTAAGCTAGGGCTGAAACGACGCGTCGACGTAGTCGACGTCATCGGTTACGTAAATACGTCGAGGACGTTTTTGTTCTTTGACGCGTCGCATATTTACGTCACACTACCGTCATGGCGGAGCGCAAAGCAGACGATGCGAGCGGTGCGAGCGAGGGGAAAAAAGCACGCCAAAAGTCGTCAAAAGTGTGGGAGTATTTCAATAAACGGCCTAAGAAGAAACGCTACTTTTACTCCGCTACTTTTATCTACATTCAGCTCGCTACTCGCTACTAATTTTTATCGATCTGTTAATGCACGCTTTGTTTGTTTTGGTCTGTCAGACAGACCTTCAAAGTGCCTGCCTTACTGGTGACGTTTCACTTCGTTCCACCAATCAGATGCAGTCACTGGTGACGTTGGACCAATCAAACAGAGCCAGGGGTCACATGACCTGACTGGCTCCGAGCTAACTTCGGGTGTTACCATTTAGTGGTCAATTGTACGGAATATGTACTGTACTGTGCAATCTACTAATAAAAGTTCCAATCAATCAATCAAAAGTGTGAAGGAAAAAAGACCCTTTTTTATTTCAACCGTAAAGACTGACTGCACAGTTCCTGTCTTCACAATAAAAGTGCCGCTCCATCGCGCCTGCGCTTTCAAAATAAGAGTCTCCGAAAGCCAGCGCAAACAAGCTAGCAAGCTACGGAGTTTGCCGCCAATGTATTTCTTGTAAAGGGTATAAAAACGAATATGGAAGGTGGACAAATAAGATGCCAAATAACAACCACTTTCATGTGGTATTAGACAGAAAGGAGGAACTTTTTTTCTCCTCCATTTGAAAACGTGGACGTTACCAGCACTACTTCCTGATTACAATCAACACAAGTCATCAGAATCAGGTAATACACCAACTTAAATTCTTGTCTTCATGAAAGAAAGGAATCTATATGTTAAACATGCATGTATATTCATTAAAACACCTTTAACATGCAAACAAAAACGGCAAAATAAATAAATATAAATTATATACTGTATATATCAATGTATGTATATATATATATATATATATATATATATATATATATATATGTGTGTGTGTGTGTGTGTGTGTGTGTGTGTGTGTGTGTGTGTGTGTGTGTGTGTGTGTGTGTGTGTGTGTGTGTGTATATATATATATATATATATATATATATATATATATATATATATATATGATATGTGTGAGGCAGCACGGTGGCAGAGGGGTTAGTGCATCTGCCTCACAATACGAAGGTCCTGAGTAGTCTTGGGTTCAATCCCGGGCTCGGGATCTTTCTGTGTGGAGTTTGCATGTTCTCCCCGTGACTGCGTGGGTTCCCTCCGGGTACTCCGGCTTCCTCCCACCTCCAAAGACATGCACCTGGGGATAGGTTGATTGGCAACACTAAATTGGCCCTAGTGTGTGAATGTGAGCGTGAATGTTGTCTGTCTATCTGTGTTGGCCCTGCGATGAGGTGGCGACTTGTCCAGGGTGTACCCCGCCTTCTGCCCGATTGTAGCTGAGATAGGCTCCAGCGCCCCCCGCGACCCCAAAGGGAATAAGCGGTAGAAAATGGATGGATGGATGATATGTGTGTGTATGTTACTCAGTACTTGAGTAGTTTTTTCACAACATACTTTTTACTTTTACTCAAGTAAATATTTGGGTGACTACTCCTTACTTTTACTTGAGTAATAAATCTCTAAAGTAACAGTACTCTTACTTGAGTACAATTTCTGGCTACTCTACCCACCTCTGCTAATAATGTTGTTGTATGCACACTGTGTCGAGCGGAAATGGCCTATCATAGTAGCACAACGGCAGCGTTCTTGCCATCACCATCAACTAGTCAATCGTCCGCGTGAGTATACGTTGTCATCATTACACAAAAACATGAATGTGTCATTTGTATCTGCGTTGTAAATTCATAAACTAAAGCACCGTTTCGCTCTGAGAGGAGCGTTTGGCGTGCCTGTTCAGTGTTTACAAAGACGCGCTCCTCTTTAACGCTAACGTTAATTAGTTGTGCAAATACCTTTTACAACATTAACAGTTACGTATACTATGTACAAACGAACAATTAACTTTCACTTTAATCATACTATCATTGTTGTGTTATTAAGCAAAATAAGCAAAAGTTTTACTTTTGTTGAAATGTTTACACTGTTGTTACAGAATATTTCGTTTTGCACTTTTTTGTATTGGATGTTTATCTTTATTTTTGCACATTTTAGCAAATAAGCAATACTTTTACTTTTGTTGAAATGTTTACACTGTTGTTACAGAATATTTCCGTTTTGCACTTTTTTGAATTGGATGTTTATCTTTATTTTTGCACATTTTAAAGCAAAATAAGCAATACTTTTACTTTTGAAATGCTTATACTATTGCAGAATATTAAGATTTGCACTGGATGTTTACTTTTATATTTGCACATTAAAAGCAAATAAGCTACTTTTAATTTTGTTAAATGTTTACATTGTTACAGAATATTTTGTCATGTTGTTGTCAATGTTGACTGAGTGGCCATACTTTTTTTTGTAAATAAAAGCCATGCCTTTTGAAAAAACTGGCCTACATTTATTTTTTCATCTTCATTTTAAATAAAAAAAATAATCGGTAAAAGGAAAAATAATCTATAGATTAATCGAAAAAATAATCTATAGATTAACCGATTAATCGAAAAAAATAATCTATAGATTAATCGATAGAAAAATAATCGTTAGCTGCAGCCTTAATGTAAGCCCAATTTAAAACTGGTCTCCAGTTGCCAAGACGGGCATATTTCGCATGAGAAATGCTGCCAAGAATGTATGCCGAAGTGAGGAAGATCCTAGCCGCACAATGAAGTCAAGTCACTTACTTGGCGCTGACCAGAACCGTACATGTGTGGCAGTTCATTACATTGTCGACTGGGAATTAAAAAGCGCCTGCCTGCAAATGTATTTTTTTATCTGAGTTTGATACATTTTGTATTATTTGCACAGCTATGTCATTTATTTTACGTAGAAATAATATTTTTCCATTTTATGTATGTTATGTAATTCTGTGCTACTTAAACTTTCTGTGCTTTTAATACCCATCTTGACTAACTGGGTTGATAAAAGTGTTTACACTACAGTTGTCATTCACTTCAATTTCAGTGAATCTCGCTCAAAAAAATGAATGTCTTTATATGTATACTTTCACCGGAAAATATATCGAGATATACATCAAATATAGAGTTTAAGTAAATTAAAATCGACATATACTTTTTCGTCCATATTGCCCAGCCCTACTACTACAGTAGTCCTGGAATTGCTGATCTCCATCTTCAGACCATATTTAAACATTCTTTGTTCGTATGGGAGCACCTTTACAGAGTGGGATGTATGCCGACCTGACAGTAAGACTATCATCATATGTTAAAGGTTGTACATACACACATATATAAAACTATATGCATATATATATATATATATATATATATATATATATATATATATATATATAAATAAATGGGTTGTACTTGTATAGCGCTTTTCTACCTTCAAGGTACTCAAAGCGCTTTGACACTACTTCCACATTTACCCATTCACACACACATTCACACACTGATGGAGGGAGCTGCCATGCAAGGCGCTAACCAGCACCCATCAGGAGCAAGGGTGAAGTGTCTTGCTCAGGACACAACGAACATGACGAGGTTGGTACGAGGTGGGGATTGAACCAGGGACCCTTGGGTCGCGCACGGCCACTCATATATATATATATATATATATATATATATATATATATATATATACACACACACACAACTATATATATATATATATATATGTATGTATATTAATATATATATATATATATATATATATATATATATATTAGAGATGCGCGGTTTGCGGACACAACCGCGGAGTCCACGGATTATCCGCGGATCGGGCGGTTGAAATAAAAAAAAATTAGATTTTATCCGCGGGTCGGGTCGGGCGGTTGAAATAAAAAAAAATTAGATTTTAAATAGATTCAGGCGGGTGGCAGTTAAACCAATTCGGAAATATACATACATAGTTAAATGTTGTTACCCACATACGAAAAACGAGCAGGCACCTGCAGCATATGCCACAACAGAAGAAGAAGAAAAAAAGAGATGGACACTTTTACGGAGCGGAGAAGGGACGCCTCGCCGAGAGGGCCCCACCGGGAGCCGTAGCTGAGGCGATCCGCGAGAAGGGCCCGACGCACGTCCAGGGTCACCACCGCGCCCACCGCACCGACATCCCGCCTCGTCCGCCTTCGCCGCGGCCGGGGTCACGCGCAGCAGGTAAGCAGCTTACCTGCCCGCCACCCCCGTGGCCGGGGGCTCGTAACATGGGTCACTCCGCGCGCTCCGCCCGCGCAGCTTACCTGCCCGCCACCCCTGTTGCCGGGGGCGCGTAACAGGGGTCACTCCGCGCGCAGTGCGCTCACGAAAGGGGTGGGGCTCACCCTGGTTGATATAGACAGCAGGACGGTGGCCATGGAAGTCGGAACCCGCTAAGGAGTGTGTAACAACCCACCTGCCGAATCAACTAGCCCTGAAAATGGATGGCGCTGGAGCGTCGGGCCCATACCCGGCCGTCGCCGGCAGCGAGACGCGCTTGGAGGTGCGCTCAGCGCGGCTCCCATATGATTGCGCACTGGTGTGCGTCTGGGCCGTGACAGCGTGGCACGCGAATGTCTGTGCTGCATTGGATCAGTCTCCTTTCTTTAACAGGCAAAAGCTTTATAACCTCACTAATGCCTTGCATCGTCTATATTAGATATATAACAACGGGCGGGTGCGGTTCTGATTAAATGTTAGATCAGGTAGATGGCGGATGGTTGACGACTTTCTGATGCGGTTGCGGATGAAATAATTGCCTATCCGCGCATCTCTAATATATATATATATATATATATATACACACACACACAACTATATATATGTATGTATATTTATATATATATATATATATATATATATATACACATATATATAAAATTGTATACATAAAGTTATATATATATATAACTATATATATATATATCAGTGTTTTTCAACCACTGTGCCGCGGCACACTAGTGTGCCGTGAGACACAGTCTGGTGTGCCGTGGGAGATGATCAAATTTCACCTATTTGGGTTAAAAATATTTTTTGCAAACCAGTAATTATAGTCTGCAAATTATGTGTTGTTGTTGAGTGTCGGTGCTGTCTAGAGCTCGGCGGAGTAACCGTGTAATACTCTTCCATATCTGTAGGTGGCAGCCGGTAGCTAATTGCTTTGTAGATGTCGGAAACAGCGGGAGGCAGGGTGTAGGTAAAAAGGTATCTAATGCTTAAACCAAAAAATAAACAAAAGGTGAGTGCCCCTAAGAAAAGGCATTGAAGCTTAGGGAAAGCTATGCAGAACAAAACTAAAACTGAACTGGCTACAAAGTAAACAAAAACAGAATGCTGGACGACAGCAAAGACTTACAGCGTGTGGAGCAGATGGCGTCCACAAAGTACCTCCGTCCACGACATGACAATCAACACAAAAATAGGAGCGCAAGACAAGAACTAAGACACCACACACAGGAAAACACCCAAAAACTCAAAATAATTCACGGCGGGATGTGACAGGTCGTGACAGTACACCTACTTTGAGACAAGTGCTACAGTGATGCATGCTTGGTTATGGTTATGGTTTGAATTCATATTCGACGATTGCGACAACTTTTTACTGTCAACTGAGTTTCGTTTTTTTTAACAATTTATGCTGGTGGTGTGCCTCCGGATTTTTTCAACGCTAAAAATGTGCCTTGGCTCAAAAAAGGTTGAAAAACACTGATATATATAACTAGATATATATATATATCAAAGCCATATCGGATTTTATAGTAACTGTTTTGTGATAAATAAAACAAGTTCATTTGGCTCCATGTATTAAGGACAGAAAGTGTGATCAAGCAGAATGTAAACATACCTTGAACGTGTAGCCCAATTTGAGTCTTGCTAACAGCTTCCAGTTGATGTCGCTCCTTCTCTTTTGTTCGAGAAACTTCGTCGTCATACGACACTGTCGTTCTTTCGAATAGCCCAAATGCTTCATCTGCTGCCGCCATTATTCGCCCTTTTCGACGACTCTTTTGATGATTAGAATGTTTTCAATTGGATTCCACCTCACCGTTTTCCGCTTTTGTCTTGCGTTTCTGCAGTGTTGCTCACTTCCGCCCTTCTCTCCCTCTTCTTCTTCTTGGTTGTTTCACGGCGGTTAGAAACTGGTTTAGCGCATTACCGCCACCCTCCGGATGTGAATGATCATTTTTTAAATTGTTTTGACGTCTCCGTCACAACCATAGACATCTTATTAGGGTACGCAGCATCGAGCGCTACTGCCTACTGGCGCTGACGAGACGCGGGGCCGCCATCTTGGAGTGGTGATCCGCTCCACTCGGTGCAATTCATTTGGCAGGAGCAATGAACTGTCAGCGCATTTAATTCATCTTACCTCACTGAATACCACTGATTTTCACACGCTTTTTTGTCATACATGTCAATCAATCAATCAATCTTTATTTATATAGCCCTAAATCACAAGTGTCTCAAAGGGCTGCACAAGCCACAACGACATCCTCGGTACAAAGCCCACATAAGGGCAAGGAAAAACTCACCCCAGTGGGACGTCGATGTGAATGACTATGAGAAACCTTGGAGAGGACCGCATATGTGGGTAACCCCCCCCCCTCTAGGGGAGACCGAAAGCAATGGATGTCGAGTGGGTCTGACATAATATTGTGAGAGTCCAGTCCATAGTGGATCCAACATAATAGTAAGAGTCCAGTCCATAGTGGGGCCAGCAGGACACCATCCCGAGCGGAGACGGGTCAGCAGCGCAGAGATGTTCCCAGCCGATGCACAGGCGAGCGGTCCACCCCGGGTCCCGACTCTGGACAGCCAGCACTTCATCCATGGCCACCAGACCTGTGCCCCCCCCCCCCCCCCCCCCTCAAGGAAAAGGGGAGCAGAGGAGAAAAGAAAAGAAACGGCAGATCAACTGGTCTAACAGGGGGGCTATTTAAAGGCTAGAGTATACAAATGAGTTTTAAGATGGGACTTAAATGCTTCTACTGAGGTAGCATCTCTAATTGTTACCGGGAGGGCATTCCATAGTACTGGAGCCCCAATAGAAAACGCTCTATAGCCCGCAGACTTTTTTGGGGCTCTGGGAATCACTAATAAGCCGGAGTTCTTTGAACGCAGATTTCTTGCCGGGACATATGGTACAATGCAATCGACAAGATAGGACGGAGCTAGACCGTGTAGTATTTTATACGTAAGTAGTAAAACCTTAAAGTCACATCTTAAGTGCACAGGAAGCCAGTGCAGGTGAGCCAGTATAGGCGTAATATGATCAAACTATGATAAAGGACACATGTTTTATTATTCATAGTTAGATTAACAGTAATATAATATTCTTACACGCTATAAGCAGAGGTGGGTAGTAACGCGCTACATTTACTCCGTTACATCTACTTGAGTAACTTTTGGGATAAATTGTACTTCTAAGAGTAGTTTTAATGCAACATACTTTTACTTTTAATTGAGTATATTTATAGAGAAGAAACGCTACTTTTACTCCGCTACTTTTATCTACATTCAGCTCGCTATCCATCCATCCATCCATCCATCTTCTTCCGCTTATCCGAGGTCGGGTCGCGGGGGCAGCAGCCTAAGCAGGGAAGCCCACACTTCCCTCTCCCCAGCCACTTCGTCCAGCTCTTCCCGGGGGACCCCGAGGCGTTCCCAGGCCAGCCGGGAGACATAGTCTTCCCAACGTGTCCTGGGTCTTCCCCGTGGCCTCCTACCGGTCGGACGTGCCCTAAACACCTCCCTAGGGAGGCGTTCGGGTGGCATCCTGACCAGATGCCCGAACCACCTCATCTGGCTCCTCTCGATGTGGAGGAGCAGCGGCTTTACTTTGAGCTCCCCCCGGATGACAGAGCTTCTCACCCTATCTCTAAGGGAGAGCCCCGCCACCTGGCGGAGGAAACTCATTTCGGCCGCTTGTACCCGTGATCTTGTCCTTTCGGTCATAACCCAAAGCTCATGACCATAGGTGAGGATGGGAACGTAAATCGACCGGTAAATTGAGAGCTTTGCCTTCCGGCTCAGCTCCTTCTTCACCACAACGAATCGTAATTAAAGACTAATATGTACAAGACTGATGAGACAAGATGACACTTTTACTGTAAATACAAAGCTTTATCACTTGGACTGTTCAACCCCAGGCCACTCTTGTAGCTGAATGTTTTCTACATTTTAAGATTAGGAACCATATGTAGCACTCTGGACATCATTCGTTCATTCATTGGTATTATTTATGTTCTTAACTGGGCCACCCCCATATCTTTATAAATGACATGTCATTTGTAAAGACATGCCAGGCTGACAATAGGATAATGTAAACAACACTGCCAGAGCCGCAATGAGTTTATATATTATTTATATATTATTGGCAGAAATAGAGGGCCCCAAAATCAAATTTTGCTTAGGGCCCCATGGAGGCTTGGGCCGGCACTGTACATGTACCTATGATAAAGGACACATGTTTTATTATTCATAGTTAGATTAACAGTAATATAATATTCTTACACGCTATAAGCAGAGGTGGGTAGTAACGCGCTACATTTACTCCGTTACATCTACTTGAGGAACTTTTGGGATAAATTGTACTTCTAAGAGTAGTTTTAATGCAACGTACTTTTACTTTTACTTGAGTATATTTATAGAGAAGAAACGCTACTTTTACTCCGCTACTTTTATCTACATTCAGCTCGCTATCCATCCATCCATCCATCCATCTTCTTCCGCTTATCCGAGGTCGGGTCGCGGGGGCAGCAGCCTAAGCAGGGAAGCCCAGACTTCCCTCTCCCCAGCCACTTCGTCCAGCTCTTCCCGGGGGATCCCGAGGCGTTCCCAGGCCAGCCGGGAGACATAGTCTTCCCAACGTGTCCTGGGTCTTCCCCGTGGCCTCCTACCGGTTGGACGTGCCCTAAACACCTCCCTAGGGAGGCGTTCGGGTGGCATGCTGACCAGATGCCCGAACCACCTCATCTGGCTCCTCTCGATGTGGAGGAGCAGCGGCTTTACTTTGAGCTCCCCCCGGATGACAGAGCTTCTCACCCTATCTCTAAGGGAGAGACCCGCCACCCGGCGGAGGAAACTCATTTCGGCCGCTTGTACCCGTGATCTTGTCCTTTCGGTCATAACCCAAAGCTCATGACCATAGGTGAGGATGGGAACGTAGATCGACCGGTAAATTGAGAGCTTTGCCTTACGGCTCAGCTCCTTCT
>NC_084550.2:4905000-5030000 GCF_033978685.3 Nerophis lumbriciformis
AAAGTAATCCCCCGAATCCTATTTTCAACAGTCCGCTCATTTGAGCAGGAAAACGCTGAACACCATCTTTGTTTTCTACCTGTCAACTGTCAGTTTAGGCTGCTCGCCGGCTCCTCATCACCACTTCAAGATGGCGGCCCAATTTCTCGCTTCACAGCAGCCAATGCTGCATCTACTTATAGGATGTCTATGGTCACAACCGCCTGCTGTAAATCCTCCATTAATTCTTCCATTGATAAATATTTTTAATCCATACTTGCCAACTCTCCCGGATTTTCCGGGAGACTCCCGAAATTCAGCGCCTCTCCCGAAAACCTCCCGGGACAAATATTCTCCCGAAAATTTCCCGAAATTCAGGCGGAGCTGGAGGCCACGCCCCCTCCAGCTCCATACAGACCTGAGTGATGTGTTGACAGCCTGTTCACACGTCCGCTTTCCCACAATATAAACAGCTAATGATCGAGGGCGAGTTCTTGGTTTCTTATGTGGGTTTATTGTTAGGCAGTTTCATTAACGTCCTCCCAGCGGGTAACAACACACAACAGCAGCAGTCAAGTTTTCGTCTACCACAAAGCAGTTCGTCTGCCGTAAACAGCAATGTTGTGAAACTTTTAAACAGGACAATACTGCCATCTACTGTACATGCATATGTGACCCACCCATAATGTGTCACATTTTTGTGTTGATTTATTTATTTTATTTTGTGGTTTGAATTCGTTTTTGGAGCTGTCATTACACATTTATCAGTATTCACATTGGTCAGTAGGGAACAGTAGGGTGTTTCTTCCCAATTGAATGCTATCACCTGCAGACCGGAAGTGTCTTGTCATTCTGATGAGCGCGACCAGTCTGTGAACAATTGAAACATCCTGTGTGCTTTTTCCTCCTGTATAACAGGTTAGTTTTGGTGAATCAACTCACTGAATAATATCCATGTGATCTTTATAAGTTTAAGTACACATTCTGATGGTGGAGCCTAACTCTAAAGTGTTTGTGAGTTGTAGTTTGTATTTGTGAATGAATCCAGTGCACAGCTGCAGGAGTCAATACAAAATGGCGACTTGAGTACGCAATGTTTATATAGGAACTTCTGATCCTAATTCAGACTCCCAAATTAGAGCTCCCGTTTTCTTATTGGTTTTATAATGTATATTTGTATAATGTGTGTGTTCTGAAATAGTGACAGAGAATAGAACAAGGATGGACAATTCAACCCTTAACTCAACAATGAGTAGAAGAGTGTTATGTGTGTGTATATGTGTAAATAAATGAACACTGAAATTCAAGTATTTATTTAATTTATTTATATATATATAAATAAATAATAATTTATTATATATATATATATATATATATATATATATATATATATATAATAAAATATATATAAATATATCGCTAGAATTCACTGAAAGTCAAGTATTTTTTATATATCTATCTTAACCACGCCCCCAACCACGCCCCTCGCCCCACCCCCGACCACGCCCCCACCTCCCGAAATCGGAGGTCTCAAGGTTGGCACGTATGACTTATACTCCGAAAAATACGGTAACTTTAACTATACAGAGGGTGACATTTTCAGAGTTATGATAATTATCATAAGCCTGGCAAGGCTGTTTCCCATTTCCTTACTGTTTATTCTTTGTGTGTTCGCACGTGTGCCATCAAATTGCCGTGCCGAGTAAATGTTTTAGCACAGAGCGAACAAGAATATGTTTTTGCACCCGTGTGTGTTCTCATGTGTGCTACCATACTCGCTTTGTAAATGAATCTTTTATTGCAAACTGAGCAACTAAAAGGTTTTTCGCCTGTGTGTATTCTCTTGTGTTTTGCCATATTTGACTTAAAAGTGAATGTTTTACTACAAAATGAACAACTAAAGGGTTTGTCTCCGGTGTGGGTTCTCACGTGTGACAGCATTGTTTCCTTTTGAGAGAACCTTTTACCGCAAAGCATACAACTAAAAGGTTTTTCTCCAGTGTGTGTTCTCATGTGTCTTGTCAAAGTGCACCTCTGAGAAAATATACGGCCACAAACCGAGCAACAGAAAGGTTTTTCCCCGGTGTGCGTTCGCATGTGTTTGACCATGTTGGATTTCTGCGAGAAACCTTCTCCGCAAACTGAACATTTAAAAGGTTTTTCTCCCGTGTGTGTTCTCATGTGCGTCTTCAAAGTACAACTCTGAGAAAATAAACGGCCACAAACCAAGCAACTAAAAGGTTTCTCTACGGTGTGTGTTCTCTCGTGTGTTCTCATGTGTTTCACCATATTTCCCTTTTGAGAGAAATGTTCGCCACAGACTAAGCAACTAAAAGGTTTTTCTCCCGTGTGCGTTCTCATGTGTCGAGACAAATCCCTCTGAAAAGTAAAGCTTTTGGCACAAACGGAGCAAGTCGAACGTTTTTTATCGGTCTTCTTTTTAGCGCGGTTGTTGTTAGTTTGAGTCCTCGTATCACCTTTACAGTCTGTATCGCCGCTCAAAGGTCCTTTGGGATTTTCCATGTCTTCAGCCTCACTATCTGACAGTGGAGCTAGGAGGCTGTCTGGTTGTGATCCTCCACAGTGGTCTCCATGGGCTTCTTCATGTTGTAATGAGCTGCTGCTTGGAGACTCTGTCCCTCGGTTCTTCTCACTTGGACTGTGACGAATCTGAGAGGACTCAGGTGCGTCGTCATCATGGATTTCAGTCTTCGCAGAGACGACAGTCAGTGGAAACTCTGTGAGATCGGCCTCCGAGTCGTGAGTGATCGCCAATTCCTCCCCTTCCTCTTTAATGTCGGGGGGCTGTGGATCCTCCTGCCTCATAGTGGAGCTCCCATCCTGCGATTGATGGGGACGTTCTTCTTGACGAACCATGAGCTGCTGCATGTCTGCAGGACAAAAAAAACACACCTTTATTCATTTTCGTCTGATATTTCATGTACCGTATTTTCCGCACCATAAGGCGCCCTGGGTTAAAAGCCGCGCCTTCAATGAACGGCATATTTCAAAACTTTGTCCACCTATAAGCCGCCCGGTGTTGTAAGCCTCATCTAACTGCGCTAAAGGAATGTCAAAAAAACAGTCAGATAGGTCAGTCAAACTTTAATAATATATTAAAAACCAGCGTGATGTGGGCGCGCATGGAGTCGTATATCAACATGGACAGAGCTACGTGAAAAAAGCCACCCGGCCTCTTCGCGTAAACTTACCTTAACCACTCGCTCATCTTTTCTTCATCCATCCCTTCGAGTTAGCTTTTTATGATGACGCCGGCTGGAAAGGTCTCTTTTGGCAAGGTCTTCCTTTTGAATATCACCATGGGTGGAAGTTTCTGGCCATTAGCATGGCAAGCTAGAACCACAGTGAAGGATGACTTCTCATTCCCTGTGGTGCGAATATTCACCGTACGTGCTCCCGTTGTATCCACAGTGCGTTTCACAGGAATATCAGTTGCTGTGAAATAGTAATCCGTGTGCGGATGGAGAGATTGCGTCTTTTCATGAACCGGATCCCTGACGCTTAGTAGGAGCCATTTTGTGGTCTTTACAGATGTAAACACACAAAGGAAATGAAACGTACGGTGATATCCGCGCGCTTTTTCTTCTTCTACGCGGGCGGGTGGTTGCTTACAGTAGAAGAAGAAGCGCTTCCTGTTCTATGGGGGCGGGTGCTTACCTTGGCGGTTGCTTGCGTAGAAGAAGAAGCGCTTCCTGTTCTACCGGGAAAAAAGATGGCGGCTGTTTACCGAAGTTGCGAGATCGAAACTTTATGAAAATGAATCGTAATATTAATCCATATATAAAGCGCACCGGGTTAAAAGCCGCACTGTCAGCTTTTGAGTAAATTTGTGGTTTTTAGGTGCGGCTAATAGTGCGGAAAATACGGTAATTGCCAACCCCTGATCTACTGGACCATCATAAGGCATGAGCTTTAGCATGCTGACATGCTCATATTTCACAATAAAATCAAATCGGCGAGCTCTCCATCCATCCATCCATCCATCCATCTTCTTCCGCTTATCCGAGGTCGGGTCGCGGGGGCAGCAGCCTAAGCAGGGAAGCCCAGACTTCCCTCTCCCCAGCCACTTAGTCCAGCTCTTCCTGCGGGACGCCGAGGCGTTCCCAGGCCAGCCGGGAGACATAGTCTTCCCAACGTGTCCTGGGTCTTCCCCGCGGCCTCCTACCGGTCGGACGTGCCCTAAACACCTCCCTAGGGAGGCGTTCGGGTGGCATCCTGACCAGATGCCCGAACCACCTCATCTGGCTCCTCTCGATGTGGAGGAGCAGCGGCTTTACTTTGAGCTCCTCCCGGATGACAGAGCTTCTCACCCTATCTCTAAGGGAGAGCCCCGCCACCCGGCGGAGGAAACTCATTTGGGCCGCTTGTACCCGTGATCTTGTCCTTTCGGTCATAACCCAAAGCTCATGACCATAGGTGAGGATGGGAACGTAGATCGACTGGTAAATTGAGAGCTTTGCCTTCCGGCTCAGCTCCTTCTTCACCACAACGGATCGATACAGCGTCCGCATTACTGAAGACGCCGCACCGATCCGCCTGTCGATCTCACCATCCACTCTTCCCTCACTCGTGAACAAGACTCCGAGGTACTTGAACTCCTCCACTTGGGGCAAGCTCTGGTGGACAAATTGTCAAACGTTCATTCCAACTAAATGGTTGCAATGGAAGAAAGAGAACATGGATGTTTGTTCAAAACGTACTGGTACATTAAACATTAAAGGGGAACATTATCACAATTTCAAAAGGGTTAAAACCATTAAAAATCAGTTCTCAAAATAGCGCTCAAACTGCATCCAAATCTTTAATTAGTTATTTACAATTGAGGTCTTTGGTATAAGAGGAGGTGCATGAGTGAATGGGTGAGTGAACCAAAGCTCTAAGACAGTGGTTCTTAACCTGGGTTCGATGGAACCCTAGGGGTTCGGTGAGTCGGGTTCAGGGGTTCGGCGGAGGTCAAGACACACCCGACTCATTGCGTAAATAAAAACTTCTCCCTATCGGCGTATTACAGATACGGCAACAGCAGAAGTCAGACTGATTTGCAGGTGTGTAATTTGTTGTGAGTTTATGCACTGTGTTGGTTTTGTTCTTTGAACAAGGTGATGTTCATGCACGGTTCATTTTGTGCACCAGTAAAAAAAACATGGTAACACTTTAGTATGGGGAACATATTTACCATTAATTAGTTGCCTATTAACATGCAAATTAGTAACATATTGGCTCTTAACTAGTCATTATTAAGAACTTATATTAATGCCTTATTCGGCATGGCCTTATTATAACCCTAACCCTCTAACCCTGGTCCTAACCCTCTAACCCTAACCCTAACCAAATAACTCAAAATTAAGTCTTTGTTACTTAGAATATGTTCCCCATACTAAAGTGTTACCAAAAACATATAACTTTGTCTTGAATTTGAAAAAAAACAAAACATTTTATTTTTCACTAAAGAAGGGTTCGGTGAATGCGCACATGAAACTGGTGGGGTTCGGTACCTCCAACAAGGTTAAAGGGGAACATTATCACGATTTCATAATTGTTAAAACCATTAAAAATCAGTTCCCAGTGGCTTATTTTATTTTTCGAAGTTTTTTTCTAAATTTTACCCATCACGCAATATCCCTAAAAAAAAGCTTCAAAGTGCCTGATTTTAACCATCGTTATATACACCCGTCCATTTTCCTGTGACGTCACATAGTGATGCCAACACAAACAAACATGGCGCATAGAACAGCAAGCTATAGCGACATTAGCTCGGATTCAGACTTGGATTTCAGCGGCTTAAGCGATTCAACAGATTACGCATGCATACCTGCCAACTTTTGAAATCAGAAAAACCTAGTAGCCAGGGTCCAAGGGCCGCAGGCCCCGGTAGGTCCAGGACAAAGTCCTGGTGGAGGGTTCAGGGCTTCGCCCCCCGACGCAAAATGATTGATTGCATTCAGACAGGTTAAAATGTTGCTAAAACCATCACTTTTCTATCAGTCACAGTGACTTTTCAAAACAAAAATATTACAGCAAAAATCATATGGGTTGATTGACATGTTTATTCTGTAAGCTAACTTCAATAGTTTGAAATTATTTTGACAGTTAATGCCAGTTATCCTGTCAACCTTTCACAAGACTTCAATTTGTTAATTGAAAGTATAAAGAGTATAAACACTTTTTACAGTAAACAAATGGTAAAACAGTACTAAACAATTCCATTAAAAAAACAATTGGTGTCATTATTAACTTTCTGTCCAAGCTTGTATAATCTACTGCCTTGTTCAATTGTAAAAAATATTCTGTGCCTAAAATTCACATTTCTATCACAATTATCATACTGTAAACATGGTAAGCTAACTTCATTAAAATTAATAGTCCTGTCAATAGCATGGAATTACAATTCAAATGTAGTTTTTTTGTAAGCCTTTCAAAAGAATTCCAAATATGAAAAATTAATGAAAATTAATTGAAGCCATCAGACACTTGAAAAGTGGCACATCACATCTCTATTGTAATCATTTTAACTTTTCAACAGAAATAGCACTGCAAAAATATTAAGGACATACTTCTGTATTTTGGTAGTTATGCTGTCAACATTTAACAAGATTTCTTCAACTTGGACTTGTTTTAAATGTTTTATGCCACTTCAAGTTGTCAAAGACGTGCTGTGAAATACAGCCGACAAGATTGCGCACCAAACACGAAGCAAGGCCAAAGTGCATGCGGTGCAGGAGAACAAAGGACTTCTTTCATTTAAGGTTTGTGATAAACCATCAAACTCATTCGTTAAAAGGACTCTATAGTAATATAAAGCGAGTTTTTCTGGACATTATCATGCAAGAAAAGTTTATTTTTGGGACCGCAATCACCGTGTAATGATTTTTAAAGGTTGCATTACAAACATTTAACTGTGCCATGTGATCAGCCAGTGCGATTGGAAATCCATGCTCAATTATTGCTTCCGTAAATAAAACTTCGGCATTCATCACATCCAAAGAATCTGTTTGGGCGACGAAAAACGTTGAAAGTTTTCCACTTGTATCGCTAGCAACGGCATTAGACTTGTGTTTTTTTGTCCCAACGTGGTCTTTTACATCGCTAATTCCTCCGTGTCCGATCGAAAAATCTTGTCTGCACAAGGTGCAATTCGCGTAGTTTTCACCCTTTTTTTTTTTTTAATTAATGAAAAACCGTATTTTTTATCACTGCAACCGTAACCCGGAATAGGTTGATGAAAACCGTACGAATTACGGGAAAACCGGAGTAGTTGGCAGGTATGCGCATGTATTGGAACGGATGGTTGTAGTGTGGAGGCAGGTAGCGAAAACGAAATTGAAGAAGAAACTGAAGCTATTGAGCCATATCGGTTTGAACCGTATGCAAGCGAAACCGACGAAAACGACACGACAGCCAGCGACACGGGAGAAAGCGAGGACGAATTCGGCGATCGCCTTCTAACCAACGATTGGTATGTGTTTGTTTGGCGTTAAAGGAAACTAACAACTATGAACTAGGTTTACAGCATATGAAATACATTTGGCAACAACATGCACTTTGAGAGTGCAGACAGCCCAATTTTCATCAATTAATATATTCTGTAGACATACCCTCATCCGCTCTCTTTTCCTGAAAGCTGATCTGTCCAGTTTTGGAGTTGATGTCAGCAGGCCAGGGAAGCTAGGGTCGATATTCTTCTCTTGATCATCTTCGGTGGCATAAGGGACGGTGTGAGCCAAGACATCCAGGGGGTTTAGCTCGCTCGTCTGCGGGAACAAACTGCCGCCATTGCTTGCCGTGCTACCGAGGTCCTTTGTCCCTGAATTGCTCACACACTCCGGCAGATTCAACGGGGGTCTGGCGGCAGATTTCTTTGACTTTATGGTTGGAAATGCATCTGCTTTGAGTGTCGCAGGATATCCACACATTCTTGCCATCTCTGTCGTAGCATAGCTTTCGTCGGTAAAGTGTGCGGAACAAACGTCCGATTTCTTGCCACTTTGGCATCTTTGGGCCACTGGTGCAACTTGAATCCGTCCCTGTTCGTGTTGTTACACCCTCCGACAACACACCGACGAGGCATGATGTCTCCAAGGTACGGAAAACAGTCGAAAAAACGGAAAATAACAGAGCTGATTTGACTCGGTGTTTGAGAAAATGGCGGATTGCTTCCCGATGTGACGTTACAACGTGACGTCATCGCTCCGAGAGCGAATAATAGAAAGGCGTTTAATTCGTCAAAATTCACCCATTTAAAGTTCGGAAATCGGTTAAAAAAAAAAAGAAGGTCTTTTTTCTGCAACATCAAGGTATATATTGACGCTTACATAGGTCTGGTGATAATGTTTAATGATCTTTCAAAAGTCTGTTACTGTTGGAATGCTGACGATTTACAACGTTTGAAAAAACGGATGTCACAGTTAGTAGTTGGTTGTGTTTATTTTGAACATGCATACAAGATTATATTATGTTACCACATGTTTACAGTTTCGCAAATCAAAAGCAGGACATTTGAATACATATTTCATGGATAAAGGGTATGTATGTTGGCAGCTAAAGACATACTTGCCAACCTTGAGACCTCCGATTTCGGGAGGTGGAGGGAGGGGGGTGTGGTGGGCGTGGTCGGGGGTGGGACGGGGGGAGTGGTTGGGGCGGGGGCGTGGTTAGGGGCGTGGTTAAGAGGGGAGGAGTATATTTACAGCTAGAATTCACCAAGTCAAGTATTTCATAAATATATATATATATATATATGTATGTGTGGGAAAAAAATCACAAGACTATTTCATCTCTACAGGCCTGTTTCATGAGGGGGGGTACCCTCAATCATCAGGAGATTTTAATGGGAGCATTCGCATACCATGGTTTATATAGGGCACAGAGTGGGTGGGTACAGGCTGGCCTAGGGGCGTGGTGATTGGCTCATGTGTTACCTAGGAGGTGTTTCCGTCTATGGCGGCATGTTGTTACAATTTCGCTGCGCTTGTTGAGGGATGACAGGTCTGGACGGTAAATAATAAACAGTTTCTCTTTCAAGCATAAGTTGCATCTTTTATTACCACTATTGTAAGGTGTGCTGAATGCAAGAATTTGCCATGTTATTGAATATTCAACATTATTGTCTTTGAGGTCCCAAATGTGTTTGCTGAGTTCTGTGGTATTTCGCAGGTTTTTGTTCCTGAAAGAAGCCTTGTGATTGTTCCATCTGGTTTTGAATTCTCCCTCGGTTAATCCTACATATGTGTCGGATGTGTTAATGTCCTTGCATATTACCTTAGATTGGTAGACAACTGATGTTTGTAAGCACCCCCCGTTGAGAAGGCAATCAGGTTTCTTTCGACAGTTACATCCTTTGTTGGTTTTGGAGTCGCTCTGTCTGGGGGCCGACGGCTCATTTGCAATTGTTTTGTTGTGGTTTGAGATGATTTGTCGTATATTGTTCATGCAGCTGTAGCTCAATTTAATGTTGTTCTTGTTGAATACTTTTCTTAGGGTGTTGTCTTTGGGAAAGTGTTTGTCAATCAGATTGAGGAATTTGTGTCCAATGTTCGTTGAGACGTTTTTGCTGTATGGGGGGTTGTATATATATATATATATATATATATATATTTCAGTGTTCATTTATTTACACATATACACACACATAACACTCATCTACTCATTGTTGAGTTAAGGGTTGAATTGTCCATCCTTGTTCTATTCTCTGTCACTATTTTTCTAACCATGCTGAACACCCTCTCTGATGATGCATTGATGTGTGGCACGCACAAAAGTGCTTTCATCAAATGCATTAGAGTCTGGAATCTTCCATCTCTCCCTAGCATGGCCCAAAACCGGTCAATCTTTGCTTCCTGAGGAAGATCTTCAGTGCCAAGCACTTGGTAGGCCACTACTTCTTCCCGGAGGCTATCCAGGTCCAATCGCAGCTGCGGCTTGGAACTTACAAGCTGTTATGAGAGTAGCGTATGTGTGTGTGTGGCCCTTTAATAGGTGAGCATGTGAGGTGAGTGACGTCAGTGAGTGTGTGGGCGAGAGAAGAGAGGGGGCGGTAGCGTGAGTGCGGGCGGGACTAGTTTGTTTTGTGTTGGATTGGCTGTGTGCAAGCAATCAATAAAGCAAGATTTGCAACTAATCGCCGGACTCAGGCAGGAAAGGTGCAACAAAGCGTATTTCTTCATCTTACTCGTCGTCGGCGTCGCCATGGCTGTATCTTCCTCGTTCTTCTGCTTCGTCTCCTTGTTGTGTGCGCAGTTGTGCACTGCACTCTCTAAAAGCCGTATATGTTATTGATGTTATAGATGGCAGTATTGTCCTGTTTAAGAGTGTCACAACATTGCTGTTTACGGCAGACGAACTGCTTTACGGTAGACGAAAACATGACTGCTGTAGTTGTGTGTTGTTGCCGCGCTGGGAGGACGTTAATGAAACTGCCTAACAATAAACCCACATAAGAAACCAAGAACTCGCCCGCGATCATTCTACACTTATAATGTGATTGGGCAGGCACGCTGTTTATATCGTGGGAAAGCGGACTCGGGTCCGCATGGAGCTGGAGGGGGCGTGGCCTCCAGCTCCGCCTGAATTTCGGGAGATTTTCGGGAGAAAATTTGTCCCGGGAGGTTTTCGGGAGAGGCGCTGAATTTCGGGAGTCTCCCGGAAAATCCGGGAGGGTTGGCAATTATGGCTAAAGATGAAGATCTTCATGTAAACATTAAAATAATATTCTACATTTAAATCATCTTTACTGTAATATTAGTCTCAACTTTGTTGTCTCAGAGTATTCTCGAAATCATTCATACTTTTCCCCATGAATAGCCTTCTGTATGTACAGGTAAAAGCCAGTAAATTAGAATATTTTGAAAAACTTGATTTATTTCAGTAATTGCATTCAAAAGGTGTAACTTGTACATTATATTTATTCATTGCACACAGACTGATGCATTCAAATGTTTATTTCATTTAATTTTGATGATTTGAAGTGGCAACAAATGAAAATCCAAAATTCCGTGTGTCACAAAATTAGAATATTACTTAAGGCTAATACAAAAAAGGGATTTTTAGAAATGTTGGCCAACTGAAAAGTATGAAAATGAAAAATATGAGCATGTACAATACTCAATACTTGGTTGGAGCTCCTTTTGCCTCAATTACTGCGTTAATGCGGCGTGGCATGGAGTCGATGAGTTTCTGCCACTGCTCAGGTGTTATGAGAGCCCAGGTTGCTCTGATAGTGGCCTTCAACTCTTCTGCGTTTTTGGGTCTGGCATTCTGCATCTTCCTTTTCACAATACCCCACAGATTTTCTATGCGGCAGAGTGGACCGACACCAGCAGATGACATGGCACCCCAAACCATCACCCAACCATGCAAATTTTGCATTTCCTTTGGAAATCGAGGTCCCAGAGTCTGGAGGAAGACAGGAGAGGCACAGGATCCACGTTGCCTGAAGTCTAGTGTAAAGTTTCCACCATCAGTGATGGTTTGGGGTGCCATGTCATCTGCTGGTGTCGGTCCACTCTGTTTCCTGAGATCCAGGGTCAACGCAGCCGTCTACCAGCAAGTTTTAGAGCACTTCATGCTTCCTGCTGCTGACCTGCTCTATGGAGATGGAGATTTCAAGTTCCAACAGGACTTGGCGCCTGCACACAGCGCAAAATCTACCCGTGCCTGGTTTACGGACCATGGTATTTCTGTTCTAAATTGGCCCGCCAACTCCCCTGACCTTAGCCCCATAGAAAATCTGTGGGGTATTGTGAAAAGGAAGATGCAGAATGCCAGACCCAAAAACGCAGAAGAGTTGAAGGCCACTATCAGAGCAACCTGGGCTCTCATAACACCTGAGCAGTGCCAGAAACTCATCGACTCCATGCCACGCCGCATTAACGCAGTAATTGAGGCAAAAGGAGCTCCAACCAAGTAATGAGTATTGTACATGCTCATATTTTTCATTTTCATACTTTTCAGTTGGCCAACATTTCTAAAAATCCCTTTTTTGTATTAGCCTTAAGTAATATTCTAATTTTGTGACACACGGAATTTTGGATTTTCATTTGTTGCCACTTCAAATCATCAAAATTAAATGAAATAAACATTTGAATGCATCAGTCTGTGTGCAATGAATAAATATAATGTACAAGTTACACCTTTTGAATGCAATTACTGAAATAAATCAAGTTTTTCAAAATATTCTAATTTACTGGCTTTTACCTGTATTTATCATCCACATTTCTCTTGTACTTTTCGTTATATTGTGAAAACAGTTAGGTAATCCCCCATGTCATTAATAAGCGAATTGTCTGTTAGTCATTATTAAAGATATTATCAATGAACATGGCACAGTGGCCTGTTATTCTGATCCCTGAGTTGAGAAAATATTGTAGACATACTTTCAACGTGTAGCACAGTTTGAGTCTTGCTAGAAGCTTCCAGTTGTCGTCGATGTCGCTCTTTCTCCTCTCTCCATCGAGATAGTTCCTCCTCGTACGACGCTATCGTTCTTTCAAACAGCGCGAATATTTCATCGGCTGCCGCCATTAGTCGCTCCTTCACCAAGTCTTTCAACATAATTTGACCTTTAAGCGAATAAACAAAACACGCATTTGAAGGTCCGCTAACGCTCGCCTTATTTTAATTGTTTTACACTTCCGCTTTCTTCTTCTTCTTCTTCTTTAGACTTAACGGCTGGCATCGTCTGTGGTGCATTACCGCCTCCTCTGTTACTGCTGCGCCATTACATCCTCCACATTTTTTAATACGGTTTTGATTGATTGATTGAGACTTTTATTAGTAGATTGCACAGTACAGTACATATTCCGTACAATTGACCACTAAATGGTAACACCCCAATAAGTTTTCAGACTTGCTTAAGTCGGGGTCCACGTTAATCAATTCATGGTATAAATCAGGGGTGCTCACACTTTTTCTGCAGGCGAGCTACTTTTCAATTGATCAAGTCGTGGGGATCTACCTCATTCATATATATCATTTATATTTACTTATTTATGAAATATATGTTTTTGTTAACAAGTTAAAGGTGTTTAATGATAATACAAGTATGTTTAATACATATAGTTAATATTGTTAACAAGTTAAAGGTGTTTAAAGATAATGCAAGCATGTTTAACACATATAGTTAATATTGTTAACAAGTTAAAGGTGTTTAAAGATAATGCAAGCATGTTTAACACATATAGTTAATATTGTTAACAAGTTAAAGGTGTTTAAAGATAATACAAGCATGTTTAACACATATAGTTAATATTGTTAATAAATTAAAGGTGTTTAAAGATAATACAAGCATGTTTAACACATATAGATTCATTTCTTTCATGAAGACAAGAATATAAGTTGGTGTATTACCTGATTCTGATGACTTGCATTGATTGGAATCAGACAGTGGTGCTGATAACGTCCGCATTTTCCAATGGAGGAGAAAAAAAAAGTCCTCCTTTCTGTCCAATACCACATGAAAATGGTTGGTTTTTGGCATCTTATTTGTCCAGCTTCCGTACTCCTCTGTATACACTTTACAAGAAATACATTGTCGGTAAACTCCGTAGCTTGCTAGCTTGTGCACGCCAGCTTTCAGAGACTCTTATTTTGTTAGTGCAACTGTGCAACTGTGCAGTCGGTCTTTGTAGTTTTGACGACAGGTACGGCGCCAGAGTCTGTTGAAATAAAGTGTTTCTCGCCTTCCAGTCGGTAATTTTAATGAGCTGGCAGCAGCCAGCGTCATCTCAGAAGACCCTCGGGTGCCGTGAATGTCAATCAAGTGACGAAAGAGACGTCATAGTGAAGATTTGTGATCGCTCATTTTTAGGACTATTTTTTTAATGCCTGGCTGGTGATCGACTGACACACCCTCCGAGATCGACCGGTAGATCGCGATCGACGTAATGAGCACCCCTGGTATAAATAGTCAGTTCATAGTTATCATTTTAATGATATCATCCAACATATTGATTATGTTATTGTATTGAAAGTGCACCGTCCACTTTGTTGTTGAAACCTCCTTCATTTTATCTGGCTTTTCTTCCCTAAAATTGCAATTTTCAGTTTACAGTTAAAGTTAAAGTACCAATTATTGTCACACACACACTAGGTGTGGCGAAATTATTCTCTGCATTTGACCCATCACCCTTGATCACGCCCTAGGAGGTGAGGGGGAGCAGTGGGCAGCAGCGGTGGCCGCACCCGAGAATCATTTTTGGTGATTTAATACCATGAAGCTCTCTGCGTACTGTACGTGGGCTAATTGGAAGGTCACGTGAAGTTTGGCGCTCTGTAGCAACTGACTGTGCAGAAAGTCGGCGACCTCTTTGCACTATGCGCTTCAGCATCCGCTGACCCCTCTCTTGTCAGTTTACCATGAAGCTCTCTGCGTACTGTACGTGGGCTAATTGGAAGGTCACGTGAAGTTTGGCGCTCTGTAGCAACTGACTGTGCAGAAAGTCGGCGACCTCTTTGCACTATGCGCTTCAGCATCCGCTGACCCCTCTCTTGTCAGTTTACGTGGCCTACCACTTGGTGGCTGAGTTGCTGTTGTTCCCAAACTCTTCCGTGTTCTTCTAATAAAGCCGACAGTATTTAGGAGCGAGGAAATTTCACGACTGGTTTTGTTGCACAGGTGGCATCCTATGACAGTTCCACACTGGAAATCACTGAGAGCGGCCCATTCTTTCACAAATGTTTGTAGAAACAGTCTCCATGCCTAAGTGTTTGATTTTATACACCTGTGGCCGGGTCAAGTGATTAGGACACCTGATTCCGATCATTTGGATGGGTGGCCAAATATGGCAATACAGTGGATATACTCCCGAATGAAATGGAGACTTCAGCACAGAATAAATTACTGTTTCAAACCACAGTGGCAAAAGGACAATAACCGGGCCAAAGAAAAAGTGCAAAACATTTGTCTAAAAAAAAAAGACATTAACAAACTCCATCTGTACATGTATGGAAATTAATAAAATTGAACATATTTCTTTCCAGGACTGTAATCCCATGTAACTTTTATACCAGCGTGTACAACCTTTTCTTTGAACTGTTTTGTAACCAAAAGCGGTGGCTGTTTACGACCCCCATTCCTTTGGAAACAGCGGTTGCCATGTAATCAGGGAAAGTCCAAATAAAAGAGGAGGTGTACAATCTTTCGTCAGAGCGTGGTGAGACACTGTACAAGGGTACAGGTGTAGGCGTTTCTCCTCAATTGAGCCAAATTGAATTCTGTCTCTGTTTAATTCCTTGCTTCTTGTCTTGTTTAATAAATGTCATCAGTGTTTGAACCTGACAACTGCAGCCTTGAGTATTGGTTGATGCCAATTTTGATCTGATACGGTATCAGCACAAATCTTTCAAACATGTATTATGTTGTAGTGTGTAATGCTAGAAAAGGTTTGAACAAGAAAACAATGGTATGTATGAAAAACACTAACTTATTCATTATCAACTGTCTAGAATTGATTCACAGTAATCCCTTGTTTATCGCTGTTAATTGGTTCCGGACATGATCGCGATTTTTTTTTGTGTTATACTTTGTAGCACTTTGACATTTGAACAAATGTAAAGTGCGTTACAAATAAATCAATCAATCAATGGGGCGGCATAGCGTAGTGGGTAGAGCAACCGTGCCAGAAACCTGAGGGTTGCAGGTTCGCTCCCCGCCTCTTACCATCCAAAAATCGCTGCCGTTGTGTTCTTGGGCGGGACACTTCACCCTTTTCCCCCGGTGCCACTCACACCGGTGAATTGAATGATGAATGATAGGTGGTGGTCGGAGGGGCCGTTGGCGCAAATTGCAGCCACGCTTCCGTCAGTCTACCCCAGGGCAGCTGTGGCTATGAAAGTAGCTTACCACCACCAGGTGTGAATGATTGATGGGTTCTACATGTAAAGCGACTTTGGGTACTTAGAAAAGCGCTATATAAATCCCAGTTATTAATGTTTATTTATATAGCCCTATATATATATATATATATATATATATATGTGTGGGGAAAAAATCACAAGACTATTTCATCTCTACAGGCCTGTTTCATGAGGGGGGGTACCCTCAATCATCAGGAGATTTTAATGGGAGCATTCGCATACCATGGTTTATATAGGGCACAGAGTGGGTGGGTACAGGCTGGTCTAGGGGCGTGGTGATTGGCTCATGTGTTACCTAGGAGGTGTTTCCGTCTATGGCGGCATGTTGTTACAATTTCGCTGCGCTTGTTGAGGGATGACAGGTCTGGACGGTAAATAATAAACAGTTTCTCTTTCAAGCATAGGTTGCATCTTTTATTACCACTATTGTAAGGTGTGCTGGATGCAAGAATTTGCCATGTTATTGAATATTCAACATTATTGTCTTTGATGTCCCAAATGTGTTTGCTGAGTTCTGTGGTATTCCGCAGGTTTTTGTTCCTGAAAGAAGCCTTGTGATTGTTCCATCTGGTTTTGAATTCTCCCTCGGTTAATCCTACATATGTGTCGGATGTGTTAATGTCCTTGCGTATTACCTTAGATTGGTAGACAACTGATGTTTGTAAGCACCCCCCGTTGAGAGGGCAATCAGGTTTATATATATATATACACATTATATTATTTATTATTATTATTGTCTATTGTGAGCAAACTGTGGTGCTGAATTTTCCCCAGGGATCAATAAAGTACTTTCTATTCTATTCTTCACAAATGTTTGTAGAAACAGTCTCCACGCCTAAGTGCTTGATTTTATACACCTGTGGCCCGGGCCAAGTGGTTAGGACACCTGATTCTGATCATTTGGATGGGTGGCCAATATTTTGGCAATATAGTGTACATATACACGTATATTCATATATTACTCATCGTTAAACACGGCCCTCTGAGGGCCACCATAACTGCGACGTGGCCCTCAATTAAAACAAGTTGGACACACCTGCACTAGTTGGTCTTTGAGTTTATCAAAATGCTGTTATCAACCACTGTTTGTCAATGATTTTTGTAACGGTAATTTACCGGGCGTTATCATTAAAACCGTGTTAGAATAATTATGTGTAAGTTATCACACAACTTTAGTATGCTTAAAGTCCGTTGCTATAGTTATTAGCTAATGTGCTTAAGCTGTACTTTTTCTATCTGTGCAAGGACAAAACTTCTTGTCTGAGGGGTGGCCTCAGCCGCAGATGTTAACTTTGTTTTAGCCCGCTAACAGCCAAGGAACTTCAAGGACCTCAACGAAGATAAGACGAAGGCGAAATCACCAGCACATTCCGTCACGTATTGTGCGTACTGGAGCGGCTTTGCATGATATATGTGACCACTCCTTTTAGAGGCGGCCTCAGCGATGTTGACTGGGGAACTCCTGAATAGAGGGACGCAGGATCTGTACCTTAGAGCGTAGGGCGCGACTGTGACTATGTGTGTAGCTCCATGCGTTCTCCCCATGAGCTAAATTGAACTCTGTCCCTGCATGATTCCTTGCTTCTTGTCTGTTTAATAGATGTCATCAGTGTTTGAACCTGACAAACTGTCACATTTTTGGTACAGAATTGATTCTCGATTCACATGCAGGAAAAAAAACACCCCTACAGATCAATAAGCACACACCCATGTATAACTTTGCAAAAAAGACAGGACATGCACAAATATTTCTAGGTCAAAAAAGTGTATTTCACGCTAAATAGACAAAAAAAACGGTCCTATATGGGTTATTCAAAATAATAAACTCTATCCCAGTTTGTTGTAATCCTATGGGTTGTACATTTTTTGGCCACACACAATCACCATGATTTAAGTCTGCACATACATTTCACACCAAAATGAAGTGAAAATTTAACGCACATTATACAGTATTGAAGTACAACAATAATGAAGTTTAGCAATTAAGCTTCATTTTTTTAGGGAATCTCCGATAGGCTACACCAGGTGTCGGCAACCCAACATGTTGAAGAGCCATATTGGACCAAAGATACAAAAAAAAAAATCTGTCTTCTTTTAATGGATTTATTACAATCTTTGCGTGTTGGGTAACGTTTGCTGTGGTCTGGAACAACATGGCACACAAACAACTATCAGAAATGCAGCCAATATTACATACAGATAGTGTCATGAGACATGCAAATATAAAGTAAATACACAGAGGACATGAGTAAAGGACATTAAATGAGCTCAAATGTACCTACAAACGAGGCATTATGATGCAATATGTACATACAGCTAGCCTATTTAGCATGTTAGCACCGATTAGCTTGCAGTCATGGCGGTATGGCGTAGTGGGTAGAGCAACCGTGCCAGGAACCTGAGGGTTGCAGGTTCGCTCCCCGCCTCTTACCATCCAAAAATCGCTGCCGTTGTGTCCTTGGGCGGGACACTTCACCCTTTGCCCCCGGTGCCACTCACACCGGTGAATTGAATGATGAATGATAGGTGGTGGTCGGAGGGGCCGTTGGCGCAAATTGCAGCCACGCTTTCGTCAGTCTACCCCAGGGCAGCTGTGGCTATGAAAGTAGCTTACCACCACCAGGTGTGAATGATTGATGGGTTCTACATGTAAAGCGACTGGGTACTTAGAAAAGCGCTATATAAATACCAGTTATTATTATTATTATTATGCCTGATAAGCACTCCAGCAAATCAATAGAATCAACAAAGCTCAGCTTTGTGCATTCACGCACAGCACAAAACGTTTGGTGGACAAAATGAGAAAAAGAACGGAGTGGCGTGAAACACGTCTTTCTGTGGCAGCATCGGAGAAAGTTGTACATGTAATGAAATTAGTAGGACAAAACGGCGCTCGCCAAATACTCTCATCAGTGAAGCATGTTAACATAAACAGTGGGATTTCTAACAATTAGGAAGGTTTGTGTCATGTTTGTTCTCCTACAGAAAATATATTAAAACAAACAAAAAAAGTGTTTCTTCATCTTTTTCCATTTTCACACATCTCTGAAAGAGGTCCAGCGAGCCAGTAGGACGGGCGCACGCACAAAAACAAAAACACAGACATGTTTTCGCACCATCAGTGCGTTGATCGTAACATAACTGCATTGACGTTTAGCACCTTTTTACTCAATCAATCAATCAAAGTTGATTTATATAGCCCTAAATCACGAGTGTCTCAAAGGGCTGCACAAGCCACAGGGATTTTTTTTTAGAATGCAAAGTGCGCCCAAACATAAATTTCTCCTTCATGCTGAAACATTTGCAACATCTAAAGCTCGCTAACATTAGCTCCTCCCTCTGAGTTGCCGGAATGATACACCACATATGCTCTTACCAGACAAACAGTATGTGCAGCTAGATCGCAGAAATGTCTTAAAAATATATTTTAATAATTGGATTCGTGAAAAATTTGGATCGGTTCAAAATCTTAATGAATAATAATAATAATAATAATAAATTAATACATTTATTTTTTCCGGCACTCCTAGATCTTTCTGGTAAAATGTTTGTGTCTGACGGTGTCGTAATGGGGGATGTTGTACACACAGTTTATAAAATTTGAAGATTTTTTCTGACACTTAAATATGCAAGTTACATTTTTTTTTTAATGCACCAATGAGTTGACTAATGAACATTATCACATAATTTATTCAGAAAATATAAATAACGACAAATAAAGTACCGTATTTTCCGCACTATTAGCCGCACCTAAAAACCACAAATTTACTCAAAAGCTGACAGTGCGGCTTATAACCCGGTGCGCTTTATATATGGATTAATATTAAGATTCATTTTCATAAAGTTTCGGTCTCGCAACTACGGTAAACAGCCGCCATCTTTTTTCCCCGTAGAAGAGGAAGTGCTTCTTCTTCTACGCAAGCAACCGCCAAGGTAAGCACCCGCCCCCATAGAACAGGAAGCGCTTCTTCTTCTACTGTAAGCAACCACCCGCCCGCGTAGAAGAAGAAGAAGAAGCGCGCGGATATTACGTTTCATTTCCTTTGTGTGTTTACATCTGTAAAGACCACAAAATGGCTCCTACTAAGCGACAGGTTTCCGGTTCATGAAAAGACGCAATCTCTCCATCCGCACACGGACTACTATTTCACAGCAACTGCCTAAAGACTTTCAAGAAAAGCTGGCTACTTTCCGTGCATATTGTAAAAACAAGATAGCTGAAAAAAAGATCCGGCCAGAGAACATTATCAACATGGACGAGGTCCCACTGACTTTTGATATTCCTGTGAACCGCACTGTGGATACAACGGGAGCACGTACGGTGAATATTCGCACCACAGGGAATGAGAAGTCATCCTTCACTGTGGTTCTAGCTTGCCATGCTAATGGCCAGAAACTTCCACCCATGGTGATATTCAAAAGGAAGACCTTGCCAAAAGAGACCTTTCCAGCCGGCGTCATCATAAAAGCTAACTCGAAGGGATGGATGGATGAAGAAAAGATGAGCGAGTGGTTAAGGGAAGTTTACGCGAAGAGGCCGGGTGGCTTTTTTCACGCAGCTCCGTCCATGTTGATATACGACTCCATGCGCGCCCACATCACGCTGGTTTTTAATATATTATTAAAGTTTGACTGACCTATCCGACTGTTTTTTTGACATTCCTTTAGCGCAGTTAGATGCGGCTTATAACACGGGGCGGCTTATAGGTGGACAAAGTTTTGAAATATGCCGTTCATTGAAGGCGCGGCTTATAACCCAGGGCGCCTTATGGTGCGGAAAATACGGTACATTTACCATTAACCGCAACAGCTAATTGTAAAAAAACAACAACATTATGATTTGTATAATTTCAGAATGTGCTTGTTCTGTTTTTAAAAGGGAACATTATCACAATTTCAGAAGGGTTAAAACCATTAAAAATCAGTTCCCAGTGGCTTATTTTATTTTTCGAAGTTTTTTTCAAAATTTTACCCATCACGCAATATCCCTAAAAAAAGCTTCAAAGTGCCTGATTTTAACCATCGTTATAAACACCCGTCCATTTTCCTGTGACGTCACATAGTGAAGCCAACACAAACAAACATGGTGCATAGAACAGCAAGCTATAGCGACATTAGCTCGGATTCAGACTCGGATTTCAGCGGCTTAAGCGATTCAACAGATTACGCATGTATTGAAACGGATGGTTGTAGTGTGGAGGCAGGTAGCGAAAACCAAATTGAAGAAGAAACTGAAGCTATTGAGCCATATCGGTTTGAACCGTATGCAAGCGAAACCGACGAAAACGACACGACAGCCAGCGACACGGGAGAAAGCGATCACCTTCTATCCAACGATTGGTATGTGTTTGTTTGGCATTAAAGGAAACTAACAACTATGAACTAGGTTTACAGCATATGAAATACATTTGGCAACAACATGCACTTTGAGAGTGCAGACAGCCCAATTTTCATCAATTAATATATTCTGTAGACATACCCTCATCCGCTATCTTTTCCTGAAAGCTGATCTGTCCAGTTTTGGAGTTGATGTCAGCAGGCCAGGGAAGCTAGGGTCGATATTCTTCTCTTGATCATCTTCGGTGGCATAAGGGACGGTGTGAGCGAAGACATCCAGGGGGTTAAGCTCGCTCGTCTGCGGGAACAAACTGCCGCCATTGCTTGCCGTGCTACCGAGGTCCTTTGTTCCTGAATTGCTCACACACTCCGGCAGATTCAATGGGGGTCTGGCGGCAGATTTCTTTGACTTTATGGTTGGAAATGCATCTGCTTTGAGTGTCGCAGGATATCCACACATTCTTGCCATCTCTGTCGTAGCATAGCTTTCGTCGGTAAAGTGTGCGGAACAAACGTCCAATTTCTTGCCACTTTGGCATCTTTGGGCCACTGGTGCAACTTGAATCCGTCCCTGTTGGTGTTGTTACACCCTCCGACAACACACCGACGAGGCATGATGTCTCCAAGGTACGGAAAACAGTCGAAAAAAACGGAAAATAACAAGAGCTGATTTGACTCTATGTTTGAGAAAATGGCGGATTGCTTCCCGATCGCTCCGAGAGTGAATAATAGAAAGGCGTTTAATTCGCCAAAATTCACCCATTTAGAGTTCGGAAATCGGTTAAAAAAAAATATGGTCTTTTTTCTGCAACATCAAGGTATATATTGACGCTTACATAGGTCTGGTGATAATGTTCCCCTTTAAGCAATCGTGCCGTGATTTTACCAGTCCGGGCCATTTGGGAGTAGATTTTTCTCCATGTGGCCCCTGGTCTAAAATGAGTTTGACACCCCCGGTCTAGCCTTACCAGAGGTGGGTAGAGTAGCCAGAAATTGTACTCAAGTAAGAGTACTGTTACTTTAGAGATTTATTACTCAAGTAAAAGTAAGGAGTAGTCACCCAAATATTTACTTGAGTAAAAGTAAAAAGTATGTTGTGAAAAAGCTACTCAAGTACTGAGTAACTGATGAGTAACATACACACACACACACATATATATATATATATATATATGCGATGAGGTGGCGACTTGTCCAGGGTGTACCCCGCCTTCCGCCCGATTGTAGCTGAGATAGGCTCCAGCGCCCCCCGCGACCCCAAGGGGAATAAGCGGTAGAAAATGGATGGATGGATATATATATATATATATATATATATATATATACACATATATATATACATACATTGATATATACAGTATATAATTTATATTTATTTATTTTGCCGTTTTTGTTTACATGTTAAAGGTGTTTTAATGAATATACATGCATGTTTAACACATATAGATTCCTTTCTTTCATGAAGACAAGAATATAAATTGGTGTATTACCTGATTCTGATGACTTGCATTGATTGTAATCAGACAGTAGTGATGATAGCGTCCACGTTTTCAAATGGAGGAGAAAAAAAGTTCCTCCTTTCTGTCTAATACCACATGAAAGTGGTTGGTTTTTGGCTTCTTATTTGTCCAGCTTCCATATTCGTTTTTATACACTTTACAAGAAATACATTGGCGGCAAACTCCGTAGCTTGCTAGCTTGTTTGTGCTGGCTTTCGGAGACTCTTGTTTTGAAAGCGCAGGCGCGATGGAGCGGCACTTTTATTGTGAAGACAGGAACTGTGCAGTCAGTCTTTAGGCTTTTGACGGGATGAACGGTTGAAATAAAAAAAGGTCTTTTTTCCTTCACACTTTTGATTGATTGATTGGAACTTTTATTAGTAAATTGCACAGTACAGTACATATTTCGTACGATTGACCACTAAATGGTAACACCCGAATACGTTTTTCAACTTGTTTAAGTCAGGTCATGTGACCACCTGGCTCTGTTTGATTGGTCCAACGTCACCAGTGACTGCATCTGATTGGTGGAACGGAGTGAACGTCACCAGTGACTGTATTTGTTGAAACGCAGGCACTATGAAGGTCTGTCTGACGGACCAAAACAAACAAAGCGTGCATTAACAGATCGATAAAAATGAGTAGCGAGTAGCGAGCTGAATGTAGATAAAAGTAGCGGAGTAAAAGTAGCGTTTCTTCTCTATAAATATACTCAAGTAAAAGTAAAAGTACGTTGCATTAAAACTACTCTTAGAAGTACAATTTATCCCAAAAGTTACTCAAGTAGATGTAACGGAGTAAATGTAGCGCGTTACTACCCACCTCTGAGCCTTACTGATGATGGTTGCAATGCCGCACTTTATTCACAAAGGTTGGTGGAATTTACGTGAATTGGCAAAGTCGCGACACTGTAAAACCCAGGAGGGTCGGTTCTATTCTCCATTGTGCATACGCATGTGTACTTTCAAGCTTGTCTTATAATAATACCTTTTACCGCAAAAAGAACAGGGATACAGTTTTCCCGAGTGCGTTTTCATGTGTAACACCATAGGTGACTTCTGCGAGAATCTTTTACCACAGACCGAACAACTAAACGGCTTTTCCCCGGTGTGTTGCCTCGTGTGTGTTATAAAATTGGACTTTTGCGAGAATCTTTTGCCACAAAGTGAACAACTAAAAGGCTTTTCCCCAGTGTGTTGCCTCATGTGTGTTATAAAATTGGACTTTTGAGGGAATCCTTTACCACAAACCGAACAAGAAAAGGGTTTTTCTCCAGTGTGTGTTCTCATGTGTCGCTTAAAAGTAGACCTGAAAGGAAACGTATGGCCACAAAACGAGCAAGAAAAAGGGTTTTCTGTGGTGTGCGTTTTTACGTGTCGGTTTAAGTCCCTCTTTTGGGAAAAGGTTTCGGAACAAACAGAGCAAGTGAAACAGATCTTGTCCTTAGAGCATTCAGGGTGTTTTTTGTTAACGGGAGTCCTTATATCACCTTTGCAGGGTGTATCGTCGCTCAACAGTTCTTGGGTGTTGCCCCAGTCTTCATCCTCAGGATAGTGTGACATTGTGTCGTCACTATCGGATAGTGGAGCTAAGAGGTTGTCTGCTTGTGGTCCTAGACCAGCTTCAGTTGTCATGTGTTGTGGATTGTCACTGCTTGGAGACTCCGCCCATCTGTTCTCCTCCCTTAGACTGTGATGAAGCTCTGAGGACTCGGGTGCTTCGCCTTGATCCTCATTTTTCACAGAGACACCGGTCTGTGGCAACTTGGTGAGATCAACCTCGTTCGGCCCGAGAAAACACTCCCCCTGTACCTGTTTTTCCTCTTTAATGTGGGGGGGCCGTGTTTCTTGATGACGAATCGGCTGCTGGAAGTCTGCCGGACAAACAACACACGCGTCAAATAAAATCACTGTCAGAATAATTGTATCTAAGTTATCACAAAACTGGCGAGCAAACAAAAAATCTGTCTTTGATCTTACCAATCAAAAGGCTTGTAAAAGTCCACTGTGTAGGATGGGAAGCGACATGGAGGTGACGATTTCTTTGATGTATTGTAATCCACGGGAAGAGTTTGTCTTGACCCGAGATCTACAAAGCGGAGAGGAAGCAGGACCTGACCCCCCCCCCCTCCAGGCACCTTTTCTTTGAACTGTTTTGTAACCAAAGGCGACGGCTGTTTACGACCCCCCTTCCTTTAGAAACCCATCCATCCTAACAATTCCATCATCAAATTTGCGGATAATACTACAGTTGTGGGGCTCATCACAGAAGGGGACGAGACTGCCTATAGAGAAGAGGTGAAGGCACTGTCAGACCACTATGCCCAAAACAACCTCATTCTCAATCCCACAAAGACCAAGGAGCTGATTGTTGATTTCAGGAAAAAAAATCCCTGAGCCCATCCAGCCCATCTACATCTTGGGAGAGGAGGTGGAAAGGGTCTCAGAGTGCAAGTTCCTGGGCATGATAACCTGCTCCTGTCCTTCTATCGCTGCTCCGTTGAGTCAATACTGACCTACGGCATCTCCGTGTGGTTTTCTCGCTGCACGGTGGCAGAGAGAAAGAGATTACAGGGGGTCATAAACGCGGTCCAGAGGATCACTGCATGTCCTCTTACATCTCTAGAAGAGCTGTATAAGAGACACTGCAACAGGAGAGCAAACAGCATCCTCAGGGACTCATCCCACCCAGGTCACCACTGGCTTGAACTCTTGCCCTCAGGGAGGCGCTATAAGACCATCAAAGCAAGGACAAATAGATTGAAAAACAGTTTCTATCCTAGAGCTGTTCTTGCCCTAAACTCTGCACATACCTGAACGTGCTTACCTCAGATAGAGATCTACTGTGCAACATGTTTTTACCATTTTATTATGTTTTTACATTTTATATTGTTTTATTATTGTTTGTTGTCTTAAAACTATTTTATGTAGGTTGTTTTAAAAGCACTGAGCTGGATTGCTGTCCAATTTTGTTGTTTCCATACAATGACAATAAAGGTATTCTGATTTTGATTTATGTGTGCTATGGCTATGAGGTTTTTTTTCCCTTTGGCCTGTCGGAGGCAGATATTTACATGTATCCGAATGTTAGTGTTACTTATTTTCTTTCATAGTCATATTTGAAAACAGCTCGTGTTTTCCATTTATTCTCTTTCTGTTTCTCTGCAAGTAAACTGTGTGCTTAACCTTGAAGTGAGGAATGTTAGAGAGAGCGATAATAAGCATTTTTTTTTGACTAGAGAGACGATGTGCGTGTGTTTTGACTAAGAGAGAGGGGAGAGGATAGAGGGTTTTGGGATCGGGAAGACAGACCATTTTGGCGGCGCTATAGAATGTTCTATGCTGGACTGGTCTCAAAAATATATCTGCAAAGCTTTGCCAATATATTACAAAATACCGATTCTGTCTCTGGTGGTTTTTCAACTCAGCTTTAAGTGTCGTAAAGAGCTTGGGAGCGACTTGTGACTTGAATTCCCTGGGAGGAACAACTGGTCCAAAACGCAACAGGCCTCAGTCTGGAACCCCTCTCCCCTAGCGTTGACCTATTTCTCACCTTTTTTTGTAAGGGGCGTCGGAAGTTGGCAGACCCGTCAGCGATCCTGTTCTGTCTCCCTGTAATGTTTGATCCTGTTCTGTCTCCCTGTAATGTTTGTCTGCTCTTGAATGGAATTGTGCTGAAAATCTTAATTTCCCATCGGGGATTAATAAAGTATTTCTTGATTCTGAAGTGGGATAAAACAAACAACATGTTTACTCGACCCACTTCCTGGGAAACTTATCAAGGAGCTTTTTGTATTATTAGGTCCATCAGTGCTAAATATTATAAACTTATCACTTTCCTCTGGCACTGTTCCCCTAGCATTCAAGAAAGCGGTTATTCATCCTCTGCTCAAAAGACCTAACCTTGATCCTGACCTCATGGTAAACTACCGACCGGTGTCCCACCTTCCCTTTATTTCGAAAATCCTCGAAAAAATTGTCGCACAGCAGCTAAATGAACACTTAGTGTCTAACAATCTCTGTGAACCTTTTCAATCCGGTTTCAGGGCAAATCACTCTACGGAGACAGCCCTCGCAAAAATGACTAATGATCTACTGCTAACGATGGATTCTGATGCGTCATCTATGTTGCTGCTTCTTGATCTTAGCGCTGCTTTCCATACCGTCGATCATAATATTTTATTAGAGCGTATCAAAACACGTATTGGTATGTCAGACTTAGCTTTGTCGTGGTTTAACTCTTATCTTACTGACAGGATGCAATGCGTCTCCCATAATAATGTGACCTCGGACTATGTTAAGGTAACGTGCGGAGTTCCTCAGGGTTCGGTTCTTGGCCCTGCACTCTTTAGTATTTACATGCTGCCGCTAGGCGACATCACACGCAAATACGGTGTTAGCTTTCATTGTTATGCTGATGACAGCCAACTCTACATGCCCCTAAAGCTGACCAACACGCCGGATTGTAGTCAGCTGGAGGCGTGTCTTAATGAAATTAAACAATGGATGTCCGCTAACTTCTTGCAACTCAACGCCAAGAAAACGGAAATGCTGATTATCGGTCCTGCTAAACACCGACATTTATTTAATAATACCACCTTAACATTTGACAACCAAACAATTACACAAGGCGAATCAGTAAAGAATCTGGGTATTATCTTCGACCCAACTCTCTCCTTTGAGTCACACATTAAGAGTGTTACTAAAACGGCCTTCTTTCATCTCCGCAATATCGCTAAAATCCGTTCTATTTTATCCACTAGCGACGCTGAGATCATTATTCATGCGTTCGTTACGTCTCGTCTCGACTACTGTAACGTATTATTTTCGGGTCTCCCTATGTCTAGCATTAAAAAATTACAGTTGGTACAAAATGCGGCTGCTAGACTTTTGACAAGAACAAGAAAGTTTGATCATATTACGCCTATACTGTATATACCTTTATATACATATATATATATATATACCTATACTGGCTCACCTGCACTGGCTTCCTGTGCACTTAAGATGTGACTTTAAGGTTTTACTACTTACGTATAAAATACTACACGGTCTAGCTCCGTCCTATCTTGTCGATTGCATTGTACCATATGTCCCGGCAAGAAATCTGCGTTCAAAGAACTCCGGCTTATTAGTGATTCCCAGAGCCCAAAAAAAGTAGAGCGTTTTCTATTCGGGCTCCAGTACTATGGAATGCCCTCCCGGTAACAATTAGAGATGCTACCTCAGTAGAAGCATTTAAGTCCCATCTTAAAACTCATTTGTATACTCTAGCCTTTAAATAGCCCCCCTGTTAGACCAGTTGATCTGCCGTTTCTTTTCTTTTCTCCTCTGCTCCCCTTTTCCTTGAGGGGGGGGGCACAGGTCCGGTGGCCATGGATGAAGTGCTGGCTGTCCAGAGTCGGGACCCGGGGTGGACCGCTCGCCTGTGCATCGGCTGGGAACATCTCTGCGCTGCTGACCCGTCTCCGCTCGGGATGGTGTCCTGCTGGCCCCACTATGGACTGGACTCTTACTATTATGTTGGATCCACTATGGACTGGACTCTCACAATATTATGTCAGACCCACTCGACATCCATTGCTTTCGGTCTCCCCTAGAGGGGGGGGGGGGTTACCCACATATGCGGTCCTCTCCAAGGTTTCTCATAGTCATTCACATCGACGTCCCACTGGGGTGAGTTTTTCCTTGCCCGTATGTGGGCTTTGTACCGAGGATGTCGTTGTGGCTTGTGCAGCCCTTTGAGACACTTGTGATTTAGGGCTATATAAATAAAGATTGATTGATTGATTGATTGAAAGTTAGCAATGTTCAAATCAAGGCTGAAAAGCCTTTATTCAGCATATGGCAACTGACATTATTTAATCCACACTATTTGATTTTAATTTGAATTATGATTGTGTTATGATTTTAAATTATATTTTGATTATTTTCTCTTTCTGTTTGCCTTCTAGTAATTTGCACTTTGAATTGTGTATGGACTGTGCTCTATAAATGCATTTGCCTTGCCTAGTTGGCTGGAGACAGGAGAAAAAAAAGTCCCTTATTTAATACAGACTTAATGTAGAAAAATAGTAAACATACCTTTAATGCCTAGCACCGGTTGAGTCTCGCTAACAGCTTCCAGTCGTCGCTCCTTCTCTCTTGTTCGAGAAAGTTCCTTCTCGTACGACGCTACTGTTTTTTCAAACAGCGCGAATATTTCATCAGCCGCCGCCATTAGTCGCTCCTTCACCAACTCTTTCAACATTTTTGATAATGTCTTCCAGCGGTTACACGAAAAGACGCGTTGTTATAATGTCGCATTTGGGATGTATATCGAAAGACAAACATGAACTTTTCCGGCGCATTTACATGACGTCACCATTGCGACGAAGGCTTCTTCAAACTGTGTCCTCCTGCATAAAAAAACCAACATAAGACACAAATAATTATTAAATATATATTTAAATGATTACGTATATGTTATTGTGTTACGTCCCTAAAATGAGGCTCGATATTCACAAAAGTGACGATATGCTTCAGTGGAATGAGGAAAACAAGCGTTCCCTTTAGTATGTGGGCGTAGACAAAAGCAATCGATCACAGACCAGTGGATCAAAATCGTTACAAAATGACAGAATTTCACATTTGCATGCAGAATTACACCATGAAAATGAAATAAACAGCATAATTACCCTTTAACATTTCACTTTTTAAACCCTGATACATTTTAACTGTGAAATATTTGTGGAAAAGTTGCTCTTAAAAGGCTCATCATTTACTCTGGACTGGATGATCTATTTCCTTCTAATTTGAACACATTTGCAAATTTAAGGTACTAAGTCTCAACTTTAACCCGTTACTGTTGAATAATTATAGATAATAATTATAGTGAAGAACATATATCCAGTGTTGGGTTAGTTACTGAAAAACAGTAACTAGTTATAGTTACTAGTTACTTCATTTCAAAAGTAACTCAGTTACTAACTCAGTTACTTACACCAAAAAGTAATGCGTTACTGTGAAAAGTAACTATTTAGTTACTTCTTTTTTTCTTCTTTTTTTTTTAAAGCTCCAATTAATGCCCTTTTAGCCTTCATTTCAGTACTGTTATTGCACTGGAGAATAATACAATCTGTTGATCAACTTGACATACATTTGTATCACTGAACTCTGCTAAGCAATGTGGTCTACATACAACACACAAAGACAAAGATATGTTACAAAGGCCAATTTGTTTCTCGCCAGAACAAATTGACAAAACTATTTTAAATAGCTGCAACATAACATACATAAGTAACAAACAGCATAATAACAGCATAGCTGTAAAGCAAGAAAGGCACACACTACATACACAAAGCCTAACCAGGCATTTTCTTCCTCAAGAAATTCTGACACAAAATCATGTCTGAAGCCCAGAACACTCTACACATTTCCCCAGTTTTAGTTTAGAGATAAGGAACGATTGGCCTGGCCCACTAGGATCCCTCTTTATGTTTGTGAACTTTATAGTCTATACATTTAGAGTGATGCGTTTACAGCCACACAAAAAGTCGGACAACTCCAACACCACACAAAAAGTGTAATTCCAGGTCGTTACTCTATGATTTACCAATCAAATGTGTGCCTATTCTAGTGTCATTTATTAGGAATCTTAATTTATAAATATTGATCATTAAATGCTGTTTATATATTAAATACATACTAATAAAAATATATTTTTTACAAACAGGAAGTTGCAGGAATGTACACATGATCCCCTGCTTACATCTCATTGTGCAACATGTGAATGTTTTAATGGGAACTAAATGCAATGTCTGAAAGGGGTACAAACTATTTCCAAAGCAGGACCTCCACCCAGACAAACAATACAAGTACACAGTTCATGAAAAACAATATTTGTTGTTATTGTCATTGTAAGTGGGCCTAAACACTTATGTTAAACATGGAAATGACTGCTGTCATTTGATTATAATAAGAGAATGTTGTCTGTCTATCTGTGGTGGCCCTGCGATGGGTGGGGACTTTTCCAGGGTGTACCCAGCCTTCCACCAGAATGCAGCTGAGATAGGCTCCAGCGACCCCGAAAGGGACAAGTGGTAGAAAATGGATGGATGGATGGAGATGGAACTTGTTATTTAGTCAGGTTTGGGACAGGTGTGCTGCTGGTGTAGCCACAGTTCTGATGTTGCTCACATGGGCTCCACTGAATGCTCAGGGAGTTTTTGCGTTTGCTCACACACATGAACAATTAGAGGGAACATTGATTGACAGAGTGTGTGTACCTTCAGTGCTGAAGTGGCATCAGAGTCTCTATCTCTCTTTACTAGCTTCGTCGAAGCATGTTGCTTATGTAGCTTGTTTCAGCAGATTTGAATTGCTGTTTTGGGCAGTAGATGGGATCTTTGATCCAAAGCACAATTTACATTTAACTAAAATGTTATTTTCTTTGTGCTCGACAAAAGAAAAGTTGTGAAAATATCTCCATGTTAGCAAACTCGACTTCTGGCTCCGCCATGATCAGACACGCCCCCCTCTCCTCCCTCTCCTCCCTCACACTCACTCACACACAGAGCGCATGTCTCTCTCTCTTCTCCGGCTTGTGACGCAAGAAGAATCAGAACGATGACACAGCAGCGCTCCGGTAAAACACACTTTATACTACATAAAAAGTAACGTAAAATAACGCAGTAACGCATCATGTAGTAACGGTAACTGAGTTACTGAATATAAAAAATAACGCGTTAGATTACTAGTTACCGCCGAAACTAACGGCGTTACTTTGTAACGCGTTAGTCCCAACACTGCATATATCAGAATACATATTTAATGAGCACACACCATACACCCCCCCTACACATTTATATTACATATAAGATGTCCGGGTCCACTGGACCCACGGCTAATAGAAGTGTGGAAATTGATGTTCTGTGTATCACACACACACACACACACACACACACACACACACACACACACACACACACACACACACACACACACACGCACACACACAGCAGGCCTAAACAGGAGGACAGAGTGTAGGTACACAAAACATCAGAGGGTCAAATGTGCGAGAAAATGAGAGCAGACAGTGTTGAATAACAATGTTTCAATCTTGTGTGGGAACCGCAGGTGCAGAAACACAAAAGAAGAATCCCTGTGGGATGCAGAAACTGCCAGAGAAATTTTCCGTGCAACGTTCATATTGTTGTTACTCAGCCAGCGTTTGTGGGTCTGATGGACCCGTTGCATTTTGTGGCTTTTAATGCCTCACAATCAAACACTTTTATGTTAAAATACTGAACAGGTGTTTATTGGGATAAGGTAAACATCTGTTCAGTATTTGAACATAAAAGTGTTTGATTGTGAGGCACAAAATGCAACGGCTCCGTCAGACCCACAAACGCTGGCTAAGTAACAACAATATGAACATTACACAAGGGCTAAATAAGTAACTGTGTTATTAAATACGTTAATTGAATGTAAAAGTACATTTGATTATTTAATCATGTAATTATTTGATATTTTAATTCATTATTGATTTCATAATTTCCTTATTAATCGATTATTTCACAATTTAATTAATTATTTCATGACTTAATTGATTACCCGGTGAGCACTTCTTGAATGTTGTTACTCCCTCCGAGGTCTTGACCGAGGCTCGAGTCGTTCGTTTTGCTCACCGACATTTATTTCAGCCACCTCTTCTTCACGTTGCCAACGATGCCAAATACAATGCCGTCGGAACTAATAAAATAAGCAAACAGAACTTACAATTAGTCTGACATCCAAAAAAAGAAAAAAGAAAACACATTGATTTCACATACATTATCAGAGAGATTCATACCTCATTGGCCTCATAAACTCCGAGGGAATAAAGTTTATTTTCAATCCGAGACTCCACATCAAACACTTGTTTTCTCATGCTGCTTCCGTAATTCCGTCACATATTAATTGTCCCCCCCCCCCAACACCGTGACCAAACCCCTCTCAATTTACATGGGTTTTGTGGAAGTATAGAGATAGGTTTAAGAGTTATTTCTTTTTACATAGCCATGTTTAGAGTAGCTAGTACTTTTCCTCTGTGTATTCTACCAGTCTCTCTTTTTCTTCAGATGCCTGGTTAGGGTCGTAAACCATCGTGAAGACAACCCCCACGTCTCTCTCTTCTTATCATGTGTTGAGAGAGGGGGGAAATGGGGGTTGTCTTTGTGTGAAAAGAGTGCGTTTTTCCCTTGGAATGCCAGATCAACTAGAGCATCCAATACGAATGTATTGATTAAGTTGATCTCCCAAAGCTTTGGAATAAACTAGAAAATATTCAGATTCTGTCTTGGTGGTCCTTTTTACTCAGCATACAGGTAAAAGCCAGTAAATTAGAATATTTTGAAAAACTTGATTTATTTCAGTAATTGCATTCAAAAGGTGTAACTTGTACATTATATTTATTCATTGCACACAGACTGATGCATTCAAATGTTTATTTCATTTAATTTTGATGATTTGAAGTGGCAACAAATGAAAATCCAAAATTCCGTGTGTCACAAAATTAGAATATTACTTAAGGCTAATACAAAAAAGGGATTTTTAGAAATGTTGGCCAACTGAAAAGTATGGAAATGAAAAATATGAGCATGTACAATACTCAATACTTGGTTGGAGCTCCTTTTGCCTCAATTACTGCGTTAATGCGGCGTGGCATGGAGTCGATGAGTTTCTGGCACTGCTCAGGTGTTATGAGAGCCCAGGTTGCTCTGATAGTGGCCTTCAACTCTTCTGCGTTTTTGGGTCTGGCATTCTGCATCTTCCTTTTCACAATACCCCACAGATTTTCTATGGGGCTAAGGTCAGGGGAGTTGGCGGGCCAATTTAGAACAGAAATACCATGGTCCGTAAACCAGGCACGGGTAGATTTTGCGCTGTGTGCAGGCGCCAAGTCCTGTTGGAACTTGAAATCTCCATCTCCATAGAGCAGGTCAGCAGCAGGAAGCATGAAGTGCTCTAAAACTTGCTGGTAGACGGCTGCGTTGACCCTGGATCTCAGGAAACAGAGTGGACCGACACCAGCAGATGACATGGCACCCCAAACCATCACCCAACCATGCAAATTTTGCATTTCCTTTGGAAATCGAGGTCCCAGAGTCTGGAGGAAGACAGGAGAGGCACAGGATCCACGTTGCCTGAAGTCTAGTGTAAAGTTTCCACCATCAGTGATGGTTTGGGGTGCCATGTCATCTGCTGGTGTCGGTCCACTCTGTTTCCTGAGATCCAGGGTCAACGCAGCCGTCTACCAGCAAGTTTTAGAGCACTTCATGCTTCCTGCTGCTGACCTGCTCTATGGAGATGGAGATTTCAAGTTCCAACAGGACTTGGCGCCTGCACACAGCGCAAAATCTACCCGTGCCTGGTTTACGGACCATGGTATTTCTGTTCTAAATTGGCCCACCAACTCCCCTGACCTTAGCCCCATAGAAAATCTGTGGGGTATTGTGAAAAGGAAGATGCAGAATGCCAGACCCAAAAACGCAGAAGAGTTGAAGGCCACTATCAGAGCAACCTGGGCTCTCATAACACCTGAGCAGTGCCAGAAACTCATCGACTCCATGTCACGCCGCATTAACGCAGTAATTGAGGCAAAAGGAGCTCCAACCAAGTATTGAGTATTGTACATGCTCATATTTTTCATTTTCATACTTTTCAGTTGGCCAACATTTCTAAAAATCCCTTTTTTGTATTAGCCTTAAGTAATATTCTAATTTTGTGACACACGGAATTTTGGATTTTCATTTGTTGCCACTTCAAATCATCAAAATTAAATGAAATAAACATTTGAATGCATCAGTCTGTGTGCAATGAATAAATATAATGTACAAGTTACACCTTTTGAATGCAATTACTGAAATAAATCAAGTTTTTCAAAATATTCTAATTTACTGGCTTTTACCTGTAGATGTCGGAAACAGCGGGAGGCAGTGTACAGGTAAAAAAGGTGTCTAATGCTTAAACCAAAAATAAACAAAAGGTGAGTTCCCCTAAGAAAAGGCATTGAAGCTTAGGGAAGGCTATGCAGAGCAAAACTAATAATTAACTGGCTACAAAGTAAACAAAAACAGAATGCTGGACGACAGCAAAGACTTACTGTGGAGCAAAGACAATGTACATCCGAACATGACATGACAATCAACAATGTCCCCACAAAGGAGGATAAAAACAACTGAAATATTCTTGATTGCTAAAACAAAGTAGATGCCTGCGGATTTTTTTAAACGCAAAAAATGTGCCTTGGCTCAAAAAAAGGCTGAAAAACACTGCCATAGACAGATCATTTTCAAGTTTTATTACCATGACCAGACAAATCATTTGCTTTAATGAAAAGTGTTTTAAACATTGTGCTTTTTAAAACTGCTCAAAACAAAAAAGGACAAACACGCTTTGAATGAAAATTTCAAAAATGCCTGCAGTGCTTTTGTTTCTTGCCAGATTTTGTATTTTGTTGGACGACAGAAATGTTATTCCTATAGAAGCACTTGCAGTCAGAGGAGGAGCTACACTTCCACCTTTCAAAACCAGTTCCACACGCTAGTAACACACAATGTGGGTTGTTATGATCATGCTTTGATTGTCAAAGACGTTTTATAACGTAATTTGTGGTATTTCTCCCTGAATAAATGCTTCTGATATTCAGTACATTTCATGTTGTACAAGTAAATGGTCTTCACATTGCTGCATGGCAATGTTTTAACCTCCTTTATTTATTATCAAAATGTAATTTTCAGCCTGCTAATCATTCCGTAATTAAGGACTCGACCAGATAATGTTATAAAATATTTTTACACAATATTTCAGCCAGCCAGAACCTGATATTTCCATAATGTAGCATTTTCTTTGTCCATTTCAGCTCGCTATTTTCCCGCTTGTGGCTCATCACTAACTAGTGAACTGCGTATGTGCGTTAATCGGCCGTTGAAAATATTAGTGCAGTTCTTGAAATGTATACTTAACGTGATGGCGCGTTAACTTTGACAGCCCTAATTATTATTACAGTAGTGACCATATTTCGATTACAGAAAACCTGGATGAAATCCTGGTCATGAGATGCTCAAAAGATACAAAGATTTAATTTCCAATGCTGTTAGAGTACTCCAATGCCTTGATAGAAAATTTAAAATATAGTATCCATAGCCAAATAAACAAATTATGAGTTTACTTAAACAGTTTTATTATGCCTAAAATAATGTCACTTTAATCAGTTTCAATGGTGAAAAAATAACTTTAAAACCTCTACCGGTAATTAAATATTGATAGAATTTCTTACAGGCCGATTTTTCCAATCCGAATATGGATTTATGTAGCTAATGTTCTTAGCTGCACAATAACTTATAACTAGAGATGTCCGATAATGGCTTTTTTGCCGATATTGTCCAACTCTTAATTACCGATTCCGATATCAACCGATACCGATATATACAGGTAAAAGCCAGTAAATTAGAATATTTTGAAAAACTTGAGTTATTTCAGTAATTGCATTCAAAAGGTGTAACTTGTACATTATATTTATTCATTGCACACAGACTGATGCATTCAAATGTTTATTTCATTGAATTTTGATGATTTGAAGTGGCAACAAATGAAAATCCAAAATTCCATGTGTCACAAAATTAGAATATTACTTAAGGCTAATACAAAAAAGGGATTTTTAGAAATGTTGGCCAACTGAAAAGTATGAAAATGAAAAATATGAGCATGTACAATACTCAATACTTGGTTGGAGCTCCTTTTGCCTCAATTACTGCGTTAATGCGGCGTGGCATGGAGTCGATGAGTTTCTGGCACTGCTCAGGTGTTATGAGAGCCCAGGTTGCTCTGATAGTGGCCTTCAACTCTTCTGCGTTTTTGGGTCTGGCATTCTGCATCTTCCTTTTCACAATACCCCACAGATTTTCTATGGGGCTAAGGTCAGGGGAGTTGGCGGGCCAATTTAGAACAGAAATACCATGGTCCGTAAACCAGGCACGGGTAGATTTTGCGCTGTGTGCAGGCGCCAAGTCCTGTTGGAACTTGAAATCTCCATCTCCATAGAGCAGGTCAGCAGCAGGAAGCATGAAGTGCTCTAAAACTTTCTGGTAGACGGCTGCGTTGACCCTGGATCTCAGGAAACAGAGTGGACCGACACCAGCTGGACTGCTGCTGAGTGGTCCAAAGTCATGTTTTCTGACGAAAGCAAATTTTGCATTTCCTTTGGAAATCGAGGTCCCAGAGTCTGGAGGAAGACAGGAGAGGCACAGGATCCACGTTGCCTGAAGTCTAGTGTAAAGTTTCCACCATCAGTGATGGTTTGGGGTGCCATGTCATCTGCTGGTGTCGGTCCACTCTGTTTCCTGAGATCCAGGGTCAATGCAGCCGTCTACCAGCAAGTTTTAGAGCACTTCATGCTTCCTGCTGCTGACCTGCTCTATGGAGATGGAGATTTCAAGTTCCAACAGGACTTGGCGCCTGCACACAACGCAAAATCTACCCGTGCCTGGTTTACGGACCATGGTATTTCTGTTCTAAATTGGCCCGCCAACTCCCCTGACCTTAGCCCCATAGAAAATCTGTGGGGTATTGTGAAAAGGAAGATGCAGAATGCCGGACCCAAAAACACAGAAGAGTTGAAGGCCACTATCAGAGCAACCTGGGCTCTCATAACACCTGAGCAGTGCCAGAAACTCATCGACTCCATGCCACGCCGCATTAACGCAGTAATTGAGGCAAAAGGAGCTCCAACCAAGTATTGAGTATTGTACATGCTCATATTTTTCATTTTCATACTTTTCAGTTGGCCAACATTTCTAAAAATCCCTTTTTTGTATTAGCCTTAAGTTATATTCTAATTTTGTGACACACGGAATTTTGGATTTTCATTTGTTGCCACTTCAAATCATCAAAATTAAATGAAATAAACATTTGAATGCATCAGTCTGTGTGCAATGAATAAATATAATGTACAAGTTACACCTTTTGAATGCAATTACTGAAATAAATCAAGTTTTTCAAAATATTCTAATTTACTGGCTTTTACCTGTACAGTTGTGGAATTAACACATTATTATGCCTAATTTTGTTGTGATGCCCCGCTGGATGCATTAAAGGTTTTCCAAAATAAATCAACTCAAGTTATGGGAAAAAAAATGCCAACATGGCACTGCCATATTTATTATTGAAGTCACAAAGTGCATTATTTTTTTTTAACATGCCTCAAAACAGCAGCATAGAATTATGGACATTCTCTCCCTGAGAGAGCATGAGGAGGTTGAGGTGGGCGGGTTTGTGGTGGGCGGGGTTTAGGGGAAGAGTAGCGGGGGATGCATATTGTAGCGTCCCGGAAGAGTTAGTGCTGCAAAGGGGTTCTGGGTATTTGTTCTGTTGTGTTTATGTTGTGTTACTGTGCGGATGTTCTCCCGAATTTTTTTTGTCATTCTTGTTTGGTGTGGGTTCACAGTGTGGCGCATATTTGTAACAGTGTTGAAGTTGTTTATACGGCCACCCTCAGTGTGACCTGTATGGCTGTTGACCAAGAATTTCTTACAGGCCGATTTTTCCAATCCGAATATGGATTTATGTAGCTAATGTTCTTAGCTGCACAATAACTTATAACCAGAGATGTCCGATAATGGCTTTTTTGCCGATATTCCGATATTGTCCAACTCTTAATTACCGATTCCGATATCAACCGATACCGATATATACAGTTGTGGAATTAACACATTATTATGCCTAATTTTGTTGTGATGCCCCGCTGGATGCATTAAAGGTTTTCCAAAATAAATCAATTCAAGTTATGGGAAAAAAATGCCAACATGGCACTGCCATATTTATTATTGAAGTCACAAAGTGCATTATTTTTTTTTAACATGCCTCAAAACAGCAGCTTAGAATTTGGGACATTCTCTCCCTGAGAGAGCATGAAGAGGTTGAGGTGGGCGGGTTTGTGGGGGCGGGGTTTAGGGGAAGAGTAGCGGGGGATGCATATTGTAGCGTCCCGGAAGAGTTAGTGCTGCAAGGGTTTCTGGGTATTTGTTCTGTTGTGTTTATGTTGTGTTACTGTGCGGATGTTCTCCCGAAATGCGTTTGTCATTCTTGTTTGGTGTGGGTTCACAGTGTGGCGCATATTTGTAACAGTGTTAAAGTTGTTTATACGGCCACCCTCAGTGTGACCTGTATGGCTGTTGACCAAGAATTTCTTACAGGCCGATTTTTCCAATCCGAATATGGATTTATGTAGCTAATGTTCTTAGCTGCACAATAACTTATAACTAGAGATGTCCGATAATGGCTTTTTTGCCGATATTGTCCAACTCTTAATTACCGATTCCGATATCAACCGATACCGATATATACAGTTGTGGAATTAACACATTATTATGCCTAATTTTGTTGTGATGTCCCGCTGGATGCATTAAAGGTTTTCCAAAATAAATCAACTCAAGTTATGGGGGAAAAAAAATGCCAACATGGCACTGCCATATTTATTATTGAAGTCACAAAGTGCATTATTTTTTTTAACATGCCTCAAAACGGCAGCTTAGAATTTGGGACATTCTCTCCCTGAGAGAGCATGAGGAGGTTGAGGTGGGCGGGTTTGTGGGGGGCTTGAGTTGGGGGGTGGGGGGATAGCGGGTTGTATATTGTAGCGTCCCGGAAGAGTTAGTGCTGCAAAGGGGTTCTGGGTATTTGTTCTGTTGTGTTTATGTTGTGTTACTGTGCGGACGTTCTCCCGAAATGTGTTTGTCATTCTTGGTTGGTGTGGGTTCACATTGTGGCGCATATTTGTAACAGTGTTAAAGTTGTTTATACGGCCACCCTCAGTGTGACCTGTATGGCTGTTGACCAAGTATGCAATGCAGTCACTTGTGTGTGTGAAAAGCCGTAGATATTATGTGACTGGGCCGGCACGCAAAGGCAGTGCCTTTAAGGTTTATTGGCGCTCTGTACTTCTCCCTACGTCCGTGTACACAGCGGCGTTTTAAAAAGTCATACATTCTACTTTTTGAAACCGATACCGATAATTTCCGATACAACATTTTAAAGCATTTATCGGCCGATAATATCAGCAGCCCGATATTATCGGACATCTCTACTTTTAACCAATAGGGGAATTTAGTATACACACATCTTGAAGATCCTCATTTTTGAGGTGACTTCTCACATGTGACGTGCACAGTAAAATGTTTACCCTCCATCGTGTGTCCGCATGTGTGCTGTCCAATTGTCGCGCAGAGTGAATGTTTTAGCACAAAGAGAACAGGAATATGGTGTTCCGCCTGCGTGCGCGCTCATGTGTTTGACCATGTTCGACTTTCGAGAGAACCGTTGACCGCAAACCGAGCACCTAAAAGCTTTTTCTCCCGTGTGCGTCCACATGTGCGATTCCATACGTACCTTTTGGGAGAATCCCTTACCGCAGACGGAGCAACTGAAAGCTTTTCCCCCCGCGTGTGTCCGCATGTGTGCCATTAGAGTGTCCTGCCGAGTGAACGCCTTGCCACAGATTGAACATGAACATGTTTTTTCTCCTGTGTGTGTTTGCATGTGTTTGACCATATTCGCCTTTACGGAGAATCTCTCGCCGCAAGCTGAACAACCGAAAGGTCTTTCCCCGGTGTGCGTCCTCACGTGTGTCAACAAGTTTGTCCTCTGAGAGAATCTCTGGCCGCATGCTAAACAACGGAAAGGCATCTCTCCCGTGTGTGTTCTCATGTGCGAAGCGACCTGAGACTGTTGACGGAAACTTTGATTACAAACTGAACAACGAAAAGGTTTTTCGCCGGTGTGTGTCAGCATGTGTCGATTTAAATGACCCTTATTAGAAAAGCTTTTATCACAGACTGTACAAGTCCAATGATTTTTATCCGTCTTCTTGTCTTTTGAGTCAGTGTGACTCCTCATATCACCTTCACAGTCTGTGTCACTGCTCCAGGGTCTTTGGGTGTCATCCTCAGGAGAGTGTGATGCTGTGTCTTTCCAGTCTGATAGTGGAGCTAAAAGGTTGTCTGCTTGAAGTTCCTCTTTATGGTCTTCAGTCTTCACAGAGACAACAGTCAGTGGCAACTTGATGAGATCAGCCTCCTTCAGCCCTAGAAGACACTCACCCCTCCGAGTCATCCAGAGTTCATCCTCTTCCTCTTTAATGTGAGAGGGCCGTGGGCCCTGCTCCAAAGTGCCCCACAGGTGAGGAGTGTGTTCTTCTTGATGACTAATGAGCTGCTGGACGTCTGCGGGACAAATGCACAAATACAGACTTCAATCATGACCACTTACATTTTTTTCTACCCTCCATTGTAATATCTTGGAAACTATTCGTCTCAATGCCAACCCCAGGGTGTGTTCACACTTGTTATATTTGTTTTTCTGTTGAGCCATAGAAAATAAAGTCATATGATGATATAAAACCTGGAAGAGACCCTTATAGGCAAATTACGCAGTGTGTGTGTCAGAGTTTGTAGGTGCCGAACCCCAAGATGCAGAGAAGGCGGAAGGCATTGTGCGAGAAAACATGATTTAATTAAACACTAAGGCAAAACAACAAACAAAAGGGTAACAACAAAAGGCGCGCACAAGGCGGAGAACAAACTTGGTTATGAACTAAAATAGCACAGAGGCTAACTTTGGACAAGAAACAAAAACACTTACTGTGACACGAAGGAACTAGGACATGAGCAGAGTGAAACAAAAGTAGACAGAGCTACAACGACAAGTGTTAAGGCAGGTAGTAATGACTATGACAATGACAATAATCCAGCCCTGACTGGAGGGGAAGGCAGGTTTAAATAGCAGCTGGCTGATTGACACCAGGTGTGGCCAGGTGCCAATCAGCCACAGCTGAGGGGAAGCAGCACTCAGGGAGACAATCAGGAATAGAAGACAAAATAAAAAGCGCTGACAGAAAACTAAGACAAACGCAGAGGAAAAACTAAAACACAGTTAAACTGTCAGGGACAAGCCTGACAGTGTGTTGGGCCCTATTTTGCGTCAAGAGGTACATTTCATTAATGACAGGGAGCTTCATGTAAAATTTTTTGCGTAAACCTATTCCTAGCCCCTTCCTTCTCTGTCAATGGTAAGAATACAACAGGGAATATCCCCCGACATTGTCACGGTCCCCCGTGGTGCGCAGTATTAATGCACTGGTCTTGTCACCCAGTAGAATCGATCCACATTTGAATCGCAATTCTATTTTATTAGGATTCTGTAACCTATAACCTAGTTTGAGAAGGTTTTAATACCATCCATTTTCTTCCGCTTATCGCGAGGTCGGGTCGCAGGGGCAGCAGCCTAAGCAGAGAAGCCCAGACTTCCCTCTCCCCAGCCACTTCGTCCAGCTCCTCCCGGGGGATCCCGAGGCGTTCCCAGGCCAGCCGGGAGACATAGTCTTCCCAACGTGTCCTGGGTCTTCCCCGTGGCCTCCTGCCGGTCGGACGTGCCCTAAACACCTCCCTAGGGAGGCGTTCGGGTGGCATCCTGACCAGATGCCCGAACCACCTCATCTGGCTCCTCTCCATGTGGAGGAGCAGAGGCGTGGCCGTGGCAGCAACCTGAGGGTTCCTGGTTCAAACCCCACCTTCTACCAACCTCGTCACCTATAGGGTAGTATTTTGAGGCCAACTTCGAAACTGAGTTGGCCTTCAGAGTGGCGACCTCTGGTGGACAAATTTGTTGAATGACATTTTCAATGCAAGAACGAGGACATGACGTTAAGACATACTTGCCAACCCTCCCGGGTATTCCGGGAGACTCCCGAAATTCAGCGCCTCTCCCGAAAACCTCCCGGGACAAATTTTCTCCCGAAAATCTCCCGAAATTCAGGCGGACCTGAGTGACGTGTCGACAGCCTGTTTTCACGTCCGCTTTCCCACAATATAAACAGCATGCCTGCCCAATCACGTTATAACTGTAGAATGATCGAGGGCGAGTTCTTGGTTTCTTATGTGGGTTTATTGTTAGGCAGTTTCATTAACGTCCTCCCAGCGCGGCAACAACACACAACAACAGCAGTCACGTTTTCGTCTACCGTAAACAGCAATGTTGTGACACTCTTAAACAGGACAATACTGCCATCAACTGTACATGCTTATGTGACAATAACATCTAGGGCTTTTGGAGAGTGCAGTACACAACTGCGCACACAACAAGGAGACGAAGCAGAATGCATCATCAGAGAGGGTGTTCATTCAGCATGGTTAGAAAAATAGTGACAGAGAATAGAACAAGGATGCACAATTCAACCGTTAACTCAACAATGAGTAGATGAGTGTTATGTGTGTGTATATGTGTAAATAAATGAACACTGAAATTCAAGTAGTTCTCATATATATATATATATATATATATAAATATATATATATATATATATATATACATATATATAATAAAATAAATATATATATATATTTATTTATTTTATTATATATATATATATATATATATATATATATAATATAATAAAAAAAATAAAAATAAAAAAAAATATATATATATATATATATATAGCTAGAATTCACTGAAAGTCAAGTATTTCTTATATATATATATATATATATATATATGAAATACTTGACTTGGTGAATTCTAGCTATAAATATACTCCTCCCCTCTTAGCCACGCCCCCACCCCCCAACTCCCGAAATCGGAGGTCTCAAGGCATACTTGCAAACCCTCCCGGATTTTCCGGGAGACTCCCGAAATTCAGCGCCTCTCCCGAAAACCTCCCGGGACAAATTTTCTCCCGAAAAACTCCCGAAATTCAGGCGGACCTGAGTGACGTGTTGACGACACACAACAACAGCGTCTACCGTAAAGCAGTTCGTCTGCCGTAAACAGCAATGTTGTGACACTTTTAAACAGGACAATACTGCCATCTACTGTACATGCATATGTGACCCACCCATAATGTGTCACATTCTTGTGTTGATTTATTTATTTTATTTTGTGGTTTGAATTCGTTTTTGGAGCTGTCATTACACATTTATCAGTATTCACATTGGTCAGTAGGGGGCAGGAGGGCGTTTCTTCCCAATTGAATGCTATCACCTGCAGACCGGAAGTGTCTTGTCATTCTGATGAGCGCGACCAGTCTGTGAACAATTGAAACGTCCTGTGTGCTTTTTCCTCCTGTATAACAGGTTAGTTTTGGTGAATCAACTCACTGAATAATATCCATGTGATCTTTATAAGTTTAAGTACACATTCTGATGGTGGAGCCTAACTCTAAAGTGTTTGTGAGTTGTAGTTTGTAAATGAACACTGAAATTCAAGTATTTATTTTATTTATATATATATATATATATATATATATATATATATATATATATATATATATATATATATATATATATATATATATATATATATGTCTTAATAAGGTTATCCAAAAAATAGTGCTCGATACCGTAGTAGAGCGCAATATATGTATGTGTGGGAAAAAAAATCACAAGACTATTTCATCTCTACAGGCCTGTTTCATGAGGGGGGGTACCCTCAATCATCAGGAGATTTTAATGGGAGCATTCGCATACCATGGTTTATATAGGGCACAGAGTGGGTGGGTACAGGCTGGCGTAGGGGCGTGGTGATTGGCTCATGTGTTACCTAGGAGGTGTTTCCGTCTATGGCGGCATGCTGTTACAATTTCGCTGCGCTTGTTGAGGGATGACAGGTCTGGACGGTAAATAATAAACAGTTTCTCTTTCAAGCATAGGTTGCATCTTTTATTACCACTATTGTAAGGTGTGCTGGATGCAAGAATTTGCCATGTTATTGAATATTCAACATTATTGTCTTTGAGGTCCCAAATGTGTTTGCTGAGTTCTGTGGTATTTCGCAGGTTTTTGTTCCTGAAAGAAGCCTTGTGATTGTTCCATCTGGTTTTGAATTCTCCCTCGGTTAATCCTACATATGTGTCGGATGTGTTAATGTCCTTGCGTATTACCTTAGATTGGTAGACAACTGATGTTTGTAAGCACCCCCCGTTGAGAGGGCAATCAGGTTTCTTTCGACAGTTACAGCCTTTGTTGGTTTTGGAGTCGCTCTGTCTGGGGGCCAACGGCTCATTTGCAATTGTTTTGTTGTGGTTTGAGATGATTTGTCGTATATTGTTCATGCAGCTGTAGCTCAATTTAATGTTGTTCTTGTTGAATACTTTTCTTAGGGTGTTGTCTTTGGGAAAGTGTTTGTCAATCAGATTGAGGAATTTGTGTCCAATGTTAGTTGAGACGTTTTTGCTGTATGGGGGGTTGTACCAGATGATGTCGTTTCGTTTTCTGTTCTTTTTTGGCTGGTTTCCTGGCGTGGGTTCATAGGTGAGGGTGAAATTGTATCCGCTTTCATCAAGGGCTTTTTGGTACGAAGGTAAGCACTATTTTTTGGATAACCTTATTAAGACATATATATATATATATATATATATATATATATATATATATATATATATATATATATATATATATATATATCTTAATAAGGTTATCCAAAAAATAGTGCTCGATACCGTAGTAGAGCGCAATATATGTATGTGTGGGAAAAAAAATCACAAGACTATTTCATCTCTACAGGCCTGTTTCATGAGGGGGGTTCCCTCAATCATCAGGAGATTTTAATGGGAGCATTCACATACCATGGTTTATATAGGGCACAGAGTGGGTCAGCCTGTACCCACCCACTCTGTGCCCTATATAAACCATGGTATGTGAATGCTCCCATTAAAATCTCCTGATGATTGAGGGAACCCCCCTCATGAAACAGGCCTGTAGAGATGAAATAGTCTTGTGATTTTTTTCCCCACACATACATATATATATATATATATATATATATATATACATATATATATATATATATATATATGAAATACTTGACTTAGTGAATTCTAGCTGTAAATATACTCCTCCCCTCTTAGCCACGCCCCCAACCACGCCCCCGACCCCCACCTCCCGAAATCGGAGGTCTCAAGGTTGGCAAGTATGCGTTAAGAACATTCAAAACGTAGACATGTATTGCATAATTACGCAGGGCACAATTATAATTTAATATTCCTAAATTACAAAAACGTGTTACTGTTGGATTATGTGCATTTGAACCGCTGATGGTCAACATCAACAAGATAAAAACATGATACAGTGGTACAGCGCCACCTATAACGCTTATAATCACATTTTTACTCACACAAATGTATTTTTGAATTGATAAGTTAAAATGAAAATGATAGTAAATGTACCTTTAGTTTGTCGCACAGTCTGGCTCTTGCTAACAGCTTCCAGTTGTCGTCGACGTCGCTCCTTTTCCTCTCTTGTTCGAGAAATGTCCTCCTCGTATGACGCTATCGCTCTTTCAAACAGCACAAATATTTCATCGGCCGCCGCCATTAGTCGCTCCTTCACCAACTCTTTCAACATTTTGATGATTTATAAACTGAACACGCTTGAAGCGAGTATAGCAATTTCTTTCCGCTTTTTTTCTTCTTCGATTGTGTTTTTTTACGGAACCAACATTCATGACGTCACGCTGTTGACATCTACTGGTGATATTGAAGACTGCGCACAATAACAGTAGAACAAGGAAATGCTCCGAGTCTGGAGGGTCAAATGGGATAAATTAAATAATTGTTTGAATAATTACACAGATTTAACAATAAACAATTATGATTTTCAAATGTGTAAGTACGGTACTTTGAGTTATTCAATGGTTTATTGTTATCATTTCAAACCAAAGCAGATCATTGGACTAGATTCCTGTTAGCCCCGCCCACTGACTTTGATGGCTGAGTTTGACAGATAAAACAAATCCATGAAGTGCTGCCACACAGGTTCATGAAATAATTAAATGAATCATTTAAAAATAAATAAATTGTGAAAAATTTAATTATGAAATAACCACATTTTTAAAAATAAATAGTGAAAAATTTACGGTAATTATGAAAAAATCTAATTATTAAATAATTAAATACTGAAATATTACAGTATTATCAGACATACTTTTACATTAAATAAATTAATGACAGAGGTATTTTATTCCATCCATCCATCCATTTTCTACCGCTTATTCCCTTCGGGGTCGCGCGGGGGCGCTGGAGCCTATCTCAGCTACAATCGGGCGGAAGGCGGGGTACACCCTGGACAAGTCGCCACCTCATCACAGGGCCAACACAGATAGACAGACAACACTCACACTTCATTATATTAGCATGTTTAGGTTATTATTCACAGATGTATTTTTTTCTTTATTTTTGTTCTGTTTGTTATTCCATACTATTCTTTAAAACCGCCCGAATGGTTCTTCAGTTGCCAAAATCAATCAATCAATCAATCAATGTTTATTTATATAGCCCTAAATCACAAGTGTCTCAAAGGGCTGCACAAGCCACGACGACATCCTCGGTACAAAGCCCACATAAGGGCAAGGAAAAACTCACCCCAGTGGGACGTCGATGTGAATGACTATGAGAAACCTTGGAGAGGACCGCATATGTGGGTAACCCCCTCCCCCCCTCTAGGGGAGACCGAAAGCAATGGATGTCGAGTGGGTCTGACATAATATTGTGAGAGTCCAGTCCATAGTGGATCCAACATAATAGTAAGAGTCCAGTCCATAGTGGGGCCAGCAGGACACCATCCCGAGCGGAGACGGGTCAGCAGCGCAGAGATGTTCCCAGCCGATGCACAGGCGAGCGGTCCACCCCGGGTCCCGACTCTGGACAGCCAGCACTTCATCCATGGCCACCGGACCTGTGACCCCCCCCCCCACAAGGAAGAGGGGAGCAGAGGAGAAAAGAAAAGAAACGACAGATCAACTGGTCTAACAGGGGGGCTATTTAAAGGCTAGAGTATACAAATGAGTTTTAAGATGGGACTTAAATGCTTCTACTGAGGTAGCATCTCTAATTGTTACCGGGAGGGCATTCCATAGTACTGGAGCCCCAATAGAAAACGCTCTATAGCCCGCAGACTTTTTTTGGGCTCTGGGAATCACTAATAAGCCGGAGTTCTTTGAACGCAGAAATAAGTTGCTCCTTCACCAACCCTTTGAACATTCTGATATTGTATTCAAGAGAGTACACTAACACACTAAGTGCAAATGTAACCACATGAAGTCCCTTAATGTAACTTGTTAAACGGGTCTAAAACAAATACATGATAACCATAACCAATTTAGACATTTTCTCTCCTTCTTCTTCTCTTGGTTTAATGGCTGGTTGTAGCCATTGTACTGCATCACTTGTATTTTTATTGATGCTAAACTTTAAAACAATGCACAAATCCATTCCACGTGGAAGTTTCCAAAAGAAAACTGCTCATTTGCAAGTACCGTATTTTCCGCACTATTAGCCGCACCTAAAAACCACAAATTTACTCAAAAGCTGACAGTGCGGCTTATAACCCGGTGCGCTTTATATATGGATTAATATTAAGATTCATTTTCATAAAGTTTCGGTCTCGCAACTACGGTAAACAGCCGCCATCTTTTTTTTCCCCGTAGAAGAGGAAGTGCTTCTTCTTCTACGCAAGCAACCGCCAAGGTAAGCACCCGCCCCCATAGAACAGGAAGCGCTTCTTCTTCTACTGTAAGCAACCACCCGCCCGCGTAGAAGAAGAAGAAGCGCGCGGATATTACGTTTCATTTCCTTTGTGTGTTTACATCTGTAAAGACCACAAAATGGCTCCTACTAAGCGACAGGTTTCCGGTTCATGAAAAGACGCAATCTCTCCATCCGCACACGGACTACTATTTCACAGCAACTGCCTAAAGACTTTCAAGAAAAGCTGGCTACTTTCCGTGCATATTGTAAAAACAAGATAGCTGAAAAAAAGATCCGGCCAGAGAACATTATCAACATGGACGAGGTTCCACTGACTTTTGATATTCCTGTGAACCGCACTGTGGATACAACGGGAGCACGTACGGTGAATATTCGCACCACAGGGAATGAGAAGTCATCCTTCACTGTGGTTCTAGCTTGCCATGCTAATGGCCAGAAACTTCCACCCATGGTGATATTCAAAAGGAAGACCTTGCCAAAAGAGACCTTTCCAGCCGGCGTCATCATAAAAGCTAACTCGAAGGGATGGATGGATGAAGAAAAGATGAGCGAGTGGTTAAGGGAAGTTTACGCGAAGAGGCCGGGTGGCTTTTTTCACGCAGCTCCGTCCATGTTGATATACGACTCCATGCGCGCCCACATCACGCTGGTTTTTAATATATTATTAAAGTTTGACTGACCTATCTGACTGTTTTTTTGACATTCCTTTAGCGCAGTTAGATGCGGCTTATAACACGGGGCGGCTTATAGGTGGACAAAGTTTTGAAATATGCCGTTCATTGAAGGCGCGGCTTATAACCCAGGGCGCCTTATGGTGCGGAAAATACGGTATATGGTGAATTAAAAAAGGAAATGCATCCTCAACAGACATGTTTATTTTCTTACAAGTTCATACAGACATTGACTAAGTGGTCTTTTGAACTATCTTAGCAACTCTGAAATAACTTTCACTACAGGTGGGAACATGCATTTTCACTCTGCTATTACCAGCTGCAGGATGCTTTATGTCAATACTTCCAAAGACTGGCTGGTTGGCGGTTGGTTGAGATTGTTACTATAACGGATGCCGAGTAGCTTAGCTGTGTGCTAAAATGTTAAACAGATGACGTGCAAGTTTGAGCGTAGCTAAATGACAAATCTGACTGGCAAAATGACAGTGATTGGCCAGGATGTGCAGGGAAGTAGGCAGGACTGGACAAAGTGAAAAGGCCACGCATCATTTGTGAAGATTTGTTGATTCAACATAACTTGACGCAATCTCAACCACACGGAAAGTCCCGGAGGGTCTATTTTAATTCTCCGTGGTGTGTCCGCGTGTGTGCTTTCAAACTTGCCTCATAATAATAACTTCTACTGCAAACTGAACAGGGATATTGTTTTCCTGAGTGTGTTTTCATGTGTGATGCCATAGGTGATCGTTGTGAGAACTTCTTGTTGCAAACTGGGCAACAGAAAGGTTTTTCTCCTGTGTGTGTCATCATGTGTCGATTTAAATGACCCTTATTAGAAAAGCTTTTATCACAAACTGTACAAGTCCAATGTTTTTTATCCGTCTTCTTGTTAGAGCAGTCGGAGTGTTTGTTGTCAGTGTGAGTCCTCAAATCACCTTCACGATCTGTATCACTGAAAAGTTTTCGGGTGTTGTCAGGAAAACGGGATGCTGTGTCTTTGCATTTTGACAGTGGGGCTAAGAAGTTGTCTGCTTGTGATTCCTGTTCATGGTCTTCGGTCTTCACAGAGACACCAGTCAGTGGCAACTTAGTGAGATCAGCCTCCTTCAGCCATCGAAGACACTCTCCCTCCTGATTGACCCAGATGTCCTTCTCTTCCTCTTTAATGTGGGAGGGCAGTGGGCCCGGCTCCAAATGGCCCCACAGCTGAAGAGTATGTTCTTCTTGAGGACTAATCAGCTGCTGGACGTCTGCAGGACAAATGCAACACAAACACAGACTTCAGTCATGACTAAGGCTGCAGCTAACGATGATTTTTCTATCGATTAATCAATAGATTATTTTTTTCGATTAATCGGTTAATCTATAGATTATTTTTTCGATTAATCTATAGATAATTTTTCCTTTTACCGATTATTTTTTTATTTAAAATGAAGATGAAAAATTAAATGTAGGCCAGTTTTTTCAAAAGGCATGACTTATTTACAAAAAAAAAAAAGTATGGCCACTCAGTCAACATTGACAACAACATGACAAAATATTCTGTAACAATGTAAACATTTAAAACTTTTAACATTTAACACAATTAAAAGTAGCTTATTTGCTTTTTAATGTGCAAATATAAAAGTAAACATCCAGTGCAAATCTTAATATTCTGCAATAGTATAAGCATTTCTAAAGTAAAAGTATTGCTTATTTTGCTTTAAAATGCGCAAAAATAAAGATAAACATCCAATACAAAAAAGTGCAAAACGAAATATTCTGTAACAGTGTAAACATTTCAACAAAAGTAAAAGTATTGCTTATTTTGCTTAATAACACAACAATGATAGTATGATTAAAGTGAAAGTTAATTGTTGGTTTGTACATAGTATATGTAACTGTTAATGTTGTAAAAGGTATTTGCATAACTAATTAACATTAGCGTTAAAGAGGAGCGCGTCTTTGTAAACACTGAACAGGCACGCCAAACGTGCCTTTCAGAGCGAAACGGTGCTTTAGTTTATGAATTTACAACGCAGATACAAATGACACATTCATGTTTTTGTGTAATGATGACAACGTATACTCACGCGGACGATTGACTAGTTGATGGTGATGGCAAGAACGCTGTCGGGTGTTTTCTTTTCAAATGTTCCTTCATAGCCGTTGTGCTGCTATGATAGGCCATTTCCGCTCGACACAGTGTGCATTCAACAACTGTCAAGTGTTTGGCTTTTTTCGCTGTGCTTATCCCACACTTGAAGGGATGTACCAATGCTGAATGTGGCTTCTGGATTTCACTCAAAAGACCAGACCGTAGTTACTTTTTCCTTTTATTTTCCTTTAGTTTGCAACAGTTTTTCCAACGAAGAAACAGCTTCTTTTTTCTTCTTTAGTCTTTTTAGCAGTCTTTAGCAGTGTTAGTAGACTTTAGTTTCTTTAGCTGTCTTTAGTAGCCTTTAGTAGCCTTTAGCTTCTTTAGTAGGTGAAAAACCTTTAAGGACAAAACACCACAAGATTAACATGCTGTAAAAAATCAATCAATTATCAATCCCATAATTTACAACTATTAATTAGGCTATCAAACTCTTAACCATTAAACAAGTGTAAGAAAATGGACACATCTTTTCCCTTTAAGTTAAAACAGATTTTAAATAAATTGTCTCAACATAAATGCACCAAGATACATATAAAATACATTTAAACCCAGAAACACAATAGATAAATGCAACAGAAAACCCAATATGCAAATACATAAATACCTAACCAATTAACCACCTATTTAGATACATATTTAAAATCCATATTCAATATAAATATATTATTAATTTAGCAGTGAAACACTCAATCTTAAACGCTGTCTACTGGTAGAAAAACGCCCCTTTTTCTATGCCCTCACCAGCAGCCAATGATCCAACACAGTTAAATCCAACACTTTAAATTGAGCGACTTCACCCTCCTGATGAAGCAAACTGCTCCAACATTTATCAAACTAAGCAAAGAATATCAACACTAAACAACAGTTACATAACACACTGTGTGTATTAAGCCTCCAGACTAAGCACGCTACATGCACACAACCCCCCGCCAATCTCACCAGCGCAACAGGTGCGCCACACCCACAAAGAGAAATATTAAATCTTACATACTTTTGGCACAACTCTTGGTTATCTGTAATGAACTAAACCTTTCTCCACTCTGCGCTGGCGTCTTTTGTACACCTTGATTTGACAAAGCTGTCTAATTACCGGGCTCGCGCACCAGCAGATGAGACGGGAACGCGCCGCGTTATACCTGCGCGTGAACGATCGGCTCTGATCATATAAGCCGACTGGCCGAAATAATGCCGAATTATATACATTTCCTGGGGTTGCCTAGGTGAATAGGGATGCGGATGTGCTCTAAGATAAAATATAATTTTATTAAGTGGGGTTTGGCTGGTTGCTAAACAGCCACGGTTGCGAGCTCGCGCGTCAGCTGACGAGACAGCTGTTCGCCGCTACAACATTATTAGGCCGTTTATTGAAATACTCCCACACTTTTGACGACTTTTGGCGTGCTTTTTTTCCCTTGCTCGCACCGCTCGCATCATCTGCTTTGCGCTCCGCCATGACGGCAGTGTGACGTAAATATGCGACGCGTCGACGCATAAAAACGGTGTCGACGTATTTACGTAACCGATGACGTCGACGCGTCGTTTCAGCCTTAGTCATGACCACTTGCATTTACTTCTACCGTCCCTTGTAATATATTGGAAAGTATTTGTCTCAATGCCCACCTCAGAGTGTGTTCACACTTGTTATATTGTTTTTTTTAGTACAGCCTGACAAAAAAAAAGTCATGATTGCATGTATGTAAGCCCATTTTGTCGACAAATGACATTGACATTATTATACAAGTGTTTGTTAGGTCTTGTCTTGGTTACTGTAACGTTTGGGTCTTCCCAAGTCCAGCATTTAAATATTGCAGTTGGTACAAAATTCAGCAGTTGGACTTTTGACTAGAACGGTGGTCTGCAACCTGCGGCTCTAGAGTGGCTGGTGGCTCCCTGGGGATGTTTCAAAAAAGTATGAAAATAGAAAAAGATGGGGGGAAAAAATATATTCTTTGTTTTAATAGGGTTTCTGTAGGAGGCCCTCCTTAAAGGGGAACATTATCACCAGACCTATGTAAGCGTCAATATATACCTTGATGTTGCAGAAAAAAAAACATATATTTTTTTAACCGATTTCCGAACTCTAAATGGGTGAATTTTGGCGAATTAAATATTTGCTCTCGGAGCACATCGGGAAGCAATCCGCCATTTTTTCGAAAATAAAATAAGCCACTGGGAACTGATTTTTAATGGTTTTAACCCTTCTGAAATTGTGATAATGTTCCCCTTTAATATAAACAGGGGGATTTCTAACAATTAAAGGGGAACATTATCACAATTTCAGAAGGGTTAAAACCATTAAAAATCAGTTCCCAGTGGCCTATTATATTTTTCTAAGTTTTTTTCAAAATTTTACCCATCACGCAATATCCCTAAAAAAAGCTTCAAAGTGCCTGATTTTAACCACCCGTCCATTTTCCTGTGACGTCACATAGTGAAGCCAACACAAACAAACATGGCGCATAGAACAGCAAGCTATAGCGACATTAGCTCGGATTCAGACTCGGATTTCAGCGGCTTAAGCGATTCAACAGATTACGCATGTATTGAAACGGATGGTTGTAGTGTGGAGGCAGGTAGCGAAAACGAAATTGAAGAAGAAACTGAAGCTATTGAGCCATATCGGTTTGAACCGTATGCAAGCGAAACCGACGAAAACGACACGATAGCCAGCGACACGGGAGAAAGCGAGGACGAATTCGGCGATCGCCTTCTAACCAACGATTGGTATGTGTTTGTTTGGCATTAAAGGAAACTAACAACTATGAACTAGGTTTACAGCATATGAAATACATTTGGCAACAACATGCACTTTGAGAGTGCAGACAGCCCAATTTTCATCAATTAATATATTCTGTAGACATACCCTCATCCGCGCTCTTTTCCTGAAAGCTGATCTGTCCAGTTTTGGAGTTGATGTCAGCAGGCCAGGGAAGCTAGGGTCGATATTCTTCTCTTGATCATCTTCGGTGGCATAAGGGACGGTGTGAGCCAAGACATCCAGGGGGTTTAGCTCGCTCGTCTGCGGGAACAAACTGCCGCCATTGCTTGCCGTGCTACCGAGGTCCTTTGTCCCTGAATTGCTCACACACTCCGGCAGATTCAATGGGGGTCTGGCGGCAGATTTCTTTGACTTTATGGTTGGAAATGCATCTGCTTTGAGTGTCGCAGGATATCCACACATTCTTGCCATCTCTGTCGTAGCATAGCTTTCGTCGGTAAAGTGTGCGGAACAAACGTCCAATTTCTTGCCACTTTGGCATCTTTGGGCCACTGGTGCAACTTGAATCTGTCCCTGTTGGTGTTGTTACACCCTCCGACAACACACCGACGAGGCATGATGTCTCCAAGGTACGGAAAACAGTCGAAAAAAACGCAAAATAACAGAGCTGATTTGACTCGGTGTTTGAGAAAATGGCGGATTGCTTCCCGATGTGACGTCACAACTTCGAGAGCGAATACTAGAAAGGCGTTTAATTCGCCAAAATTCACCCATTTAGAGTTCGGAAATCGGTTAAAAAAATATATGGTCTTTTTTCTGCAACATCAAGGTATATATTGACGCTTACATAGGTCTGGTGATAATGTTCCCCTTTAAACATGATTGTCTGATGAGAGTATTTGACGAGCGCCGTTTTGTCCTACTAATTTTGGCAGTCCTTGAACTAACCGTAGTTTGTTTACATGTACAACTTTCTTCAACGAGAAAGGGGTTAGGGTTAGGCCACTCATTCTTTGTCTAATTTTGTCCACCAATCTTTTTATGCTGTGTGTGAAGGCTCAAAGGTGAACTTTGTTGACGTTATTGACTTGTGTGGAGTGCTTATCAAGCATTAGTGATGGGTCCGGCAACACCGATGCATCGGCGCATGCGTCGAGCTCATAGAGCAAAACCCTGTGTCGGTGCGCGTACCGCTTTTAGAAAGTCACGTGACCGATCATGAGCTGTTTTGGTCACGTGACCGATACGCGAACTGTGTCGCACTGACGCCTCCTCTGTGCCCTGTGAGCGGGTCTTTTCTACAGCCGGAGAAATAATAACTAAGAAGAGAAATCGTCTAAAATGTAATACGTCGGAAAAACTTTTTTCTTTTTAATAAAAATGTGTAAAAAAATAAAATTAAAAAAATTCCCAGTCCACAATCATCCACAACACGTTCTCTTAGATATCCATGTTATGATACATGTTCACATTATTTATTGACTGTATTTAAAAAAGATAAAAATATATTTTTATTTAAATGAAGATATGAAATAATCCTAAATGAAATACAATGACTTGGTTTATATTATTGTATATACTAGGGCAGGGGTCACCAACGCGGTGCCCGCGGTCACCAGGTAGCCCGTAAGGACCAGATCAGTCGCCCGCTGGCCTGTTCTAAAAATAGCTCAAAGAGCAGCACTTACCAGTGAGCTGCCTCTATTTTTTAAATGTCATTTATTTACTAGCAAGCTGGTCTCGCTTTGCTCGACATTTTTAATTCTAAAAGAGACAAAACTCAAATAGAATTTGAAAATCCAAGAAAATATTTGAAAGACTTGGTCTTCACTTGGAATAAGCGGTAGAAAATGGATGGATGGATGGGTCTTCACTTGTTTAAATAAATTCATTTATTTTTTTACTTTGCTTCTTATTACTTTTAGAAATACAATTTTAGAGAAAAAATACAACCTTAAAAATGATTTTAGGATTTTTAAACAAATATACCTTTTTACCTTTTAAATTTCTTCCTCTTCTTTCCTGACAATTTAAATCAATGTTCAAGTTATTATTTTTTTTTCATTATTGTAAAGAATAATAAATATTTTAGCTTCTGTTTTTTCGACAAAGAATATTTGTGAAATATTTCTTCAAACTTACTATGATTAAAATTTAAAAAAAATATTCTGGCAAATCTAGAAAATCTGTAGAATCAAATTCAAATCTTATTTCAAAGTATTTTGAATTTCTTTTAAAATTTTTGTTCTGGAAAATCTAGAAGAAATACTGATTTGTCTTTGTTAGAAATATAGCTTGGTCCAATTTGTTAAATATTCTAACAAAGTGCAGATTGGATTTTAACCAATGTAAAACATGTCATCAAAATTCTAAAATGTATCTTAATCAGGAAAATGACTAATGATATTCCATAAATTATTTTTTTAATTTTTTCAAAAAGATTCAAATTAGCTAGTTTTTCTCTTCTTTTTGTCGGTTGAATTTTGAATTTTAAAGAATCGAAATTGAAGATAAACTATGTTTCAAAATTTTATTTTAATTTTTTTTCGTGTTTTCTCCTCTTTTAAACCGTTCAATTAAGTGTTTTTTTTTCATCATTTATTCTCTACAAAAAACCTTCCGTAAAAGGAAAAATAAATGTACGACGGAATGACAGACAGAAATACCCATTTTATTTGATATATAAATGTATTTATTTAGCTATTCTTGTTTAAATCACACTTACGTGTAACTTACAAATGACAATATATTTATTTATTTAAGTGTGTATCAAACTGGTAGCCCTTCGCATGAATCAGTACCCAAGAAGTAGTTTTTGGTTTCAAAAAGGTTGGTGACCCCTGTACTAGGGCATCAAATCAGTGTCAGTTGAGTCGGTCCATAGGTTGCCTGTAGGGATTTTTAATGTCCAGCAGATGTCAGTATTTAGTGACACAGTATCGACACAGTATCAATACAGTTTTGCAATGTGTCGAAACGCTTCATGACGCCTCATCAACCCATCACTATCAAGCATATTTAGTCAGTGCATGACTGCAAGCTAATCAATACTAAATCAAATAATTTGGAGAATCGGTTTGAATGGAGGATTGGTTCTGAATCGAATAATAACCCCAAGAATCTGAATTAAATTAATTTAGGAGTTGTCGTAAGAATCGCATCCCCATCAAATAGTATAAAAAATGTTCCACTCTAAAAATTAAAAGTGTGAACAATTTTTGAAATGGGGTTTGGAAGGGTTGCAGCTTCTAAAATAAATTATTCTTAAGGCCCCAAATTAGCCTGGGTGCGCCACAAAGAACTTTAAAAAAAAAAGTAATTGGATATCAAAGTATACATCTTAATTTTCAGAGCGCATGTTTTATGAAGATTTCTATCTAAATGCAACATTTATATGACAACGCATGCTTTATACCAGGGGTGCTCATTACGTCGATCGCGAGCTACCGGTCGATCTCGGAGGGTGTGTCAGTCGATCACCAGCCAGGCATTAAAAAAATAGTCCTAAAAATGAGCGATCATAAATCTTCACTATGACGTCACTTTCGTCACTTGATTGACATTCACGGCACCCGAGGGTCTTCTGAGATGACGCTGGCTGCTGCCAGCTCATTAAAATTACCGACTGGAAGGCGAGAAACACTTTATTTCAACAGACACTGGCGCCGTACCTGTCGTCAAAACTCCAAAGACCGACTGCACAGTTGCGCTAACAAAATAAGAGTCTCAGAAAGCTGGCGTGCACAAGCTAGCAAGCTACGGAGTTTGCCGACAATGTATTTCTTGTAAAGTGCATACAAAGGAGTACGGAAGCTGGACAAATAAGATGCCAAAAACCAACCACTTTCATGTGGTATTGGACAGAAAGGAGGACTTTTTTTTCTCTTCCATTCGAAAATGCGGACATTATCAGCACCACTGTCTGATTCCAATCAATGCAAGTCATCAGAATCAGGTAATACACCAACTTATATTCTTGTCTTCATGAAAGAAAGGAATCTATATGTGTTAAACATGCTTGTATTATCTTTAAACACCTTTAACTTATTAACAATATTAACTATATGTGTTAAACATGCTTGTATTATCTTTAAACACCTTTAACTTGTTAACAATATTAACTATATGTGTTAAACATGCTTGTATTATCTTTAAACACCTTTAACTTGTTAACAATATTAACTATATGTGTTAAACATGCTTGTATTATCTTTAAACACCTTTAACTTATTAACAATATTAACTATATGTGTTAAACATGCTTGTATTATCTTTAAACACCTTTAACTTATTAACAATATTAACTATATGTGTTAAACATGCTTGCATTATCATTAAACACCTTTAATTTTTTAACAATATTAACTATATGTATTAAACATGCTTGCATTATCATTAAACACCTTTAACTTATTAACAATATTAACTATATGTGTTAAACATGCTTGTATTATCTTTAAACACCTTTAACTTGTTAACAATATTAACTATATGTGTTAAACATGCTTGTATTATCTTTAAACACCTTTAACTTGTTAACAATATTAACTATATGTGTTAAACATGCTTGTATTATCTTTAAACACCTTTAACTTATTAACAATATTAACTATATGTGTTAAACATGCTTGTATTATCTTTAAACACCTTTAACTTATTAACAATATTAACTATATGTGTTAAACATGCTTGCATTATCATTAAACACCTTTAATTTTTTAACAATATTAACTATATGTATTAAACATGCTTGCATTATCATTAAACACCTTTAACTTGTTAACAAAAACATATATTTCATAAATAAGTAAATATAAATGATAAATTATACAGTAGATGAGATCAGAGTGGTGTATAAAGAGATCCCAAGGAGAGACCACAGGGCAGCGACCTCTGGTGGACAAATTGTTCAATGATTATTCCAATGCAAGAACGAGGACGACGTAAAGAACGTACATATCTATTTTCACGCATTTGGTAGTCTGTAGTTACTTCGTCTTGTTACTGTTGGGTTGTGTGCATTTATATATAAGATGTGTTAAAGGTCAAATGATAGTAAACTTACCTTTACTTTGTAGCACAATTGGACTCTTGCTAACATTTTCCAGTTGTTGTCGATGTCGCTCCTTTTCCTCTCTTATTCTAAAAAGTTCCCCCTCGTACGACGCAATCGTTCTTTCAAACAGCGCAAAAATGTCGTCAGCTGCCGCCATTAGTCGCTCCGACACCAACTCTTTCAACATTGTTATGATTTATTTCGGCGAATGTTATTTAACACGCTTGAAGCTAACTGAACCTTTTTACTTCCTCGTATAACTTCCGGCTGTTTCTTCTTCGATGGTGTTTTTATCCGTAGATTCATGAGGTCGCATTGTTGTCATCTAGTGGTGATACTGAAGATTGCGCAAAACAGCTTTGTATAAGGAAGAAGAGAATGGAGGATCAATGGGACACGTTAAAAACATTTTTTTTTTTAAATAAGTGCACAAATTTGACATTAAATAAGTATAATTGAAATTGAATGCATAAACGTGTTATTGAATGTGCAGGTAATTTGTTTAGTGTAACAGTACATCATATTTGCCTACCTTGAGACCTCCGATTTCGGGAGGTGGGGGCGTGGTCGGGGGTGGGGCGGGGCGTGGTTGGGGGCGTGGTTAAGAGGGGAGGAGTATATTGACAGCTGGAATTCACCAAGTCAAGTATTTCATATATACAGGTAAAAGCCAGTAAATTAGAATATTTTGAAAAACTTGATTTATTTCAGTAATTGCATTCAAAAGGTGTAACTTGTACATTATATTTATTCATTGCACACAGACTGATGCATTCAAATGTTTATTTCATTTAATTTTGATGATTTGAAGTGGCAACAAATGAAAATCCAAAATTCCGTGTGTCACAAAATTAGAATATTACTTAAGGCTAATACAAAAAAGGGATTTTTAGAAATGTTGGCCAACTGAAAAGTATGAAAATGAAAAATATGAGCATGTACAATACTCAATACTTGGTTGGAGCTCCTTTTGCCTCAATTACTGCGTTAATGCGGCGTGGCATGGAGTCGATGAGTTTCTGGCACTGCTCAGGTGTTATGAGAGCCCAGGTTGCTCTGATAGTGGCCTTCAACTCTTCTGCGTTTTTGGGTCTGGCATTCTGCATCTTCCTTTTCACAATACCCCACAGATTTTCTATGGGGCTAAGGTCAGGGGAGTTGGCGGGCCAATTTAGAACAGAAATACCATGGTCCGTAAACCAGGCACGGGTAGATTTTGCGCTGTGTGCAGGCGCCAAGTCCTGTTGGAACTTGAAATCTCCATCTCCATAGAGCAGGTCAGCAGCAGGAAGCATGAAGTGCTCTAAAACTTGCTGGTAGACGGCTGCGTTGACCCTGGATCTCAGGAAACAGAGTGGACCGACACCAGCAGATGACATGGCACCCCAAACCATCACCCAACCATGCAAATTTTGCATTTCCTTTGGAAATCGAGGTCCCAGAGTCTGGAGGAAGACAGGAGAGGCACAAAATCCACGTTGCCTGAAGTCTAGTGTAAAGTTTCCACCATCAGTGATGGTTTGGGGTGCCATGTCATCTGCTGGTGTCGGTCCACTCTGTTTCCTGAGATCCAGGGTCAACGCAGCCGTCTACCAGCAAGTTTTAGAGCACTTCATGCTTCCTGCTGCTGACCTGCTCTATGGAGATGGAGATTTCAAGTTCCAACAGGACTTGGCGCCTGCACACAGCGCAAAATCTACCCGTGCCTGGTTTACGGACCATGGTATTTCTGTTCTAAATTGGCCCGCCAACTCCCCTGACCTTAGCCCCATAGAAAATCTGTGGGGTATTGTGAAAAGGAAGATGCAGAATGCCAGACCCAAAAACGCAGAAGAGTTGAAGGCCACTATCAGAGCAACCTGGGCTCTCATAACACCTGAGCAGTGCCAGAAACTCATCGACTCCATGCCACGCCGCATTAACGCAGTAATTGAGGCAAAAGGAGCTCCAACCAAGTATTGAGTATTGTACATGCTCATATTTTTCATTTTCATACTTTTCAGTTGGCCAACATTTCTAAAAATCCCTTTTTTGTATTAGCCTTAAGTAATATTCTAATTTTGTGACACACGGAATTTTGCATTTTCATTTGTTGCCACTTCAAATCATCAAAATTAAATGAAATAAACATTTGAATGCATCAGTCTGTGTGCAATGAATAAATATAATGTACAAGTTACACCTTTTGAATGCAATTACTGAAATAAATCAAGTTTTTCAAAATATTCTAATTTACTGGCTTTTACCTGTATGAGCGCAAGACAAGAACTAAAACACTACACGCAGGAAAACAGCAAAAAAGTCAAAATAAGTCAGGGTGTGATGTGACAGGTGGTGACAGTACACCTACTTTGAGACAAGAGCTATAGTGATGCATGCTTGGCTATGGTTTAAAGTCATACCCAACAATGGTGACGACGACTTTTTACTGTCAACTGAGTTTAGTTTTTTTTTAATGATATGGTGTGCCTCCGGATTTTTTCAATGCAAAAAATGTGCCTTGGCTCAAAAAAGGTTGAAAAACACTGCTGTAACGGACGCCAGCCAGCTTAGCTGTGTGCTAGAATGTTAAACAGATGATGCCTGAGTTTCAGCGCAGATAAATGAGACATTTGACTGGCAAACATGACGGTGATTGGCCGATAATGCGCAGGGAAGTTGCATACCTGCCAACTTTTGAAATCAGAAAAACCTAGTAGCCAGGGTCCAGGGGCCGAAGGCCCCGGTAGGTCCAGGACAAAGTCCTGGTGGGGGGTTCAGGCCGACGCAAAATGATTGATTGCATTCAGACAGGTTAAAATGTTGCTAAAACCATCACTTTTCTATCAGTCACAGTGACTTTTCAAAACAAAAATATTACAGCAAAAATCATATGGGTTGATTGACATGTTTATTCTGTAAGATAACTTCAATAGTTTGAAATTATTTTGACAGTTAATGCCAGTTATCCTGTCAACCTTTCACAAGACTTCAATTTGTTAATTGAAAGTATAAACACTTTTTACAGTAAACAAATGGTAAAACAGTACTAAACAATTCCATAAAAAAAAAAATTGGTGTCATTATTAACTTTCTGTCCAAGCTTGTATAATCTACTGCCTTGTTCAATTGTAAAAAATATTCTGTGCCTAAAATTCACATTTCTATCACAATTATCATACTGTAAACATGGTAAGCTAACTTCATTAAAATTAATAGTCCTGTCAATAGCATGGAATTACAATTCAAATGTAGTTTTTTTGTAAGCCTTTCAAAAGAATTCAAAATATGAAACATTAATGAAAATGAATTTAAGCCATCAGACACTTGAAAAGTGGCACATCACATCTCTAATGTAATCATTTGAACTTTTCAACAGAAATAGCACTGCAAAAATATTAAGGACATACTTCTGTATTTTGGTAGTTATGCTGTCAACATTTAACAAGATTTCTTCAACTTGGACTTGAAAGCATAAATAGTATAAACACTTTTAACAGTATAACAGTACTAAACAATTCCAATAGATAACATTGGTGTCATTACCTTTTTGTGGCTAAAATCCAAATTTAGCAACGGCATTAGACTTGTGTTTTTTTGTCCCAACGTGGTCTTTTACATCGCTAATTCCTCCGTGTCCGATCGAAAAAATCTTGTCTGCACAAGGTGCAATTCGCGTAGTTTTCACCCTTTTTGGAACGGATAATTATTCCCGGATAGGCTTTTGAATATTCTTCACTGAATGACTGCAGTTTTCTTTTCGGTTTAAGACTCGTTTGCGATTTTTCTCCGGCTGATTCCACGATCGTTCGCTCGTTTGGAAACAATGGGCAACAGGTGCCTCGTGCTTGGCAGCGGTGCTATAAATAGCCTCGCGCATGGCATTGGGAATGGCTCGATAGGAAGGTACGGGAAGCAGTGTCGATTGTCATTGTTGTTACGCGATTTCGTGTACCGTATTTTCCGCACTATTAGCCGCACCTAAAAAACACAAATTTACTCAAAAGCTGACAGTGCGGCTTATAACCCGGTGCGCTTTATATATGGATTAATATTAAGATTCATTTTCATAAAGTTTCGGTCTCGCAACTACGGTAAACAGCCGCCATCTTTTTTCCCCGCAGAAGAGGAAGTGCTTCTTCTTCTACGCAAGCAACCGCCAAGGTAAGCACCCGCCCCCATAGAACAGGAAGCGCTTCTTCTTCTACTGTAAGCAACCACCCGCCCCGGTAGAAGAAGAAGAAGCGCGCGGATATTACGTTTCATTTCCTTTGTGTGTTTACATCTGTAAAGACCACAAAATGGCTCCTACTAAGCGACAGGTTTCCGGTTCATGAAAAGACGCAATCTCTCCATCCGCACACGGACTACTATTTCACAGCAACTGCCTAAAGACTTTCAAGAAAAGCTGGCTACTTTCCGTGCATATTATAAAAACAAGATAGCTGAAAAAAAGATCCGGCCAGAGAACATTATCAACATGGACGGGGTTCCACTGACTTTTGATATTCCTGTGAACCGCACTGTGGATACAACGGGAGCACGTACGGTGAATATTCGCACCACAGGGAATGAGAAGTCATCCTTCACTGTGGTTCTAGCTTGCCATGCTAATGGCCAGAAACTTCCACCCATGGTGATATTCAAAAGGAAGACCTTGCCAAAAGAGACCTTTCCAGCCGGCGTCATCATAAAAGCTAACTCGAAGGGATGGATGGATGAAGAAAAGATGAGCGAGTGGTTAAGGTAAGTTTACGCGAAGAGGCCGGGTGGCTTTTTTCACGCAGCTCCGTCCATGTTGATATACGACTCCATGCGCGCCCACATCACGCTGGTTTTTAATATATTATTAAAGTTTGACTGACCTATCTGACTGTCTTTTTGACATTCCTTTAGCGCAGTTAGATGCGGCTTATAACACGGGGCGGCTTATAGGTGGACAAAGTTTTGAAATATGCCGTTCATTGAAGGCGCGGCTTATAACCCAGGGCGGCTTATGGTGCGGAAAATACGGTATAAAACTTAAAATAAAAAATAAAAAATGTAATTAATGAAAAAACGTATTTTTTATCACTGCAACCGTAACCCGGAATAGGTTGATGAAAACCGTACTAATTACGGGAAAACCGGAGTAGTTGGCAGGTATGAAGTTGACAAGACAGGACAAACGGTTCAAGGTTGCGCATAAAGTCAGAAGATTTGTTGATTTAACATAACTTGACGCAATCGCAGAAAGGGTCTATTTTAATTCTCTGTCATGTGACTGCATGTGTGCTTTCAAACTTGCCTTATAATAATAACTTCTACTGCAAACTGAACAGGGGTATAGTTTTCCCGAGTGTGTTTTCATGTGCGATACCATAGGTGACCTTTGCGAGAATCTTTTACCGCAAACTGGGCAACAAAAAGGTTTTTCTCCTGTGTGCGTTCTCATATGTGATAGCATTACTTCCTTATAAGAGAATCTATTACCGCAAATTGAGCAAGCGAAAGGTTTTACTCCCGTGTGTTGTATCATGTGTCGGGTCAAACTGCTCTTGAAAGAAAAGCTTTTTGCACAAGCAGAGCAGGGAAAACTCAGTTTACCTGTCTTGTTTTGAGAGCATTCAGAGTGTTGAATGTGAGTGCGAGTCCCTGCGTCCCTGCTCAGAGGGTCTCTGGCAGCGTCCATGTCGTCGACCTTACTATCCGATAGTGGAGCTAAGAAGTTGTCTGCTTGTGAGCCTCCACTGGGGTCTCCATCAGCTTCTGTTGTCATGTGTTGTGGTGAGCTGCTACTTGGAGGTTTCTCCCCTCCGTTTTCCTCACTTGGACCGTAATGAAACTGTGAGGACTCCAGTGATTTGTCTTCATGGTCTTCAATCATCACAGAGACAAGAGTCAGTGGCAAGTCGGTGGGATCAGCCTTTTTCGAGCCTAGAAGACACACTCCTTCTTGAATGATCCAGAGAACCTCATCTTCCCTTTTAATGTTGGGGGGATGTGGATCCTCCTGATTCAAAGACGAGTTCCTCCCCTGCAAATGAGCTGGACATTTTTCTTGACGACCAATCAGCTGATAGACGTCTGCAGGACAAATGCAACACAAACGAACTTCAATCAAAATCACTTTCGCGTTTTTCTGGCCTGCCGTGTAATATCTCGGTGCAGTCACACTTGTTGTGTTTGTTTCGGTTAAAGTACTCGTTTCGTTTGCTCTGCTATAGAGATGTCCGATAATTAAGGCTGCAGCTAACGATTATTTTTCTATCTATTATTTTTTCGATTAATCGGTTAATCTATAGATTATTATTTTTTCGATTAATCTATAGATTATTTTTCCTTTTACCGATTTTTTTTAAAATTTAAAATGAAGATGAAAAAATAAATGTAGGCCAGTTTTTTCAAAAGGCATGGCTTTTATTTACAAAAAAAAAAAAAGTATGGCCACTCAGTCAACATTGACAACAACATGACAAAATATTCTGTAACAATGTAAACATTTAAAACTTTTAACATTCAACAAAATTAAAAGTAGCTTATTTGCTTTTTAATGTGCAAATATAAAAGTAAACATCCAGTGCAAATCTTAATATTCTGGAATAGTATAAGCATTTCAAAAGTAAAAGTATTGCTTATTTTGCTTTAAAATGTGCAAAAATAAAGATAAACATCCAATACAAAAAAGTGCAAAACGGAAATAATCTGTAACAATGTAAACATTTCAACAAAAGTAAACGTATTGCTTATTTGCTAAAATGTGCAAAAATAAAGATAAACATCCAATACAAAAAAGTGCAAAACAAAATATTCTGTAACAACAGTGTAAACATTTCAATAAAAGTAAAAGTATTGCTTATTTTGCTTAGTAACACAACAATGATAGTAAGATTAAAGTGAAAGTTAATTGTTGGTTTGTACATAGTATATGTAACTGTTAATGTTGTAAAAGGTATTTGCACAACTAATTAACGTTAGCGTTTGTGACACGTCTTGTGCCGTGGGGTTCTTTCAGGACCGACAGACTGAACGCCAGACGGCTTTGCCAGGTTTACAATCTTTTAATTTTACACAAAGTCTTTTCTCTTCCAACTCTTTTCTCTTTCTTTCCTCGCTTTTCAGCTCCTCTTCCTCGCTCGCTCGTCGTCCTCTGTCTCTGGCTCTCCTCCTCTCTCGCTCCACGTCAGCTTCACTCTGGCTCCTTCCAGTCTCTCTTCCCTCTCTCTCTGCTGCTCCCCTTTTCTTCAGCGAGAGGAGATTGGATGATCGTGCCCAGGTGCGCGGATCACGCACCTGGGCACGATTGCGGCGTCGCTCCCGGCGCGCCCCGCCTCGCCACTCGCTCGCCGGCCCCGCCTCTCCACAGCGTTAAAGAGGAGCGCGTCTTTGTAAACACTGAACAGGCACGCCAAACGCGCCTCTCAGAGCGAAACGGTGCTTTAGTTTATGAATTTACAACGCAGATACAAATGACACGTTCATGTTTTTGTGTAATGATGACAACGTATACTCACGCGGACGATTGACTAGTTGATGGTGATGGCAAGAACGCTGTCGGGTGTTTTCTTTTCAAATGTTCCTTCATAGCCGTTGTGCTGCTATGATAGGCCATTTCCGCTCGACACAGTGTGCATACAACAACATTATTAGGCCGTTTTTTGAAATACTCCCACACTTTTGATGACTTTTGGCGTGCTTTTTTCCCCTCGCTCGCACCGTCTGCTTTGCGATCCGCCATGACAGTAGTGTGACGTAAATATGCGACGCATCGACGCACAAAAATGGCGTCGACGTATTTACGTAACCGATGACGTCGACTATGTCGACGCGTCGTTTCAGCCTTACCGATAATATCGGGGTGCCGATATTATCGGCGATAAATGCTTTTAAATTATCGGTAAAATGTATGAGTTTTTAAAACGCCGCTGTGTACACGGACGTAGGGAGAAGTACAGAGCGCCAATAAACCTTAAAGGCACTGCCTTTGCGTGCCGGCCCAGTCACATAATATCTACGGCTTTTCACACACACAAGCGAATGCAAGGCATTCTTGGTCAACAGCCATACAGGTCACACTGACGGTGGCCGTATAAACAACTTTAACACTGTTACAAATATGCGCCACACTGTGAACCCACACCAAAGAAGAATGACAAAACACATTTCGGGAGAACATCCGCACCGTAACACAACATAAACACAACAGAACAAATACCCAGAACCCCTTGCAGCACTAACTCTTCCGGGACGCTACAATATACACCCCCCAACTCAACCCCCAACCCCGCCCATTTTAAGCTCCTCATGCACTCCCAAATTCCAAGCTGCTGTTTTGAGGCATGTTAAAAAAAAATAACGCACTTGGTGACTTCAACAATAAATATGGCAGTGCCATGTTGGCATTTTTTTCCCCCATAACTTGAGTTGATTTATTTTGAAAAACCTTGTTACATTGTTTAATGCATCCAGCGGGGCATCAAAACAACATTAGGCATAATAATCAGAATCAGAATGTGTTAATTCCACGACTGTATATATCGGTATCGGTTGATATCGGAATCAGTAATTAAGAGTCGGAAAATATCGGAATATCGGCAAAAAAGCCATTATCGGACATCTCTACTCTGCTAGTACGGTTGGTTTGGTCAAGTAATGTAGAAGTAGGACGGGACAAAACCAAGAGCCGTCTCCCAGGTGGTCTCGGTCTTTATTATTTATCATTGTATTCTGTTTTTCTTTACCATTTACACAACGTGCCAACTTCACTGGTTTTGGGTTTTGTAGCATCACCAGTTTACATTTGAAAGCGTGTCACCACTGAATATGTGTGCTGCGTGCCATGTCTCCTGAGAGCACGTACTCGAATTATAAAACTTTCTCACGTCAGGTTGTGTTTTTATAGATCACATACATTGTGTGGAAAATAAAATATGACAAATTTAGTCCTGTATTGAATTCTGTAAGACAGGGACCCCCCAAACTTTTTGACTCGGGGGCTGCATTGGGTTAAAACAATTTTGTCCGGGGGCCGGGCTGTGTGTGTGTGTGTGTGTGTGTGTGTGTGTGTGTGTGTGTGTGTGTGTGTGTGTGTGTATTTGTGTGTGTATGTATATATCCATCCATCCATTCATTTTCTACCGCTTATTCCCTTTGGGGTCGCGGGGGGCGCTGGAGCCTATCTCAGCTACAATCGGGCGGAAGGCGGGGTACACCCTGGACAAGTCGCCACCTCATCGCAGTGTATGTATATATATATATATATAATATATATATATATGTATATATATATATATATATATATATATATATACACACACACAGACCGGCCCCCGGCCAAATATATATATATATATATATATATATATATATCATACTTGCCAACCCTCCCAAATGGTCAGGGGAGTTGGCGGGCCAATTTAGAACAGAAATACCATGGTCCGTAAACCAGGCACGGGTAGATTTTGCGCTGTGTGCAGGCGCCAAGTCCTGTTGGAACTTGAAATCTCCATCTCCATAGAGCAGGTCAGCAGCAGGAAGCATGAAGTGCTCTAAAACTTGCTGGTAGACGGCTGCGTTGACCCTGGATCTCAGGAAACAGAGTGGACCGACACCAGCAGATGACATGGCACCCCAAACCATCACCCAACCATGCAAATTTTGCATTTCCTTTGGAAACCGAGGTCCCAGAGTCTGGAGGAAGACAGGAGAGGCACAGGATCCACGTTGCCTGAAGTCTAGTGTAAAGTTTCCACCATCAGTGATGGTTTGGGGTGCCATGTCATCTGCTGGTGTCGGTCCACTCTGTTTCCTGAGATCCAGGGTCAACGCAGCCGTCTACCAGCAAGTTTTAGAGCACTTCATGCTTCCTGCTGCTGACCTGCTCTATGGAGATGGAGATTTCAAGTTCCAACAGGACTTGGCGCCTGCACACAGCGCAAAATCTACCCGTGCCTGGTTTACGGACCATGGTATTTCTGTTCTAAATTGGCCCGCCAACTCCCCTGACCTTAGCCCCATAGAAAATCTGTGGGGTATTGTGAAAAGGAAGATGCAGAATGCCAGACCCAAAAACGCAGAAGAGTTGAAGGCCACTATCAGAGCAACCTGGGCTCTCATAACACCTGAGCAGTGCCAGAAACTCATCGACTCCATGCCACGCCGCATGAACGCAGTAATTGAGGCAAAAGGAGCTCCAACCAAGTATTGAGTATTGTACATGCTCATATTTTTCATTTTCACACTTTTCAGTTGGCCAACATTTCTAAAAATCCCTTTTTTGTATTAGCCTTAAGTAATATTCTAATTTTGTGACACACGGAATTTTGGATTTTCATTTGTTGCCACTTCCAATCATCAAAATTAAATGAAATAAACATTTGAATGCATCAGTCTGTGTGCAATGAATAAATATAATGTACAAGTTACACCTTTTGAATGCAATTACTGAAATAAATCAAGTTTTTCAAAATATTCTAATTTACTGGCTTTTACCTGTATATATATTGCTTTAAAACATCTGAGATCCAGAACAGCGACCTCTAGTGGATACATTGTTAAATGTTTATTCCATAGGAATGAACGCATGGAAGAATGTTAAATAGATCCAACACGTCCAACAACTACTATCAACTATATTTTAGTACTATATACCTAATCTGATTGGTTACTGTTGGTAAAATATATGTCACGGCGGTAGAGCGCCACCTATCGCTTTTGTATGACTACAAGCGCGTTTTTACACGGAAATGTTTGAGTTTTTGAGTTAAGAAGGTGCGTTGAAAGTAAAACAATAGTCAATTTACCTTTGATTTGTAGAGTCTTGCAAACAGCTTGCAGTTGTTGACGATGTCGCTCGTTTTCCTCTTTTGTTCGTGAGAGTTCCTCCTCGTACGTCGCTATCGTGCTTTCAAACAGCGCGAATATTTCATCAGCTGACGTCATCAGTCGCTCTTTCACCAACTCTTTCAACATTTTGGATTCCAGCAAACACACCAAGCGCACGTTTGAAGCCTTTTACTTTCGCCTTCTAACGTCTAACCTCCGCCTTTTTTTTTTCTTCTGTGGCGGTTCTTTCCGGATCCAAGCATTCATGACGTCACGCTGTTGCCATCTGGCGGCGGTATTGAAGAATATGCGGAAGACAAATGAAAAGGGTCGTACGACAATATTGTTCCGTCAAACAGGCTTAATATTTTATTAGTTGCTTTTTTTGTTGTTGTAAAAAGACCATTAATAGGAAATGGATATCCCAGGAGAGCCCAACTTTGACGCAATGGAAGGAATTGATTACGTGGACCCCGACTTAAACAAGTTGAAAAACTTATTGGGGTGTTACCATTTAGCATACTTGCCAACCCTCCCGATTTTTCCGGGAGACTCCCGAAATTCAGCGCCTCTCCCGAAAACCTCCCGGGACAAATATTCTCCCGAAAATCTCCCGATTTTCAGCCGGAGCTGGCAGCCACGCCCCCCTCCAGCTCCATGCGGACCTGAGTGAGGACATCCTTTTTTCATGACGGGAGGACAACAGGGTGACAAGAACTAAATCATCCAGACTAGAGATAAATTGTATTATTATGTTTATCTTACCTAAAAATAAATATATTTATTAATTTTAAAAAAAACAACTAAATACACGTTTACTATATTTTGCTAATAACATCAAAATTAATTGTATTTTTATTTGTATTTTTTTGTGACTCCTTATTACATCCAGCCATAGAATTATACATTAAAATAAACATATTTGAAATAATTTATTTTAAATTATCATAATAATTCATTTAAAATGACCATATTTAATTATTAAAATAATTGCTTGTTTATCAACAACTTTAGCATTTTATTCATTACATTTTGAAACTCTCAGAAGCCAAGTTATGTTATATTCCTTAATATTTATTTATGCAAGTTTGAAGCATCAATTATCTAAACACAGTTTTGTTTGCATATTTTCAGGATGTAGACATATATATATATATATATATATATATATATATATATGTCTTAATAAGGTTATCCAAAAAATAGTGCTCGATACCGTAGTAGAGCGCAATATATGTATGTGTGGGAAAAAAAATCACAAGACTATTTCATCTCTACAGGCCTGTTTCATGAGGGGGGGTTCCTTCAATCATCAGGAGATTTTTAATGGGAGCATTCACATACCATGGTTTATATAGGGCACAGAGTGGGTGGGTACAGGCTGGCGTAGGGGCGTGGTGATTGGCTCATGTGTTACCTAGGAGGTGTTTCCGTCTGTGGCGGCATGCTGTTACAATTTCGCTGCGCTTGTTGAGGGATGACAGGTCTGGACGGTAAATAATAAACAGTTTCTCTTTCAAGCATAGGTTGCATCTTTTATTACCACTATTGTAAGGTGTATTGTAACTGTTTATTATTTACCGTCCAGACCTGTCATCCCTCAACAAGCGCAGCGAAATTGTAACAGCATGCCGCCACAGACGGAAACACCTCCTAGGTAACACATGAGCCAATCACCACGCCCCTACGCCAGCCTGTACCCACCCACTCTGTGCCCTATATAAACCATGGTATGTGAATGCTCCCATTAAAAATCTCCTGATGATTGAGGGAACCCCCCCTCATGAAACAGGCCTGTAGAGATGAAATAGTCTTGTGATTTTTTTTCCCACACATACATATATATATATATATATATATATATATATATATATATATATATATATATATATATATATATATATATATATATATATATATATACCGGGTATATGTATGAAATACTTGACTTGGTGAATTCTAGCTGTCAATATACTCCTCCCCTCTTAACCACGCCCCCAACCACGCCCCGCCCCACCCCCGACCACGCCCCCACGCCCCACCTTCCGAAATCGGAGGTCTCAAGGTTGGCAAGTATGTGTACTGTGCAATCTACTAATACAAGTTTCAATCAATCAATCAATCAATCAATCAATCACAATGGACGTATATAAAATGGAGAAGACAACTGCTTTTATTCATTATAAATTGGAGAAATTTACTTCATACTGGGAAAACTTGGTCAATTGTGTCACGCCCCATAAGCCTGATTTTAATTTCTCAAATTAGTGATTGTACTGTCAAAAAAAATAAAAATAAGATTACTTCCTAGATAGATAGATAGATAGATAGATAGTATTTTATTGATTCCTTCAGGAGAGTTCCCTCAGGAAAATTAAAATTGAGATCGAATTTAAAAAGTAAAAAGTAAATAATGGGGGTATAAATGGAAACAAAATAGAAAAATATTACAATAAGAATAAAAATAAAAAGCAACAATGAGAATAAAAATATAACAGTAAAATAAGAATATAACAAGAGAAACTAGACAGTAGTGACCATGTTATATGTCTATATATATTTTTTTTAAATTTATTTATTATTTACTATTTGTTTATATTCTTATATTTTATTTCTGATTGTTATTATTAATGTATTATTTTTTATTTATTTTATTTTATTGATTTATCTGTAAATATTATCATTTTGTTTTCTTGCTGTTTCTTTTTTGGGAAAATATAACAGTAAAATAAGAATATAACAAGAGAAACTAGACAGTAGTGACCATGTTGTATGTCTATTTTTTTATTTTATTTATTTATTTATTAATTAATTATTTACTATTTGTTTATATTCTTATATTTTATTTCTGATTATTATTATTAATGTATTATTTTTTATTTATTTTATTTTATTGATTCATCTGTAAATATTATCATTTTGTTTTCTTGCTGTTTCTTTGTTTTTTGGGAAAATATAACAGTAAAATAAGAATATAACAAGAGAAACTAGACAGTAGTGACCATGTTATATGTCTATATTTTTTTTTAAATTTTTTTATTTATTTATTATTGTTTACTATTTGTTTATATTCTTATATTTTATTTCTGATTATTATTATTAATGTATTATTTATTTTATTTTATTGATTTATCTGTAAATATTATCATTTTGTTTTCTTGCTGTTTCTTTCTTTTTTGGGGAGTGGGGTGGAGTGGCATCGTTGGCATATAAACAAAAACACATTTTGACATTTAGGGCAGACAACAGATATATGATGTATGTAAATATGATGTAATGGATAGGAATGTCTGATGCTGGATGTCAATAAAAATTAAATGAAAAAAAAACAACCACTTCTTATCAGTTGCAACCATAAGTCACCAACTCTTTCAAAAAATATGATAATGTCTTTTAGGAATGGATTAAAAAAAACCTCAGTGGTTAAACTAAATTGCCTGGCCATTTTGAACGCACCCTGGTGGTGTCCAGTGTGTTATATATTGTCTATATAAAACATAAGAACCGAAATTAAACTTAGTATGTGGGCAACAAGTGATTTATATTCATTCTGAAAAGTGGTCACACTTACATTATTTGTAAGTGGAAATGTCCACAGTGCGTAATAGTTATTAGTTTAATTAATTGGACCAGTGATTCTCAAACTTGTACCACTAGTGATACACAGGCTCCATAGAGGTACGCCAAATAATCACTTGATTAAAGTACAGTGTTTTATTTTCCTATACCACTTTTATTAAGGTTTTTACAATTATTCTACAATGTAGTAAATCAACTCTGCATAAATTAGCATGTGCAGATGCATTACAATAAATCTGAATAGGGTGCATCACATTATTTCGGAATCAATTCAGACTAAGAGACTAATTAAAGGCCTACTGAAATGCGATTTTCTTATTTAAACGGGGATAGCAGGTCCATTCTATGTGTCATTGTCACGTTCAAACACTGAGGACATCTATTAAACAAGACAAAAGGCAATGAATCAAACAGAGACAGAATTCAATTTGGACTCAATATTGAGGAGAGACATGGCCACTGCACTCCCTGTACAGTCCTGCACCACGCTCTGACGAAGAAGGTTTTCGTCTCCTCTTTTATTCAGATGTTCAATGTTCACGCACCAACACATGTCACAGCAGGAATGGGAAGTACCGTATTTTCCGCACCATAAGCCGCCCTGGGTTATAAGCCGCGCCTTCAATGAACGGCATATTTCAAGACTTTGTCCACCTATAAGCCGCCCCGTGTTATAAGCCGCATCTAACTGCGCTAAAGGGAATGTCAAAAAAACAGTCAGATAGGTCAGTCAAACTTTAATAATATATTAAAAACCAGCGTGATGTGGGCGCGCATGGAGTCGTATATCAACATGGACGGAGCTGCGTGAAAAAAGCCACCCGGCCTCTTCGCGTAAACTTCCCTTAACCACTCGCTCATCTTTTCTTCATCCATCCATCCCTTCGAGTTAGCTTTTATGATGACGCCGGCTGGAAAGGTCTCTTTTGGCAAGGTCTTCCTTTTGAATATCACCATGGGTGGAAGTTTCTGGCCATTAGCATGGCAAGCTAGAACCACAGTGAAGGATGACTTCTCATTCCCTGTGGTGCGAATATTCACCGTACGTGCTCCCGTTGTATCCACAGTGCGGTTCACAGGAATATCAAAAGTCAGTGGAACCTCGTCCATGTTGATAATGTTCTCTGGCCGGATCTTTTTTTCAGCTATCTTGTTTTTACAATATGCACGGAAAGTAGCCAGCTTTTCTTGAAAGTCTTTAGGCAGTTGCTGTGAAATAGTAGTCCGTGTGCGGATGGAGAGATTGCGTCTTTTCATGAACCGGAAACCTGTCGCTTAGTAGGAGCCATTTTGTGGTCTTTACAGATGTAAACACACAAAGGAAATGAAACGTAATATCCGCGCGCTTCTTCTTCTTCTACGGGGGCGGGTGGTTGCTTACAGTAGAAGAAGAAGCGCTTCCTCTTCTATGGGGGCGGGTGCTTACCTTGGCGGTTGCTTGCCGTAGAAGAAGAAGCACTTCCTCTTCTATGGGGAAAAAAGATGGCGGCTGTTTACCGTAGTTGCGAGACCTAAACTTTATGAAAATGAATCTTAATATTAATCCATATATAAAGCGCACCGGGTTATAAGCCGCACTGTCAGCTTTTGAGTAAATTTGTGGTTTTTAGGTGCGGCTAATAGTGCGGAAAATACGGTATGTAAAACAGTCATTGTTTTTGGTCGCTTTGAAGACCAAGAAGAGGATTTCTCGGGCTTGGGCTCTTCCTGGATCCAGCTGGGGCAGGTGTTGGAGGACAATGGATAACCCCTCTCGTCTCCTGACCACAGCGACTTCAAGAGGGCAGCGGGTCGTAAATAGCGTTGACCTCGGTTACCAAATAGTTGGAAGAGAGTTTGTGAAATACTTCAGAGAGAGTTCGTTTAACACTTCAAAGAGAGTTCCTCTGGAAGTTGAGCAGATCCTGCCATCTGTCCGTGTTGAAATCACAGTGGAGTTTTACGAGCCTTCTTCCTCTTGTTAGGCCTCGAAAGGCAGCCTTCATCTTCTCATCAGGAACATAATGTAATATAATGTTTCTTTTGTGATAACTTACAAACAATTATTCCAACAGTCATACTTGATCATTTCGCGATATTGCCATATTTTCGCTGAAAGGATTTAGTAGAGAACATCGACGATAAAGTTTGCAACTTTTGGTCGCTGATAAAAAAGCCTTGCCTGTAGCGGAAGTAGCAGACGAGTAGCGTGACGTCACAGGTTGTGGAGCTCCTCACATCTGCACATTGTTTACAATCATGGCCACCAGCAGCGAGAGCGATTCAAACCGAGAAAGCGACGATTTCCCCATTAATTTGAGCGAGGATGAAAGATTCGTGGATGAGGAAAGTGAGAGTGAAGGACTAGCAATGTACCCCCTGTGAATTTTTTTTTAAATTCAAGTACCCCCTAATCAGAGCAAAGCATTTTTGGTTGAAAAAAAAAAAAGATAAAGAAGTAAAATACAGCACTATGTCATCAGTTTCTGATTTATCAAATTGTATAACAGTGCAAAATATTGCTCATTTGATGTGGTCTTTCTTGAACTATTTGGAAAAAAATATATAAAAATAACTAAAAACTTGTTGAAAAATAAACAAGTGATTCAATTACAAATAAGATTTCTACACATAGAAGTAATCATCAACTTAAAGTGCCCTCTTTGGGGATTGTAATAGAGATCCATCTGGATTCATGAACTTAATTCTAAACATTTCTTCACAAAAAAAATAAAAAAATCTTTTAACATCAATATTTATGGAACATGTCCACAAAAAATCTAGCTGTCAACACTGAATATTGCATTGTTGCATTTCTTTTCACAGTTCTATTTGACAGACATTTTAGTGACAAACCTGAGCTTGTGCTTCACTGAGTTTATGAACTTACAGTCATATTTTGTTGAAGTATTATTCAATAAATATATTTATAAAGGATTTTTGAATTGTTGCTATTTTTAGAATATTTAAAAAAAAATCTCACGTACCCCCATTTGAGAACCACTGTACAAGGTCATAAAATCAGTGTCAGTTGAGTCGGTCCATAGGTTGCCTGTAGGGATTTTTAATGTCCAGCAGATGTCAGTATTTAGTGACACAGTATCGACACAGTATCAATACAGTTTTGCAATGTGTCGAAACGCTTCATGACGCCTCATCAACCCATCACTAATGTATATATATATATATATATATATGTAATAATATATATATATATATATATATATATAGATATATATATATATATATATATATATAGATATATATATATATATATATATATATATATATAGCTAGAATTCACTGAAAGTCAAGTATTTCTTATATATATATATATATATATATATATATATATATATATATATATATATATATATATATATATATATATCTTAACCACGCCCCCGCCCCACCCCCGGCCACGCCCCCCCCCACCCCCCACCTCCCGAAATCGGAGGTTTCAAGGTTGGAAAGTATGAGCGTGACGCAAAACAAAGAAGCCAGGACGAGTGCTCAGCAAAGGCAGGCTTAAATAGTGTCTCTTGATTGCAAACAGGTGAGTGTCCCGAACAACAGAGGCAGGTGAAAATCATAAGTAACCATGGTGACTAAACTCAGGAGGAACTAAAGGAGTCCACAAAACATGATCTGGACCACGGATCATGACAAACTGGACCGTAAACCATTTATTATCCGTTGTGTGTCCGCATGTGCGCCATCAAATTGTCGTGCAGAGCGAATGTTTCAGTACAAGGTAATGAGGGAAATGTGGTCTCTCCTGCATGTTTGACTTTCGAGAAAATTGTCCATCACAATCTAAAAGCTTTTTCTCTATCGTGCGTCCCCATGTGTGCCATCAAGGTGTCCTGCCGAGAGAACGTTTTGGCACAAAGTGAACATCGGTATGGCTTTTCTCCTGTGTGCGTTCTCACGTGCTTGACCATATTAGACTTCTTAGAGAATCTTTCACCACAGTATAGACACATAAAAGGTTTCTCCCCAGTGTGCGTTCTCATGTGCGCTACCATATTTGACTTTTGAGAGAATCTCAGGCCACAAACTGAACAACTAAAAGGTTTTTCTCCCGTGTGCGTTCTCATGTGTAACGCCACGTTTGACTTTTTAGACAATATTTTGCCACAAACTGTACAACGCCAAGGTTTTTCGCCTGCGTGTGTCAGCATGTGTTCATTCAAACGACTCTTATTGGAAAGGTTTTCATCACAAATTGAGCAGGTAAAAGGTTTTTTACCGGTCTTCTTTTCAGAGCATGTTGAGTGTTTGTTATCAGTCTGAATCCTTATATCACCCTCACAATCTGTATCACTGCTCAAAGGTTCTTGGGCGTCGTCTCTGGCCACACCGCTGTCTGATAGTGGAGCTAAGACGTCTGCTTGTGGTTTCTCTTCATGGGCGTCAGTCTTCACAGAGACACCAGTCAGTGACAACTTGACCTCCTTCTGCCCTTGAAGAAACTCGCCTTCCTGAGTGATCCACATGACCTCCTCTTCCTCTTTAATGTGGGAGGGCTGTGGATCCTCCGGCTCCAAAATGGAGCTTCTCCCCTCCAGATGAGTTGGACATTCTTCTGGACGAGCAATCAGCTGCTGGCCGTCTGCAAGAAAAATGCGCCATAAAAACACAGTTCAAGGAAAACCTCTTTAATTTTCTTCTGCCATCATGGAAAGTATTTCTCGTATCTCAAGGCCCGCATTTGTTATATTTGGTTCTAATCAACTTTATGGACATCATTCAAAATGCTGTATGCAGGGCCGGCCCGTGGCATAGGCCGTATAGGCAAATGCTAAGGGCGCCGTCCATCAGGGGGCGCCACGCCAGTGCCACAAATGTTGGAGAAAAAAAAAAGAAAAAAAAGTTGGTACTATTATTTCTAAATACAAAAAATAATCCCACGTTAATTAAAATGCAAAGTAAAGCCTATTTAATAGAAATATTATTTGTTACAACATTACGCCCCCCCCTCCTCCCCCCGCACGGTGCACCCCCTCCCTTACCGTATCATGACTCTTTTTGGACGTCACCACATCAAAAAATCAACACAAGATGTCAAAACGGCCAAAACTGTCAGGTGCCCAGGGAAGAAAAAAGAGAAAAGAAGAGGAGGAGAAACGAGAAAAGACAGAGGTAGCAGGTAGGTAACGTTAGCCTACATGAAATTATTTGTCTGTTACAGAATGTGATAGTAAACTGGCTTTTTAGCATTAAGCTAATGTTACATGATTCGGCAATTGATAATCAATAAATAGCTAGTTCTGTTTTAACGTCGGGTTAATATTGTGGAGGGGGCTAAATTGTTATGGAAAATAATAATGTAACGTTAGGTAATTACAGTACTCCCACCTTACATTCCTCAGGGACATTTGTGTTAGATCTTTTAAGCAGGTGTTTTTTGTTTACATTGTTATTGCCATCTGGTTAGCTAATGTTTGCCCTGCAGGTAATAGTCACTTTTCCACCCCTTTATATATTAGGTATAGTTGTAAGTAAAAAAAAAAGGTCAAAGACAAAGCTATTCGGGTTCTTGTGAGTATATACACTTCACTGCCGATGAGGAAGGGCGCCACCTAAAATCTTGCCTAGGGCGCCAGATTGGTTAGGGCCGGGCCTGGCTGTATGTCACCAGCTCAAACTTCTTTAAACCAAAAACATAACACCCCAACCAACGTCGAGCACAGGGGGTCGGCAACCCAAAATGTTGAAAGAGCCATCTTGGACTAAAAATACCACAAAAAAAAATCTGTCTGGAGCCGCAAAAAAATTAAAGTCTTATATAAGTGTTATAATGAAGGCAACACATGATGTACTAAGTGTCTATATTAGCTACAGCCATGCTCATAAGTTTACATACCCTGGGAGAATTTCTGATTTCTTGGCCATATGGTACGGCAGCTGCACTGCAGCAGACAGGGAGAGGCTGCAAAGAGTGGTCAAGACGGCTCAGAAGATCATCGGCCGCCCTCTCCCCTCTCTGACGGACATCTACACCTCCCGCTGCCTCAACAGAGCCAGTGCCATCATCAAGGACAGCACCCACCCTGGCTCTGACCTGTTCCACCTGCTGCCCTCTGGGAAGCGCTACAGGTGCATTAAAACCAAAACAAACAGGCTAAAGAACAGCTTCTTCCCCAGGGCCATAACCATCCTGAACGGACTGCCCCATTGTCCCTCATAACTGCCTTCTCTTCGGTGCAATAACCCATTCCACCAACCACCCTGTTTTTGTTTTGTTTTTTCATGTATATATTCATTTCACACCATATTCATTGCACTTCTACATTTTTTATATTTTTATATATTTGCACATTGTTTTTCTAGCATGCACACATCGCACTGTATGGAATGGCCTCAATCTCGTTACCTTGCGTAATGACAATAAAGCTGATTCTGATTCGGATTCTTCAAAGAATATGAATGATAACACAAAAACCTTTCTTCCACTGATGCTTAATGGTTGTGTGAAGCTATGTATTACTGTTTGCTCTTTTTAAATCAAAATGACAAAAGAAAGTACCCTGAATCCCTCATTTTCCACATCTTAATCAGCGTTTGAACACTGCTGATTGGCATTCTCATTCCCTTGGATATCTTTTTATACCCCTTTCCTGTTTTATGCAGTTCAATTACCCTTTCTCACAGATCCTTTCTTGTGAAGTGTCTGTCAGTGGGACCGCTAGGAAGCGACATCCGCAGTCAAGTATGCGGCAAAAGCGTTGCTACAAAAAGTAGCATTACTGCTAATTTGTAGCATCATTTGAAAAATCACCCGCTAGAGCAGCGGGTGCTTACACTTTTTCTGCAGGCGAGCTACTTTTCAATTGATCAAGTCGCGGGGATCTACCTCATTTATATATATAATTTATATTTACTTATTTATTAAATATATGTTTTTGTTAACAAGTTAAAGGTGTTTAATGATAATGCAAGGATGTTTAACACATATAGTTAATATTGTTACAAAATTAAAGGTGTTTAATGATAATACAAGTATGTTTAATACATATAGTTAATATTGTTAACAAGTTAAAGGTGTTTAAAGATAATGCAAGCATATTTAACACATATAGTTAATATTGTTAAAAAATTAAAGGTGTTTAATGATAATACAAGCATGTTTAACACATAGTTAATATTGTTAAAAAATTAAAGGTGTTTAATGATAATACAAGAATGTTTAATACATATAGTTAATATTGTTAACAACTTAAAGGTGTTTAAAGATAACACAAGCATGTTTAACACATATAGTTAATATTGTTAACAAGTTAAAGGTGTTTAAAGATAATACAAGCATGTTTAACACATATAGTTAATATTGTTAACAAGTTAAAGGTGTTTCAAGATAATACAAGCATGTTTAACACATATAGTTAATATTGTTAATAAGTTAAAGGTGTTTAAAGATAATACAAGCATGTTTAACACATATAGATTCCTTTCTTTCATGAAGACAAGAATATAAGTTGGTGTATTACCTGACTCTGATGACTTGCATTTATTGGAATCAGACAGTGGTGATGATAATATCCGCATTTTCGAATGGAAGAGAAAAAAAGTCCTCCTTTCTGTCCAATACCACATGAAAGTGGTTGGTTTTTGGCATCTTATTTGTCCAGCTTCCGTACTCCTGTGTATACACTTTACAAGAAATACATTGTCGGCAAACTCCGTAGCTTGCTAGCTTGTGCACGCCAACTTTCTGAGACTCTTATTTTGGTAGCGCAACTGTGCAACTGTGCAGTCGGTCTTTGGAGTTTTGACGACAGGTACGGCGCCAGAGTCTGTTGAAATAAAGTGTTTCTGGCCTTCCAGTCGGTAATTTTAATGAGCTGGCAGCAGCCAGCGTCATCTCAGAAGACCCTCGGGTGCCGTGAATGTCAATCAAGTGACGAAAGTGACGTCATAGTGAAGATTTATGATCGCTCATTTTTAGGACTATTTTTTTAATGCCTGGCTGGTGATCGACTGACACACCCTCCGAGATCGACCGGTAGCTCGCGATCGACGTAATGAGCACCCCTGCGCTAGAGAATGAAGAGTGCTTGAAACTCCGCATGTCAACATCTCCGGTCGGTGTCACACCCACAAAATGCCGAAGCAACCATTTCCACATCTAGACCGTATGAAAAAACTAGTCAACAACAGGAGGAGATAACGTCCGCAGGAACCTACCACATAGCGAAGGACATACACTATTTGATTTCCTATTATGCAGCTCTTTTTTTTTTGACACTTATTGAAATATCTTGTGTGACATCATGCACAAAAGTGCACTTTATTTGTTTTAAACTATTGTCGTGGCGTTCTGTACAAAAAGTGCACTTTAATTGAGTGTTGTTTTGATATGTCATCTTAGTGACATCATGCACAAAAGTGCACTCATAGCTTGTTTTAAAATGTCTCTGACAATCTTGCACTTTCTGTTTTGAAATGACATGAATGTTTGTGCCACTGCTTAATAACTGTTTAATAAATACACTTTTACTTGTGATTTCCCTCTCTGCATGAAAGTTTAAAAGTAGCATATATGAATGCAGTATGAAGAAGAATGTTTTAATGTAGACACATAGAATCATCATACTGCTGTGATTATATGCATCAAGTGTTCATTCAAGGCTAAGGCAAAATATCCAGATATATATTGTGTATCGCAGGGGTCGGCAACCCGCGGCTCTAGAGCCGCATGCGGCTCTTTAGCGCCGCCCTAGTGGCTCTCCGGAGCTTTTTAAAAAATTTATGAAAAATGGAAAAAGAAAAGAAAAAATCTATTTTTTGTTTTAATATGGTTTCTGTAGGAGGACAAACATGACACAAGCCTCCCTAATTGTTACAAAGCACACTGTTTACCGTATTTTCCGCACTATTAGCCGCACCTAAAAACCACAAATTTACTCAAAAGCTGACAGTGCGGCTTATAACCCGGTGCGCTTTATATATGGATTAATATTAAGATTCATTTTCATAAAGTTTCGGTCTCGCAACTACGGTAAACAGCCGCCATCTTTTTTCCCCGTAGAAGAGGAAGTGCTTCTTCTTCTACGCAAGCAACCGCCAAGGTAAGCACCCGCCCCCATAGAACAGGAAGCGCTTCTTCTTCTCCTGTAAGCAACCACCCACCCGTGTAGAAGAAGAAAAAGCGCGCGGATATTACCGTACGTTTCATTTCCTTTGTGTGTTTACATCTGTAAAGACCACAAAATGGCTCCTACTAAGCGACAGGGATCCGGTTCATGAAAAGACGCAATCTCTCCATCCACACACGGACTACTATTTCACAGCAACTGCCTAAAGACTTTCAAGAAAAGCTGGCTACTTTCCGTGCATATTGTAAAAACAAGATAGCTGAAAAAAAGATCCGGCCAGAGAACATTATCAACATGGACGAGGTTCCACTGACTTTTGATATTCCTGTGAACCGCACTGTGGATACAACGGGAGCACGTACGGTGAATATTCGCACCACAGGGAATGAGAAGTCATCCTTCACTGTGGTTCTAGCTTGCCATGCTAATGGCCAGAAACTTCCACCCATGGTGATATTCAAAAGGAAGACCTTGCCAAAAGAGACCTTTCCAGCCGGCGTCATCATAAAAGCTAACTCGAAGGGATGGATGAAGAAAAGATGAGCGTGTGGTTAAGGTAAGTTTAAGTTTACGCGAAGAGGCCGGGTGGCTTTTTTCACGCAGCTCCGTCCATGTTGATATACGACTCCATGCGCGCCCACATCACGCTGATTTTAATATATTATTAAAGTTTGACTGACCTATTTGACTGTTTTTTTGACATTCCTTTAGCGCAGTTAGATGCGGCTTACAACACGGGGCGGCTTATAGGTGGACAAAGTTTTGAAATATGCCGTTCATTGAAGGCGCGGCTTATAACCCAGGGCGCCTTATGGTGCGGAAAATACGGTATATTAAACATGCTTCACTGATTCGAGTATTTGGCGAGCGCCGTTTTGTCCTACTAATTTTGGCGGTCTTTGAACTCACCGTAGTTTGTTTACATGTATAACTTTCTCCGACTTTCTAGGACGTGTTTTATGCCACTTCTTTTTCTGTCTCATTTTGCCCACAAAACCTTTAACGTTGTGCATGAAAGGTGAGTTTTGTTGATGTTATTGACTTGTGTGGAGTGCTAATCAGACATATTTGGTCACTGCATGACTGCAAGCTAATCGATGCTAACATGCTATTTAGGCTAGCTATATGTACATATGGGGCAGGGCCGACATCCGGGAACTGAGCTACATACGGGTTCTTCGAGCCATAGCAACCTGACTGGCGTTGAAAACAAACCGTGGCCATTACTCTTTAACCTGTCGACCTGCGCTGATTAAACCCGTCATTCTGCCTCCAAAATGCCAAAAAACTGTGTTGTTTTTGGTTGTGCAAACCACAACTGGAAACAGGGAAAACAAAGGTCGTATTTTGTTCTGCCAAAGCGTGCTAAAAGCCCACAGAGACGAGACAAATGGCTCGCAGCTTTACACCGGGAAAACGAGGACGGTTCTCACTGGAGTTCCCCAAAATCCCGGGTCGTGTGTTCGGATCACTTCGTTTCTGGTAAATATAAGGAACAAAAATCCACCTTCTTAACCACAACTTGGCTATACCGTCCATGCTAATGTTGAACCCGTTGAATTTTTACTGAATAACGTTCGACAGCTGAAGTTGTTGTTGTTGCACAACAATAACATACGGTATAAAGGCTATTTCCAGTAATTCAGCAAATAATAAATCATAATACTGAACTGAATTTGAATGAGCTCTCTACAGATATAATAAATATACAGATACTGGTATCCACCGTGTCATCCTTATTATCATTTATCAACATACCTTGGGTGATTTAACAATTTTTATGTGATTTATTCGTTATATAACAACCGACCTGGTGCGCTTGTGAGGTAGACATAAAGATTTCCAAATTCCATGTCCGGCCATTGTGTAGGATTATCAGTCCACGCATCTGCTGCAAGGCGGTAAGGGCAGTCGTTTAATCCAACTACAGAACATTTTAACTCGTATCTTAACCTAGCCTCACTGGAAATACTATTTACTAAGGCTGAAACGACGCGTCGACATAATCGGTTACGTAAATACGTCGACGCCGTTTTTGTGCGTCGGCGCGTCGCATATTTACGTCACACTACTGTCATGGCGGAGCGCAAAGCAGACGATGCGAGCGAGGGGAAAAAAAGCACGCCAAAAGTCGTCAAAAGTGTGGGAGTATTTCAATAAACGGCCTAATAATGTTGTTGTATGCACACTGTGTCGAGCGGAAATGGCCTATCATAGCAGCACAACGGCTATGAACGAACATTTGAAAAGAAAACCCCCGACAGCGTTCTTGCCATCACCATCAACAAGTCATTCGTCTGCGTGCGTATACGTTGTCATTATTACACAAAAACATGAATGTGTCATTTGTATCTGCGTTGTAAATTCATAAACTAAAGCACCGTTTGCTCTGAGAGGCGCGTTTGGCGTGCCTGTTCAGTGTTTACAAAGACGCGCTCCTCTTTAACGCTGTGGAGAGGCGGCGGCGGCGGCGAGCGAGCGGCGAGGCGGGGCGCGCCGGGAGCGACGCCGCAAGAGACAGGGGACGACGAGCGAGCGAGGAAGAGGAGCTGAAAAGCGAGGAAAGAAAGAGAAAAGAGTTGGAAGAGAAAAGACTTTGTGTAAAATTAAAAGATTGTAAACCTGGCAAAGCCGTCTGGCGTTCAGTCTGTCGGTCTTGAAAGAACCCCACGGCACAAGACGTGTCACAAACGCTAACGTTAATTAGTTGTGCAAATACCTTTTACAACATTAACAGTTACATATACTATGTACAAACCAACAATTAACTTTCACTTTAATCATACTATCATTGTTGTGTTATTAAGCAAAATAAGCAATACTTTTACTTTTGTTGAAATGTTTACACTGTACATTTTTTTGTATTGGATGTTTAGCTTTATTTTTGCACATTTTAGCAAATAAGCAATACTTTTACTTTTGTTGAAATGTTTACACTTGTTACAGAATATTTCCGTTTTGCACTTTTTTGTATTGGATGTTTATCTTTATTTTTGCACATTTTAAAGCAAAATAAGCAATACTTTTACTTTTGAAATGCTTATACTATTCCAGAATATTAAGATTTGCACTGGATGTTTACTTTTATATTTGCACATTAAAAAGCAAATAAGCTACTTTTAATTTTGTTAAATGTTAAAAGTTTTAAATGTTTACATTGTTACAGAATATTTTGTCATGTTGTTGTCAATGTTGACTGAGTGGCCATACTTTTTTTTTTGTAAATAAAAGCCATGCCTTTTGAAAAAACTGGCCTACATTTATTTTTTCCTCTTCATTTTAAATAAAAAAAATAATCGGTAAAAGGAAAAATAATCAATAGATTAATCGAAAAAATAATCTATAGATTAACCGATTAATCGGAAAAAATAATCTATAGATTAATCGATAGAAAAATAATCGTTAGCTGCAGCCCTACTATTTACATAATCATACGCCATTTAGAACAGTTTAAAATGCCGTGAAACCTCGTTAAATGCCTTTTCTGTCAATGCTGTGTTCGCTGTGAGCTGGTTTGTTTTCAACGAATTCAATATGGCGACCGCGTTGCTAGGGGATTGGAGGGCGGAAGTGACGTAGGTCCGCCCTCGCCCATAGCATCATTATGACTTATTTGTAGCTATATTCGAGGTCATTTAGTTTCCTTTAAGTCCTCTTGATTCAATTTATATCTCATGACACACTATCTGTATGTAATATGGCTTTTAATTTTTTGCGGCTCCAGACAGATTTGTTTTTGTATTTATGGTCCAATATGGCTCTTTCAACATTTTGGGTTGCCGACCCCTGGTGTATCGTGACATGGCCTAAAATACGATGCCATAAGCTATCTTCGGACAGTTTCCAACATTCCCCCCCCCTCAAGGTCCATCAGATTGTATGTGAAGGATAGTAAAGTTACCATTAACGTGTAGCACAATGTGAGTCTTGCTAACAGCTTCCAGTTGTTGTCGATGTCGCTCCTCCTCCTCTCTTGTTCGAGAAAGTTCCTTCTCGTACGACACTATCGTTTTCTCAAACAGCGCGAATATTTCATCGGCCGCCGCCATTAGTCGCTCCTTCACCAACTCTTTCAACATGTTTAATGTTACCTTCCGGCAAATACACGAAACTCACCCGAGAAGCTTTGCTAATTCAGCCTTGACGTCATCTCCGTGTAACTTCCGCCTTTTTCTTCTTCAACGGCGGACTTTCGGCAGCTCAGCATCAATGACGTCAAAACTGCTGCCACCGAGCGGCGGGATGGAAGATGAGCACTACAGAATTGACGCCATTAAAAATGTTAAGAGTTCACTCCTTAAGAACTATTGTAAAGCTTAACACATGAAGCGTTTTACGGTGATTTACAGTAACCAAGCTTCCACAACTGCCATTTGTATATATATATATATATATATATATATATATATATATATATGTATATATATATATATATATATGTATATATATGTGTGTGTGTGTGTGTGTTAAAGAAATACTTGAATGTCAGTGAATTACAACTATATATATATATATATATATATATATATATATATATATATATATATATATATATACATATACATATACATACATATATATATATATATATAATATATATATATATACTGTATATTAGTGATGGGTTGATGAGGCGTCATGAAGCGTTTCGACACATTGCAAAACTGTATTGATACTGTGTCGATACTGTGTCACTAAATACTGACATCTGCTGGACATTAAAAATCCCTACAGGCAACCTATGGACCGACTCAACTGACACTGATTTGATGCCCTAGTACAGGGGTCACCAACCTTTTTGAAACCAAAAACTACTTCTTGGGTACTGATTAATGCGAAGGGCTACCAGTTTGATACACACTTAAATAAATAAATATATTGTCATTTGTAAGTTACACGTAAGTGTGATTTAAACAAGAATAGCTAAATAAATACATTTATATATATATATATAAAAAAATGGGTATTTCTGTCTGTCATTCCGTCGTACATTTTTTTTCCTTTTACGGAAGGTTTTTTGTAGGGAATAAATGATGAAAAAAACACTTAATTGAACGTTTTAAAAGAGGAGAAAACACGAAAAAAATTAAAATAAAATTTTGAAACATAGTTTATCTTCAATTTCGACTCTTTAAAATTCAAAATTCAACCGACAAAAAGAAGAGAAAAACTAGCTAATTTGAATCTTTTTGAAAAAATAAAAAAAATAATTTATGGAACATCATTAGTAATTTTTCCTGTTTAAGATACATTTTAGAATTTTGATGACATGTTTTGAATTGGTTAAAATCCAATCTGCACTTTGTTAGAATATTTAACAAATTGGACCAAGCTATATTTCTAACAAAGACAAATCAGTATTTCTTCTAGATTTTCCAGAACAAAAATTTTAAAAGAAATTCAAAATACTTTGAAATAAGCTTTAAATTTGATTCTACAGATTTTCTAGATTTGCCAGAATATTTTTTTGAATTTTAATCATAGTAAGTTTGAAGAAATATTTCACAAATATTCTTCGTCGAAAAAACAGAAGCTAAAATATTTATTATTCTTTACAATAAAAAATAAAAAAAATAACTTGAACATTGATTTAAATTGTCAGGAAAGAAGAGGAAGAAATTTAAAAGGTAAAAAGGTATATTTGTTTAAAAATCCTAAAATCATTTTTAAGGTTGTATTTTTTCTCTAAAATTGTATTTCTAAAAGTAATAAGAAGCAAAGTAAAAAATAAATGAATTTATTTAAACAAGTGAAGACCCATCCATCCATCCATTTTCTACCGCTTATTCCAAGTGAAGACCAAGTCTTTAAAATATTTTCTTGGATTTTCAAATTCTATTTGAGTTTTGTCTCTTTTAGAATTAAAAATGTCGAGACCAACTTGCTAGTAAATAAATAAAATTTAAAAAATAGAGCCAGCTCACTGGTAAGTGCTGCTCTTTGAGCTATTTTTAGAACAGGCCGGCGGGCGACTGATCTGGTCCTTACGGGCTACCTGGTGACCGCGGGCACCGCGTTGGTGACCCCTGCCCTAGTATATACAATAATATAAACCAAGTCATTTTATTTCATTTAGGATTATTTCATATCTTCATTTAAATAAAAATATATTTTTATCTTTTTTAGATACAGTCAATAAATAATGTGAACATGTATCATAACATGGAAATCTAAGAGAACGTGTTGTGGATGATTGTGGACTGGGCATTTAATTTTTTTTTTTTTTTTTTTACACATTTTTATAAAAAGAAAAAAAGAAAAAAGTTTTTCCGACGTATTACATTTTAGACGATTTCTCTTCTTAGTTATTATTTCTCCGGCTGTAGAAAAGAGCCGCTCACAGGGCACAGAGGAGGCGTCAGTGCGACACAGTTCGCGTGTCGGTCACGTGACCAAAACAGCTCATGATCGGTCACGTGACTTTCTAAAAGCGGTACGCGCACCGACACAGGGTTTTGCTCTATGAGCTCGACGCATGCGCCGATGCATCGGTGTTGCCGGACCCATCACTACTGTATATATATATATAATATATATATATATAATATATATATATATATATATATATATATATATACTGTATATATATATATATATATATATATATATATATATATATATACATATATGTATGTGTGTGTTAAAGAAATACTTGAATGTCAGTGAATTACAGCTATATATATATATATATATATATATATATATATATATATATATATATATATATATATATATATATATATATATACAGTGGGGCAAAAAAGTATTTAGTCAGCCACCGATTGTGCAAGTTCTCCCACTTAAAATGATGACAGAGGTCAGTAATTTTCATCATAGGTACACTTCAACTGTGAGAGACAGAATGTGAAAAAAAATCCAGGAATTCACATTGTAGGATTTTTAAAGAATCTATTTGTAAATTATGGTGGAAAATAAGTATTTGGTCACTTCAAACAAGGAAGATCTCTGGCTCTCACAGACCTGTAACTTCTTCTTTAAGAAGCTCTTCTGTCCTCCACTCGTTACCTGTATTAATGGCACCTGTTTGAACTGGTTATCTGTATAAAAGACACCTGTCCACAGCCTCAAACAGTCAGACTCCAAACTCCACTATGGCCAAGACCAAAGAGCTGTCGAAGGACACCAGGAAAATAATTGTAGACCTGCACCAGACTGTGAAGAGTGAATCTACAATAGGCAAGCAGCTTGGTGTGAAAAAATCAACTGTGGGAGCAATTATCAGAAAATAGAAGACATACAAGACCACTGATACTCTCCCTCGATCTGGGGCTCCATGCAAGATCTCATCTCGTGGGGTCAAAATGATCATGAGAATGGTGAGTAAAAATCCCAGAACCACACGGGGGGACCTGGTGAATGACCTGCAGAGAGCTGGGACCAAAGTACCAAAGGTTACCATCAGTAACACACTACGCCGACAGGGAATGAAATCCTGCAGTGCCAGACGTGTCCCCCTGCTTAAGCCAGTGCATGTCCAGGCCCCTCTGAAGTTTGCCAGAGAGCACATGGATGATACAGCAGAGGATTGGGAGAATGTCATGTGGTCAGATGAAACCAAAATAGAACTTTTTGGTATAAACTCAACTCATCGTGTTTGGAGGAAGAAAAATACTGAGTTGCATCCCAAGAACACCACACCTACTGTGAAGCATGGGGGTGGAAACATCGTGCTTTGGGGCTGCTTTTCTGCTAAGGGGACAGGCCGACTGATCCGTGTTAAGGAAAGAATGAATGGGGCCATGTATCGTGAGATTTTGAGCCAAAACCTCCTTCCATCAGTGAGAGCTTTGAAGATGAAACATGGCTGGGTCTTCCAGCATGACAATGATCCCAAACACACCGCCCGGGCAACGAAGGAGTGGCTCCGTAAGAAGCATTTGAAAGTCCTGGAGTGGCCTAGCCAGTCTCCAGACCTCAACCCCATAGAAAATCTGTGGAGGGAGTTGAAAGTCTGTGCTGCTCGGCGACAGCCCCAAAACATCACTGCTCTCGAGAAGATCTGCATGGAGGAATGGGCCAAAATACCAGCCACTGTGTGTGCAAACCTGGTAAAGACCTATAGTAATCGTTTGACCTCTGTTATTGCCAACAAAGGTTATATTACAAAGTATTGAGTTGAATTTTTGTTATTGACCAAATACTTATTTTCCACCATAATTTACAAATAAATTATTCAAAAATCCTACAATGTGAATTCCTGGATTTTTTGTTCACATTCTGTCTCTCACAGTTGAAGTGTACCTATGATGAAAATTACAGACCTCTGTCATCATTTTAAGTGGGAGAACTTGCACAATTGGTGGCTGACTAAATACTTTTTTGCCCCACTGTATATTGCACTTTTGCATATGCATCCAAGTTTATGGGTGTATGTTATATTGTCTTTATATTCCAGCGAGTTAATCCATTTTTGGGGGGAATTGAGTCGATTATTTTAATGCGTTCAAGAGTCTTACGGCCTGAGGGAAGAAGCTGTTACAGAACATGGAGGTTCTGCTACGGAACCTCTTTCTAGAGTCCAGCAGTGAAAACAGTCCTTGCCGGAGGTGGGAGGAGACTCTGCAGATTTTCTGAGCCTTGGTCAGGCAGCGTCTTTTTGCAATTTCCTGGATCGGAGGAAGAGGAGTCCTGACGATCTTTTCCGCCGTCCTCACCACTCTCTGCAGAGACTTCCAGTCTGAGGCATTGCAGGCTCCAGTCCAGACAGAGATGCAGTTGGTCAGCAGGCTCTCTATAGTGCCTCTGTAGAATGTGCTGAGAATGTGGGGAGGGAGCTGTGCTCTTTTCAATCCCACGCAAAAAGTGCATGCGCTGCTGAGCTCTTCTTACAAGAGGGACCAGGTCATATTGTCAGTTATCTGCACCCCCATGAACTTGGTGCTGCTTACCATCTATAATGGGTTAAGCGCTGGTAGGTTGGTCCAGGAGATCTTTGATGGGGCGAGACCATTGAGCGCTTTGAAATCATACGTGACGATATTAAATTTTAAAACACGTCTCTTCAGGACGACGCGTTTTGTGGGCGGTCTTATTTACGTGCCTCCACTTTGACTGTGTCTCCACCGCGTCAGCCACATGGAGTCTAGTTACAGATCTAAGTTACAAACCCCGTTTCCATATGAGTTGGGAAATTGTGTTGGATGTAAATATAAACGGAATACAATGATTTGCAAATCCTTTTCAACCCATATTCAATTGAATGCACTACAAAGACAACATAACATATATCAATCAATCAATCAATCAATCTTTATTTATATAGCCCTAAACCACAAGTGTCTCAAAGGGCTGCACAAGCCACAACGACATCCTCGGTACAAAGCCCACATACGGGCAAGGAAAAACTCACCCCAGTGGGACGTCGATGTGAATGACTATGAGAAACCTTGGAGAGGACCGCATATGTGGGTAACCCCCCCCCCCCTCTAGGGGAGACCGAAAGCAATGGATGTCGAGTGGGTCTGACATAATATTGTGAGAGTCCAGTCCATAGTGGATCCAACATAATAGTAAGAGTCCAGTCCATAGTGGGGCCAGCAGGACACCATCCCGAGCGGAGACGGGTCAGCAGCGTAGAGATGTTCCCAGCCGATGCACAGGCGAGCGGTCCACCCCGGGTCCCGACTCTGGACAGCCAGCACTTCATCCATGGCCACCGGACCTGTGCCCCCCCCCCCCTCAAGGAAAAGGGGAGCAGAGGAGAAAAGAAAAGAAACGGCAGATCAACTGGTCTAACAGGGGGGCTATTTAAAGGCTAGAGTATACAAATGAGTTTTAAGATGGGACTTAAATGCTTCTACTGAGGTAGCATCTCTAATTGTTACCGGGAGGGCATTCCATAGTACTGGAGCCCCAATAGAAATATAAACTTTATTTTTTTTTTGCAAATAATAATTAACTTAGAATTTCATGGCTGCAACACGTGCCAAAGCCGTTGGGAAAGGGCACGTTCACCACTGTGTTACATGGCCTTTCCTTTTAACAACATTCAATAAACGATTGGGAACTGAGGAAACTAATTGTTGAAGCTTTGAAAGTGGAATTCTTTCCCATTCTTTGTTTTATGTAGAGCTTCAGTCGTTCAACAGTCCGGGGGTCTCCGCTGTCATATTTTAGGCTTCATAATGCGCCACACATTTTCAATGGGAGACAGGTCTGGACTGCAGGCAGGCCAGTCTAGTACCCACACTCTTTTACTATGAAGCCACGTGGCTTGGCATCGTCTTGCTGTAATAAGCAGGGGCGTCCATGGTAACATTGCTTGGATGCCAACATATGTTGCTCCAAAACCTGTATGTACCTTTCAGCATTAATGGCGCCTTCACAGATGTGTAAGTTACCCATGTCTTGGGCACTAATACACCCCCATACCATCACACATGCTGGCTTTTACACTTTGCACCTATAACAATCCGGATGGTTCTTTTCCTCTTTGGTCCGCAGGACACGACGTCCAAAGTTTCCAAAAACAATTTGAAATGTGGACTCATCGAACACTTTTCCACTTTGTATCTGTACATCTTAGATGAGCTCAGGCCCAGCGAAGCCGTTTCTGGGTGTTGTTGGTAAACGGTTTTCGCCTTGCATAGGAGAGTTTTAACTTGCCCTTACAGATGTAGCGACCAACTGTAGTTACTGACAGTGGGTTTCTGAAGTGTTCCTGAGCCCATGTGGTGATATCCTTTACACACTGATGTTGCTTGTTGATGCAGTACAGCCTGAGGGATCGAAGGTCACGGGTTTAGCTGCTTACGTGCAGTGGTTTCTCCAGATTCTCTGAACCCTTTGATGATATTACGGGCCGTAGATGGTGAAATCCCTAAATTCCTTGCAATAGATGCTTGAGAAAGGTTTTTCTTAATCTGTTCAACAATTTGCTCACGCATTTGTTGACAAAGTGGTGACCCTCGCCCCATCCTTGTTTGTGAATGACTGAGCATGTCATGGAATCTACTTTTATACCCAATCATGGCACCCACCTGTTCCCAATTAGCCTGCACACCTGTGGGATGTTCCAAATAAGTGTTTGATGAGCATTCCTCAACTTTATCAGTATTTATTGCCACCTTTCCCAACTTCTTTGTCACGTGTTGCTGGCATCAAACTCTAAAGTTAATGATTATTTGCAAAAAAAAAAAAAAAAGTTTATCAGTTTGAACATCAAATATGTTGTCTTTGTAGCATATTCAACTGAATATGGGTTGAAAATGATTTGCAAATCATTGTATTCCGTTTATATTTACATCCAACACAATTTCCCAACTCATATGGAAACGGGGTTTGTAGAACTATATGTTACTTTGTATTAGAAATGGCAAAAGCGGTGGATGCATCTGCACAAGAGGATAGAGAAAAAAAAAAAAGGAACCTATTGACTATGTTGGACTACAACGGCGGACTCGGGCAAAGCTCTTTGAGTAAAACTTAACCATATATGGAGATATTTGCTGATGTCACCAATAGGAAATACATCACAAATTGGGCGAATTCCAAACGGCTCGTTTGAAGGAAGGCAAGATTGTTTTATAAATATCTCCTCCATGTTTCTATGATTTGATTTGACATTTTCGGAACTTATGCAGATCTCAAACACACAAAAACAGGTACCAGTAGGTGAAAAAAAGTTAGTTTTGCATAATAAGTCCACTTTCAGTAAAAAATACATTTGGACATCTTACAGACTGCGAATCAAACCCTGTACATACTGCCTTACAGAGCAGTAACATTTCATTTGAAGCGCTCTGTCATTTATTATTTGACATTTTACATGCGCTTCTTCACGCCAACGGCCCCCCCAACAGATCCTGGGCCACTACACACGGCCTATGTTCTGCGTGTAGAGCAGATCGGCCCCTGAGCTACTGTTCTTAGCAGTACACAAACTTGGAACTCATGAAGGATTCTGATATGGTACATACAGCAGATCATTACCTTCTGGGTGACTTTTCGCATGTGACATCATACACTTCTATGACTTGTCAATATTTTAGAACAGGAAAAGTGTTATTCTCCATTGTGGGTTTGCATGTGTGTCATTAAGTTGTTGTGTCGTGTAAATGTTTTAGCACAAAATGAACAAGAATGTGGTTTTTCCCCTGTGTGCGTCCTCGTGTGCGATACCATATATGACCTACGAGAGAATCTTTTTTCACAAACTGAACAACTAAAGGGTTTTTCGCCAGTGTGCGTTCTCATGTGTGACACCATTGCTACATTTTGGGAGAATCCTTTACCACAAAACAAGCAACTAAAAGGTTTTTCCCCTGTGTGCGTTCTCATGTGGATTATAATGCTTGACTTTCGAGGGAATCGTTTATCGCAAACTGAGCAACTGAAAGGTTTTTCTCCAGTGTGTGTCCGCAAGTGTCGAGTCAAATCCCCCTTTTTAGGAAATCTTTTCGCGCAAACTGAGCAGGTTAAACGGTCTTTGCCTTTTTCAGAGCATTCAGAGGGTTTGTCGTCAGTATCAGTCCTTATATCACCTTCACAGTCCGTATCGCTGCTCAGAGGCTCGTGGGTGTCGTCCCTCTCTTCATTCTGAGGAGAGGGTGACGTTGTATCGTCCCTATCTGATAGCGGAGCTAAGAGGTTGTCTGCTTGTGGTTTCTCTCCATCATCTTCAGTCTTCATAGGAACAACAGCCAGTGGAAACTTGGCGGGATCAGCCGCCTCTCGCCCTAGAAGACACTCTCTCTCCTGAGTGATACGGAGTTCTTCCTCTTCCTCTTTAACATCCTGTGGCCGTGGATCCTCTTGCTTCAATGTGCAGCTTACCCCCTTCCTCGGCTGCTGGACATCTGCAGGACACAAGTAAAACAAAACACAATTCAGGCAAAGGCGTTCAAATACAAATCTAAAATGCCTCACAAGGTCGTAAAAAGAAGGACCAGCCTAAAACCCTATTTAGCTTTGAAAGACACGACACAGGTGCATCATGTTTTTACTGACTTTTCTTGAGATGTTTCTTCAGTTTAATTGGATTCTACTTGGGGTAAATTCAGTCAATTGGACCGCATTTGGAAAAGCACACACCTACATACTAGAGATGCGCGGATAGGTAATTATTTCATCCGCAACCGCATCACAAAAGTCGTCAACCATCCGCATCCACCCGAACTAACATTTAATCAAAACCGCACCCGCCCGCACCCGCCCATTGTTATATATCTAATATAGACGATGCAAGGCATTAGTGAGGTTAGAAAGCTTTTGCCTGTTAAAGAAAGGAGACTGATCCAATGTAGCAGAGACATTCAATGCGTGCCACGCTGTCACGGCCCAGACGCACACCAGTGCGCAATCATTTGGGAGCCGCGCTGAGCGCACCTCCAAGCGCGTGGAGGTGCGATGTCCCTCGCACCCGCGGCGGCGCCACCCGGGCTCGCGCCCGAGGCTTCAGCGCGCACCGCGGCGGCCATCCTACTCGTCGCGGCCTAGCCCTCGCGGCTCTCGCTGCCGGCGACGGCCGGGTATGGGCCCGACGCTCCAGCACCATCCATTTTCAGGGCTAGTTGATTCGGCAGGTGGGTTGTTACACACTCCTTAGCGGGTTCCAACTTCCATGGCCACCGTCCTGCTGTCTATATCAACCAATACCTTTTCTGGGGTCTGATGAGCGTCGGCATCGGGCGCCTTAACCCGGCGTTCGGTTCATCCCGCAGCGCCAGTTCTGCTTACCAAAAGTGGCCCACTCGGCTCACCAGGGTGAGCCCCACCCCTTTCGTGAGCGCACTGCGCGCGGAGTGACCCCTGTTACGCGCCCCCGGCAACGGGGGTGGCGGGCAGGTAAGCTGCGCGGGCGGAGCGCGCGGAGTGACCCCTGTTACGAGCCCCCGGCCACGGGGGTGGCGGGCAGGTAAGCTGCTTACCTGCTGCGCGTGACGCCGGCGGGGTGTCGGTGCGGTGGGCGCGGTGGTGACCCTGGACGTGCGTCGGGCCCTTCTCGCAGATCACCTCAGCTACGGCTCCCGGTGGGGCCCTCTCGGGGGAAGGGGCCTCGGTCCCGGACCCCGGCGAGGCGTCCCTTCTCCGCTCCGTAAAAGTGTCCATCTCTTTTTTTTTTCTTCTTCTGTTGTGGCATATGCTGCAGGCGCCTGCTCGTTTTTCGTATGTGGGTAACAACATTTAACTATGTATATATATTTCCGAATTGGTTTAACTGCCACCCGCCTGAATCTATTTAAAATCTAATTTTTTTTTATTTCAACCGCCCGACCCGACCCGCGGATAAAATCTAATTTTTTTTTATTTCAACCGCCCGACCCGCGGATAATCCGCGGACTCCGCGGTTGTGTCCGCAAACCGCGCATCTCTACTACATACACTGTTATCTGCTGGGGTGGCAGCACATTTAAGGAGGACTCCTTTAGGCTGAACACACTAACAGAGGCTGGCCGGCCACTGCCACAGACATCGGGAGCTCCCGGCCAGCAGGCTGGTCTTATGGCAGGGGTCGGCAACCTTTACCACTCAAAGAGCCATTTTGACCAGTTTCACAAATTAAAGAAAACAATGGGAGCCACAAAAATCTTTTGTAATTTAAAATGAAATAACACTGCATACAAAGTTTTTTTTTTGCTTTGTGCTATGTATAAACCAGTATAAGCAGTGCCTGAGGAATCTGTGGTGGGCTCTCCTATTTCTGGGGCTGAGGTTGCTGAGGTAGTTAAAAAGCTCCTCGGTGGCAAGGCCCCGGGGGTGGATGAGATCCGCCCGGAGTTCCTTAAGGCTCTGGATGCTGTAGGGCTGTCTTGGTTGACAAGACTCTGCAGCATCGCGTGGACATCGGGGGCAGTACCTCTGGATTGGCAGACCGGGGTGGTGGTTCCTCTCTTTAAAAAGGGGAACCGGAGGGTGTGTTCTAACTATCGTGGGATCACACTCCTCAGCCTTCCCGGTAAGGTCTATTCAGGTGTACTGGAGAGGAGGCTACGCCGGATAGTCGAACCTCGGATTCAGGAGGAACAGTGTGGTTTTCGTCCTGGTCGTGGAACTGTGGACCAGCTCTATACTCTCGGCAGGGTCCTTGAGGGTGCATGGGAGTTTGCCCAACCAGTCTACATGTGCTTTGTGGACTTGGAGAAGGCATTCGACCGTGTCCCTCGGGAAGTCCTGTGGGGAGTGCTCAGAGAGTATGGGGTTTCGGACTGTCTGATTGTGGCGGTCCGCTCCCTGTATGATCAGTGTCAGAGCTTGGTTCGCATTGCCGGCAGTAAGTCGGACACGTTTCCGGTGAGGGTTGGACTCCGCCAAGGCTGCCCTTTGTCACCGATTCTGTTCATAACTTTTATGGACAGAATTTCTAGGCGCAGTCAAGGCGTTGAGGGGATCCGGTTTGGTGGCTGCAGGATTAGGTCTCTGCTTTTTGCAGATGATTTGGTCCTGATGGCTTCATCTGGCCAGGATCTTCAGCTCTCACTGGATCGGTTCGCAGCTGAGTGTGAAGCGACTGGGATGAGAATCAGCACCTCCAAGTCCGAGTCCATGGTTCTCGCCCGGAAAAGGGTGGAGTGCCATCTCCGGGTTGGGGAGGAGATCTTGCCCCAAGTGGAGGAGTTCAAGTACCTCGGAGTCTTGTTCACGAGTGAGGGAAGAGTGGATCGTGAGATCGACAGGCGGATCGGTGCGGCGTCTTCAGTAATGCGGACGCTGTATCGATCCGTTGTGGTGAAGAAGGAGCTGAGCCGGAAGGCAAAGCTCTCAATTTACCGGTCGATCTACGTTCCCATCCTCACCTATGGTCAAGAGCTTTGGGTTATGACCGAAAGGACAAGATCACGGGTACAAGCGGCCGAAATGAGTTTCCTCCGCCGGGTGGCGGTGCTCTCCCTTAGAGATAGGGTGAGAAGCTCTGTCATCCGGGGGGAGCTCAAAGTAAAGCCGCTGCTCCTCCGCATCGAGAGGAGCCAGATGAGGTGGTTCGGGCATCTGGTCAGGATGCCACCCGAGCGCCTCCCTAAGGAGGTGTTTAGGGCATGTCCGACCGGTAGGAGGCCACGAGGAAGACCCAGGACACGTTGGGAAGACTATGTCTCCCGGCTGGCCTGGGAACGCCTCGGGATCCCCCGGGAGGAGCTGGACGAAGTGGCTGGGGAGAGGGAAGTCTGGGCTTCCCTGCTTAGGCTGCTGCCCCCGCGACCCGACCTCGGATAAGCGGAAGAAGATGGATGGATGGATGGATGTATAAACCAAAGGTCTCAGACACGCGGTCCACATCTTAATATGAAAATTGAATGTTAGTGCGGCCCGCAAGTTTTATTTGAATGGCGCATGACAGTAGTGATGGGTCCGGCAACACCGATGCATCGGCGCATGCGTCGAGCTCATAGAGCGAAACCCTGTGTCGGTGCGCGTACCGCTTTTAGAAAGTCACGTGACCGATCATGAGCTGTTTTGGTCACGTGACCGATACGCGAACTGTGTCGCACTGACGCCTCCTCTGTGCCCTGTGAGCGGCTCTTTTCTACAGCCGGAGAAATAATAACTAAGAGAAATCGTCTAAAATGTAATACGTCGGAAAAACTTTTTTTTTTTTTTTTTAATAAAAATGTGTAAAAAAATTAAACAAAAAAATTCCCAGTCCACAATCATCCACAACACGTTCTCTTAGATTTCCATGTTATGATACATGTTCACATTATTTATTGACTGTATCTAAAAAAGATAAAAATATATTTTTATTTAAATGAAGATATGAAATAATCCTAAATGAAATACAATGACTTGGTTTATATTATTGTATATACTAGGGCAGGGGTCACCAACGCGGTGCCCGCGGTCACCAGGTAGCCCGTAAGGACCAGATCAGTCGCCCGCTGGCCTGTTCTAAAAATAGCTCAAAGAGCAGCACTTACCAGTGAGCTGCCTCTATTTTTTACATTTTATTTATTTACTAGCAAGCTGGTCTCGCTTTGCTCGACATTTTTAATTCTAAAAGAGACAAAACTCACATAGAATTTGAAAATCCAAGAAAATATTTTAAAGACTTGGTCTTCACTTGGAATAAGCGGTAGAAAATGGATGGATGGATGGATGGGTCTTCACTTGTTTAAATAAATTCATTTATTTTTTACTTTGCTTCTTATTACTTTTAGAAATACAATTTTAGAGAAAAAATACAACCTTAAAAATGATTTTAGGATTTTTAAACAAATATACCTTTTTACCTTTTAAATTTCTTCCTCTTCTTTCCTGACAATTTAAATCAATGTTTAAGTAAATTTATTTATTTTTTATTGTAAAGAATAATAAAAAAAAAATTTCTGACGAAGAATATTTGAGAAATATTTATTCAAACTTCCTATGATTAAAATTCAAAACAATTATTCTGGCAAATCTAGAAAATCTGTAGAATAAAATTTAAATCTTATTTCAAAGTATTTTGAATTTCTTTTAAAATTTTTGTTCTGGAAAATCTAGAAGAAATACTGATTTGTCTTTGTTAGAAATATAGCTTGGTCCAATTTGTTAAATATTCTAACAAAGTGCAGATTGGATTTTAACCAATTTAAAACATGTCATCAAAATTCTAAAATGTATCTTAATCAGGAAAAATGACTAATGATGTTCCATAAATTATTTTTTTAATTTTTTCAAAAAGATTCAAATTAGCTAGTTTTTCTCTTCTTTTTGTCGGTTGAATTTTGAATTTTAAAGAGTCGAAATTGAAGATAAACTATGTTTCAAAATTTTATTTTAAATTTTTTCGTGTTTTCTCCTCTTTTAAACCGTTCAATTAAGTGGTTTTTTTCATCATTTATTCTCTACAAAAAATCTTCCGTAAAAGGAAAAAGAAATGTACGATGGAATGACAGACAGAAATACCCATTTTTTTATAAATATAAATGTATTTATTTAGCTATTCTTGTTTAAATCACACTTACGTGTAACTTACAAATGACAATATATTTATTTATTTAAGTGTGTATCAAACTGGTAGCCCTTCGCATTAATCAGTACCCAAGAAGTAGTTTTTGGTTTCAAAAAGGTTGGTGACCCCTGTACTAGGGCATCAAATCAGTGTCAGTTGAGTCGGTCCATAGGTTGCCTGTAGGGATTTTTAATGTCCAGCAGATGTCAGTATTTAGTGACACAGTATCGACACAGTATCAATACAGTTTTGCAATGTGTCGAAACGCTTCATGACGCCTCATCAACCCATCACTACATGACAGCGTCATACTTGTCAACCCTCCCGATTTTTCCGGCAGACTACAAATTTCAGGGCAACTATTCTCTCGAACGTGCCGTGATGGTACAGCATTTTAGCGCCCACTACAACCATGAGGCTTCTGCTTGCTCACATAAGTGACAGCAAGGCATACTTGGTCAACAACCACACAGGTTACACTGACGGTGGCGGTATAAAAAACTTTAACACTCTTTCTAATAATGCGCCACACTGTGAACCCACATCAAACAAGAATGACAAACACATTTCGGGAGAACATCTGCACCGTAACACAACATAAACACAACAGAACAAATACCCAGAATCCCATGCAGCCCTAACTCTTCCGGGCTACATTATACACCCCCGCTACCATGTGTGGGGGAGCAGGGTTGGGGTGGGGGCGGGGTTTGGTGGTAGCAGGGGTGTATAATGTAGCCCGGAAGAGTCAGGGCTGCATGGGATTCTGGGTATTTGTTCTGTTGTGTTTAGGTGCAGATGTTCTCTCGAAATGTGTTTGTCATTCTTGTTTGGTTTTGGTTCAAAGTGTAGCTCATTATTAGTAAGAGTCTTAAAGTTGTTTTATATGGCCACCGTCAGTGTAACCTGTGTGGCTGTTGACAAGTATGCCTTGCTGTCACTTGCGTGTGCAAGTTGAAAATGCATACAACATGTGGCTGGGCTGGCACGCTGATTGTACAGATCATAGAGGGCGCTAAATGCTGTACCATCATGGCATGTTGGGGTGAAAATCGAAGAATATTGATCCCGGGAGTTTTCTGCGAGAGGCACCGAAATCTGGAAATCTTCCAGGAAAATCAGGAGGGTCGGCAAGTATGCAGCCGAGCCGCATCAGAGTGATCAAAGAGCCGCATGCGGCTCCGGAGCCGCAGGTTGCCGACCCCTGTCCTATGGGAACCAACGCATGGGCATCCATCGCGAGGACGTGCCGCGCTAACGTACGTGGACATCCTGAAGAAAGATGCGGGAGCTGAAAGCTCTACGAAGCTGGCCGGGTGTATGGAGAACCAGAATGATTGGAGACTCCGATGGAAGCTCGTCTGAGGACGACTGAGAGGGATTGCGGATGTGACTTCTCCCTAGAAGTGAAAACCAGTGGTGGTCAACCCAGCTAAGATGGCTGTTGTACAGCAAAGCTATCTCAGTACAAAAGAGGCTTGAATCTTGCGCCGTGTACGCTTAAAATGAGCAAAATACGCATACATTAAAAGTATTCATATTATTTAGAATGCATTGTGGAACAGGGGTTAGTGCATGTGTCCCACAATACGAAGGTCCTGAGTAGTCCTGGGTTCAATCTTGGGCTAGGGATCTTTCTGTGTGGACTTTGCATGTTCTCCCCGTGACTCCGTGGGTTCCCTCCGGGTACTCTGGCTTCCTCCCACCTCCAAAGACATGCACCTGGAGATAGGTTGATTGGCAACACTAAATGGTCCCTAGTGTGTGAATGTGAGTGTGAATGTTGTCTGTCTATCTGTGTTGGCCCTGCGATGAGGTGGCGACTTGTCCAGGGTGTACCCCGCCTTCCGCCCGAATGCAGCTGAGATAGGCTCCAGCACCGCCCCGCGACCCCAAAAGGGACAAGCAGTAGAAAATGGATGGATGGATGGATAAAAAAATACACATCCGTTGTCATGTCTTTCATAATGATTGTGAACGATAGGCAACATTTAAAGGGGAACATTATCACAATTTCATCCATCCATCCATCCATCTTCTTCCGCTTATCCGAGGTCGGGTCGCGGGGGCAGCAGCCTAAGCAGGGAAGCCCAGACTTCCCTCTCCCCAGCCACTTCGTCCAGCTCCTCCCGGGGGATCCCGAGGCGTTCCCAGGCCAGCCGGGAGACATAGTCTTCCCAACGTGTCCTGGGTCTTCCCCGTGGCCTCCTACCGGTCGGACATGCCCTAAACACCTCCTTAGGGAGGCGCTCGGGTGGCATCCTGACCAGATGACCGAACCACCTCATCTGGCTCCTCTCGATGCGGAGGAGCAGCGGCTTTACTTTGAGCTCCCCCCGGATGACAGAGCTTCTCACCCTATCTCTAAGGGAGAGCCCCGCCACCCGGCGGAGGAAACTCATTTCGGCCGCTTGTACCCGTGATCTTGTCCTTTCGGTCATGACCCAAAGCTCATGACCATAGGTGAGGATGGGAACGTAGATCGACCGGTAAATTGAGAGCTTTGCCTTCCGGCTCAGCTCCTTCTTCACCACAACGGATCGATACAGCGTCCGCATTACTGAAGACGCCGCACCGATCCGCCTGTCGATCTCACGATCCACTCTTCCCTCACTCGTGAACAAGACTCCGAGGTACTTGAACTCCTCCACTTGGGGCAAGATCTCCTCCCCAACCCGGAGATGGCACTCCACCCTTTTCCGGGCGAGAACCATGGACTCGGACTTGGAGGTGCTGATTCTCATCCCAGTCGCTTCACACTCGGCTGCGAACCGATCCAGTGAGAGCTGAAGATCCTGGCCAGATGAAGCCATCAGGACCAAATCATCTGCAAAAAGCAGAGACCTAATCCTGCAGCCACCAAACCGGATCCCCTCAACGCCTTGACTGCGCCTAGAAATTCTGTCCATAAAAGTTATGAACAGAATCGGTGACAAAGGGCAGCCTTGGCGGAGTCCAACCCTCACCGGAAACGTGTCCGACTTACTGCCGGCAATGCGAACCAAGCTCTGACACTGATCATACAGGGAGCGGACGGTTTACAGCATATGAAATATATTTGGCAACAACTTTGAGAGTGCAAAAAGCCCAATTTTCATCAATTAATATATTCTGTAGACATACCCTCATCCGCGCTCTTTTCCTGAAAGCTGATCTGTCCATTTTTGGAGTTGATGTCAGCAGGCCAGGGAAGCTAGGGTCGATATTCTTCTCTTGATCATCTTCGGTGGCATAAGGGACGGTGTGAGCCAAGACATCCAGGGGCTTTAGCTCGCTCGTCTGCGGGAACAAACTGCCGCCATTGCTTGCCGTGCTACCGAGGTCCTTTGTCCCTGAATTGCTCACACACTCCGGCAGATTCAATGGGGGTCTGGCGGCAGATTTCTTTGACTTTATGGTTGGAAATGCATCTGCTTTGAGTGTCGCAGGATATCCACACATTCTTGCCATCTCTGTCGTAGCATAGCTTTCGTCGGTAAAGTGTGCGGAACAAACGTCCAATTTCTTGCCACTTTGGCATCTTTGGGCCACTGGTGCAACTTGAATCCGTCCCTGTTGGTGTTGTTACACCCTCCGACAACACACCGACGAGGCATGATGTCTCCAAGGTATGGAAAACAGTCGAAAAAACGGAAAATAACAGAGCTGATTTGACTCGGTGTTTGTAATGTGTTTGAGAAAATGGCGAATTGCTTCCCCGATCCGAGAGCGAATAATAGAAAGGCGTTTAATTCGCCAAAATTCACCCATTTAGAGTTCGGAAATCGGTTAAAAAAATATATGGTCTTTTTTCTGCAACATCAAGGTATATATTGACGCTTACATAGGTCTGGTGATAATGTTCCCCTTTAAAAAAAAAAAAAGTGCAGTTCCCCTTTAAGATGCAAGCCGATAGAGCCAAATGTTTTGCTGATATCAATATCAAATTGGGCCGCCCCTAGTAATAATGACATAAAACATATTAGACTTGTAATTTTCTTTTTTGTAATGCTAAAGGGACCCATAAAGGCCTTAGTGGCCACATGCGTGGGCAGCACCTTTTAGCTCTTATTTCCAAAATTGTGTACACTACTGAATTGGGGTCTTATGGCCGCTTATGTGGACACTTATACTGCCATCTGGTGGTGTCAGAAGAGTAAAACATACAATGGAATTTGGGGGAAAAAAGTGTAAAAATAAGAAATAGCATGTCACTAAACATGAAGTACACGGTTGTGTACTTATGGACTAAGTACATCATATCAAAAGATGATTCTTAGTTTTTATTCTAATTAGGGTCCAATAAGCCCAAATAGCAAAAAGAAATAAAAAAAAGCATGTACCGTATTTTCCGCACCATAAGGCGCCCTGGGTTATAAGCCGCGCCTTCAATGAACGGCATATTTCAAAACTTTGTCCACCTATAAGCCGCCCCGTGTTATAAGCCGCATCTAACTGCGCTAAAGGAATGTCAAAAAAACAGTCAGATAGGTCAGTCAAACTTTAATAATATATTAAAAACCAGCGTGATGTGGGCGCGCATGGAGTCGTATATCAACATGGACGGAGCTGTGTGAAAAAAGCCACCCGGCCTCTTCGCGTAAACTTCCCTTAACCACTCGCTCATCTTTTCTTCATCCATCCATCCCTTCGAGTTAGCTTTTATGATGACGCCGGCTGGAAAGGCCTCTTTTGGCAAGGTCTTCCTTTTGAATATCACCATGGGTGGAAGTTTCTGGCCATTAGCATGGCAAGCTAGAACCACAGTGAAGGATGACTTCTCATTCCCTGTGGTGCGAATATTCACCGTACGTGCTCCCGTTGTATCCACAGTGCGGTTCACAGGAATATCAAAAGTCAGTGGAACCTCGTCCATGTTGATAATGTTCTCTGGCCGGATCTTTTTTTCAGCTATCTTGTTTTTACAATATGCACGGAAAGTAGCCAGCTTTTCTTGAGAGTCTTTAGGCAGTTGCTGTGAAATAGTAGTCCGTGTGCGGATGGAGAGATTGCGTCTTGGAAACCTGTCGCTTAGTAGGAGCCATTTTGTGGTCTTTACAGATGTAAACACACAAAGGAAATGAAACGTACGGTAATATCCGCGCGCTTCTTCTTCTTCTACGCGGGCGGGTGGTTGCTTACAGTAGAAGAAGAAGCGCTTCCTGTTCTATGGGGGCGGGTGCTTACCTTGGCGGTTGCTTGCCGTAGAAGAAGAAGCGCTTCCTCTTCTACAGGGAAAAAAGATGGCGGCTGTTTACCGTAGTTGCGAGACCTAAACTTTATGAAAATGAATCTTAATATTAATCCATATATAAAGCGCACCGGGTTATAAGCCGCACTGTCAGCTTTTGAGTAAATTTGTGGTTTTTAGGTGCGGCTAATAGTGCGGAAAATACGGTAAACAAACTGCAAAAACTGAAATCTGAGCAAGATTAAATATCTCAAATAAGGGTGATATTTGCTTATTTTCTGTCTATTAAGATAATTCTTCACACTAAGCAGATTTTATGTTAGAGTGTTTTACTTGTTTTAGTCCTAAATGATCTCAGTAAGATATTACAGCTTGTTACTGAGATTTGATGACCTATATTGAGTAAAACATGCTTGAAACTAGAATATCAAGTGTTGCAAAGCTGTGTCATCAACACTCACAAGTATAAAACTACTTTTTTAAAGTAATCATTTCTTATTTCAAGCATGTAAAAAAAAAAAGAATGACGTTGACACAGTTGTGTCTCATTATTAAAACAGATGACAGCCAAATGGACTTTGCTGTTTTATTTTCAATGAAACAATAGAAAATACGCACTCATACAGTAGTACAGTTGTTATTAGTGAGAATATACTTATTTTAAGGTATTTTGGGGTTCATTGAGGTTAGCTAAAATTGGGATCTAATAAAAAAACCTAGCCCCAAATTTAAAAATTGCGCTCTAGAGCAATTTTTGAATAAAACGGAGAAAAAACTGCTCCTCGGAAGAAAACAATTACAAAATTACCTGTAACTCCCACTGGGAAGGTCGGAGAGACATGAAACAAAATCCTCTCCGTAGGTTTCACTTAGACCTACGTTTCATAAATTGACAACCCCCAGCAAAAATCTACAAGAAGCTTGCTATTCCCCCTTCAACACAGCATTTTTGTAAAAACCGGTCACCTTTCTTCAAACATTATCTCCTCTGAGCGTGTTTGTTGTTTCGGCTTCAAACTAACACAACCCTTTTGATTAAAAGTTGTCGAAAGAGTTTTAATACCGGCTCCGGTTTTGATTTTATGACCCTTCAAAGAGCCGCTGCGCTGATACTGCTGTTTTTTCAAGAAGGCTGCTTAAAAGCAGGAAGCACCAGCGTGCCCACACAATGCAGACAAGGTAAGTACACTAAACAAAAGTATTGGGACAATTCGGACTAAAAGTAGACAAAAGTATTGGGACACTTATGACGAAAACTGAACAAAAGTATTGGGACACTTACACTGGAAAAAAAATATTGGGACACTTAGGAATACCACTGAACAAAAGTATTGGGACACTTGGGACTAAAACTTGACAAAAGTATTGGGACACTTATGGCTACCACTGAACAAAAGTATTGGGACATTTACACTGTACAAAAGTATTGGGACACTTAGGACTACAACTGGACAAAAGTATTGGGACACTTAGGACTACAACTGGACAAAAGTATTGGGACACTTAGGATTCCAACTGGACAAAAGTATTGGGACACTTAGGACTATAACTGGACAAAAGTATTGGGACACTTGGGACTACAACTTGACAAACGTATTGGGACACTTATGACTACCACTAGACAAAAGTATTGGGACACTTAGGACTACAACTTGACAAAAGTATTGGGACACTTAGGACTGGACAAAAGTATTGGGACACTTAGGACTACAACTTGACAAAAGTATTGGGACACTTAGGACGAAAACTGGACAAAAGTATTGGGACACTTACACTGGACAAAAGTACTGGGACACTTAGGACTACAACTTGACAAATGTATTGGGACACTTATGACTACCACTGGACAAAAGTATTGGGACACTTAGGACGAAAACTGGACAAAAGTATTGGGACACCTACACTAGACAAAAGTATTGGGACACTTAGGACTACAACTTGACAAAATTATTGGTACTCTTAGGACTAAAACTGAACAAAAGTATTGGGACACCTACACTGGACACAAGTATTGCGACACTTAGGACTAAAACTTGACAAAAGTATTGGGCCACATGGGACTAAAACTTGACAAAAGTATTGGGATACATAGAACTACCACTGGACAAAAGTATTGGGACACTTATGACGAAAACTGAACAAAAGTATTGGGACACTTACACTGGAAAAAAAATATTGGGACACTTAGGAATACCACTGAACAAAAGTATTGGGACACTTGGGACTAAAACTTGACAAAAGTATTGGGACACTTATGGCTACCACTGAACAAAAGTATTGGGACATTTACACTGTACAAAAGTATTGGGACACTTAGGACTACAACTGGACAAAAGTATTGGGACACTTAGGATTCCAACTGGACAAAAGTATTGGGACACTTAGGACTATAACTGGACAAAAGTATTGGGACACTTGGGACTACAACTTGACAAACGTATTGGGACACTTATGACTACCACTGGACAAAAGTATTGGGACACTTAGGACTACAACTTGACAAAAGTATTGGGACACTTAGGACTGGACAAAAGTATTGGGACACTTAGGACTACAACTTGACAAAAGTATTGGGACACTTAGGACGAAAACTGGACAAAAGTATTGGGACACTTACACTGGACAAAAGTACTGGGACACTTAGGACTACAACTTGACAAATGTATTGGGACACTTATGACTACCACTGGACAAAAGTATTGGGACACTTAGGACGAAAACTGGACAAAAGTATTGGGACACCTACACTAGACAAAAGTATTGGGACACTTAGGACTACAACTTGACAAAATTATTGGTACTCTTAGGACTAAAACTGAACAAAAGTATTGGGACACCTACACTGGACACAAGTATTGCGACACTTAGGACTAAAACTTGACAAAAGTATTGGGCCACATGGGACTAAAACTTGACAAAAGTATTGGGATACATAGAACTACCACTGGACAAAAGTATTGGGACACTTGGGACTAAAACTGGACAAATGTTTTGGGACACTAAGAACTAAAACTGGACAAAAGTATTGGGACACTTATGGCTACCACTGAACAAAAGTATTGGGACATTTACACTGTACAAAAGTATTGGGACACTTAGGACTACAACTGGACAAAAGTATTGGGACACTTAGGATTCCAACTGGACAAAAGTATTGGGACACTTAGGACTATAACTGGACAAAAGTATTGGGACACTTGGGACTACAACTTGACAAACGTATTGGGACACTTATGACTACCACTGGACAAAAGTATTGGGACACTTAGGACTACAACTTGACAAAAGTATTGGGACACTTAGGACTGGACAAAAGTATTGGGACACTTAGGACTACAACTTGACAAAAGTATTGGGACACTTAGGACGAAAACTGGACAAAAGTATTGGGACACTTACACTGGACAAAAGTACTGGGACACTTAGGACTACAACTTGACAAATGTATTGGGACACTTATGACTACCACTGGACAAAAGTATTGGGACACTTAGGACGAAAACTGGACAAAAGTATTGGGACACCTACACTAGACAAAAGTATTGGGACACTTAGGACTACAACTTGACAAAATTATTGGTACTCTTAGGACTAAAACTGAACAAAAGTATTGGGACACCTACACTGGACACAAGTATTGCGACACTTAGGACTAAAACTTGACAAAAGTATTGGGACAATTCGGACTAAAAGTAGACAAAAGTATTGGGACACTTATGACGAAAACTGAACAAAAGTATTGGGACACTTAGGACTACAACTGGACAAAAGTATTGGGACACTTAGGATTCCAACTGGACAAAAGTATTGGGACACTTAGGACTATAACTGGACAAAAGTATTGGGACACTTGGGACTACAACTTGACAAACGTATTGGGACACTTATGACTACCACTGGACAAAAGTATTGGGACACTTAGGACTACAACTTGACAAAAGTATTGGGACACTTAGGACTGGACAAAAGTATTGGGACACTTAGGACTACAACTTGACAAAAGTATTGGGACACTTAGGACGAAAACTGGACAAAAGTATTGGGACACTTACACTGGACAAAAGTACTGGGACACTTAGGACTACAACTTGACAAATGTATTGGGACACTTATGACTACCACTGGACAAAAGTATTGGGACACTTAGGACGAAAACTGGACAAAAGTATTGGGACACCTACACTAGACAAAAGTATTGGGACACTTAGGACTACAACTTGACAAAATTATTGGTACTCTTAGGACTAAAACTGAACAAAAGTATTGGGACACCTACACTGGACACAAGTATTGCGACACTTAGGACTAAAACTTGACAAAAGTATTGGGCCACATGGGACTAAAACTTCAATCAATCAATCAATCAATCTTTATTTATATAGCCCTAAATCACAAGTGTCTCAAAGGGCTGCACAAGCCACAACGACATCCTCGGTACAAAGCCTAACTTGACAAAAGTATTGGGATACATAGAACTACCACTGGACAAAAGTATTGGGACACTTAGGACTAAAACTGGACAAATGTTTTGGGACACTAAGAACTAAAACTGGACAAAAGTATTGGGACACTTACTACTAAAACTGGACAAAAGTATTGGGACACTTAGGACTAGCACCTGCCAAATATGCGGGCCCGACCAATGCTGCTTGCAGCTTTAATTTTACTTGTTTTGGAAAATCTTGACAAGCCAAATTTTCTTGTTCTATTGGCAGATAATTTTGGCTTAGTTCAAATAAAATACCCCCAATTTTTGTTTTGTTTTTTCTTGTTTTTGAGCACTGACCTTTTGCAGTGCAAACAACTTGAGCCTTAAGAGGTTTTAATGATATTTCAGTCAGTATCCATGTCTGTACAGCAGAGAGCGCCATTGTACAAATAAATATACAAAAAAATTCTCCAATAATTTAAAAATTGCAAAAGTGTAAGTTTAGACTCCGGCGCAGGCGCGGGGGGACAGTCACGTGACCTCAGGGCCACTTTTCTATTGGTTGTTTGAAACACTTGGATATTTAACACGGCGGACATCACTTTTGTTGGCATGTTACAATAAGAAAAGTGACGATATATTTTTTTAATTGTCGTCCTCAATTTTGATCAAACAGTTCCAATTGCACACATCCAACTCTTCTGACGATGTAGATGTTAGCTCACACGACTACTTGCCATGTTTAATGCACATTTGCATTTACATTCTGAGTTCAGTGTTGGTAGATAAAATCTGACTTTTTGTGAGAGACTTTGCCCACTAAGAGCGTATTAGTAAATAACTCTGAGGTAAAAATAGAAGTGAAAATACCTTCAACGTGTGGCCCAAAGTGAGTCTGGCTAACAGCTTCCAGTTGTTGTCGATATCGCTCCTTCTCCTCTTTTATTCGAGAAAGTTCATTCTCGTACGACACTATGGTTCTTTCAAACACCGAAAATATTTCATCGGCCGCCGCCATTAGTCGCTTCTTCACTAACTCTTTAAACATTTTGATTACCGACTGGACGACACTAAACACACTTTAAGTGTTGCTAATTTTAGCCCTTTTTTTTTGTCTCCGTCTAACTTCCGCCTTTTTCTTCCTCGATTGAGATTTTCGGCAGTTACGCCTCTATAATATTACACTACTGCCATCCTGCGGCGGTATTGAATAAGGATCGAAGCCAGGATGGCGGCGAAGTGAACTATACTCTCAAGGGAATCCACCCGTCAGCATTTTTTTTAGTTTTTGTTTATGTTTTATTGTTTCATACCATAACTGGGGGGATTATGATCAACTTTATTTGGCAAGTAAAGCATTTTAAAGTTGACTCGCATTGACTCACTATGTTTTCTGTGTATACAGGTAAAAGCCAGTAAATTAGAATATTTTGAAAAACTTGATTTATTTCAGTAATTGCATTCAAAAGGTGTAACTTGTACATTATATTTATTCATTGCACACAGACTGATGCATTCAAATGTTTATTTCATTTAATTTTGATGATTTGAAGTGGCAACAAATGAAAATCCAAAATTCCGTGTGTCACAAAATTAGAATATTACTTAAGGCTAATACAAAAAAGAGATTTTTAGAAATGTTGGCCAACTGAAAAGTATGAAAATGAAAAATATGAGCATGTACAATACTCAATACTTGGTTGGAGCTCCTTTTGCCTCAATTACTGCGTTAATGCGGCGTGGCATGGAGTCGATGAGTTTCTGGCACTGCTCAGGTGTTATGAGAGCCCAGGTTGCTCTGATAGTGGCCTTCAACTCTTCTGCGTTTTTGGGTCTGGCATTCTGCATCTTCCTTTTCACAATACCCCACAGATTTTCTATGGGGCTAAGGTCAGGGGAGTTGGCGGGCCAATTTAGAACAGAAATACCATGGTCCGTAAACCAGGCACGGGTAGATTTTGCGCTGTGTGCAGGCGCCAAGTCCTGTTGGAACTTGAAATCTCCATCTCCATAGAGCAGGTCAGCAGCAGGAAGCATGAAGTGCTCTAAAACTTGCTGGTAGACGGCTGCGTTGACCCTGGATCTCAGGAAACAGAGTGGACCGACACCAGCAGATGACATGGCACCCCAAACCATCACCCAACCATGCAAATTTTGCATTTCCTTTGGAAATCGAGGTCCCAGAGTCTGGAGGAAGACAGGAGAGGCACAGGATCCACGTTGCCTGAAGTCTAGTGTAAAGTTTCCACCATCAGTGATGGTTTGGGGTGCCATGTCATCTGCTGGTGTCGGTCCACTCTGTTTCCTGAGATCCAGGGTCAACGCAGCCGTCTACCAGCAAGTTTTAGAGCACTTCATGCTTCCTGCTGCTGACCTGCTCTATGGAGATGGAGATTTCAAGTTCCAACAGGACTTGGCACCTGCACACAGCGCAAAATCTACCCGTGCCTGGTTTACGGACCATGGTATTTCTGTTCTAAATTGGCCCGCCAACTCCCCTGACCTTAGCCCCATAGAAAATCTGTGGGGTATTGTGAAAAGGAAGATGCAGAATGCCAGACCCAAAAACGCAGAAGAGTTGAAGGCCACTATCAGAGCAACCTGGGCTCTCATAACACCTGAGCAGTGCCAGAAACTCATTGATTCCATGCCACGCCGCATTAACGCAGTAATTGAGGCAAAAGGAGCTCCAACCAAGTATTGAGTATTGTACATGCTCATATTTTTCATTTTCATACTTTTCAGTTGGCCAACATTTCTAAAAATCCCTTTTTTGTATTAGCCTTAAGTAATATTCTAATTTTGTGACACACGGAATTTTGGATTTTCATTTGTTGCCACTTCAAATCATCAAAATTAAATGAAATAAACATTTGAATGCATCAGTCTGTGTGCAATGAATAAATATAATGTACAAGTTACACCTTTTGAATGCAATTACTGAAATAAATCAAGTTTTTCAAAATATTCTAATTTACTGGCTTTTACCTGTATATCATACTTGCCAACCTTGAGACCTCCGATTTCGGGAAGTGGGGGGGGTGGGTCATGGGGGGCGTGGTCGGGGTGGGGCGGGGGGCGTGGTTAAGATATATATATATATATATATATATATATAAGAAATACTTGACTTTCAGTGAATTCTAGCTATCCATCCATCCATCCATCCATTTTCTACCGCTTATTCCCTTTTGGGGTCGCGGGGGGCGCTGGAGCCTATCTCAGCTACAATCGGGCGGAAGGCGGGGTACACCCTGGACAAGTCGCCACCTCATCGCAGGGCCAACACAGATAGACAGACAACATTCACACTCACATCCACACACTAGGGCCAATTTAGTGTTGCCAATCAACCTATCCCCAGGTGCATGTCTTTGGAGGTGGGAGGAAGCCGGAGTACCCGGAGGGAACCCACGCAGTCACGGGGAGAACATGCAAACTCCACACAGAAAGATCCCGAGCCCGGGATTGAACCCAAGACTACTCAGGGCCTTCGTATTGTAAGGCAGATGCACTAACCCCTCTGCCACCGTGAAGCCGAATTCTAGCTATATTTATATATATATATATATATATATATATATATATATATATATATATATATATATATATATATATATATATATATACATATATATATATAAATAAATAAAAGAAATACTTGAATTTCAGTGTTCATTTATTTACACATATACACACACATAACACTCATCTACTCATTGTTGAGTTAAGGGTTGAATTGTCCATCCTTGTTCTATTCTCTGTCACTATTTCAGAACACACACATTATACAAATATACATTATACAATCAATAAGAAAACGGGAGCTCTAATTTGGGAGTCTGAATTAGGATCAGAAGTTCCTATATAAACATTGCGCACTCACGTCGCCTTTTTGTATTGATTACTGCAGCTGTGCACTGGATTCATTCACAAATACAAACTACAACTCACAAACACTTTAGAGTTAGGCTCCACCATCAGAATGTGTACTTAAACTTATAAAGATCACATGGATATTATTCAGTGAGTTGATTCACCAAAACTAACCTGTTATACAGGAGGAAAAAGCACACAGGACGTTTCAATTGTTCACAGACTGGTCGCGCTCATCAGAATGACAAGACACTTCCGGTCTGCAGGTGGTAGCATTCAATTGGGAAGAAACGCCCTACTGACCAATGTGAATACTGATAAATGTGTAATGACAGCTCCAAAAACGAATTCAAACCACAAAATAAAATAAATAAATCAACACAAAAATGTGACACATTATGGGTGGGTCACATATGCATGTACAGTAGATGGCAGTATTGTCCTGTTTAAAAGTGTCACAACATTGCTGTTTACGGCAGACGAACTGCTTTACGGGGGACGAAAACTTGACTGCTGTTGTTGTGTGTTGTTACCGCGCTGGGAGGACGTTAATGAAACTGCCTAACAATAAACACACATAAGAAACCAAGAACTCGCCCTCGATCATTAGCTGTTTATTTGGTGGGAAAGCTGACGTGTGAACAGGCTGTCAACACGTCACTCAGGTCCGCATGGAGCTGGAGGGGGCGTGGCCTCCAGCGCCGGGAGATTTTCGGGAGAAAATTTGTCCCGGGATGTTTTCGGGAGAGGCGCTGAATTTCGGGAGTCTCCCGGAAAGTTGGCAAATATGGTATATATGCTGTGTTTACTAATAACTTTTGACTGACCTAAATCATTTAATCAAATCCAAATTTGAACCCTTAATGAAAATAACATATTTATTTATTTATTATTTATTCAGGTTTGTACCAGACATTTGACTATTTGACAAAATAGAGTTCATTTCATTTTTTTTTTCCATTTATTTATTTATTTCAGGCAATGACATAAAAAAAAATACAAAGTTGACAAGACATGATAATATAAATGAATATAGTGCAAAATGTCATGTATTGTATAGTATGTAATGCATGATTATCCAGTTTTGCCTGAAAGGGAGTGGGAAGAAGATCACTTATTTAATCCCACCCCCAGTTCTCCATTCAGTGATTATTCACATGAGTTTCACTCTTACTTTGTTTAAGGATTATAATACAGATGTTGTATCATAGTGGCATTACCACAGGTAACAATAATTATTACACTGTAACAATAATTGGTATCAACAATGTAGGAAGAATGAATATACCAACAATGGTTGTTGGAATAATTGTTTGTAAGTTATCACAAAAGAAATGTTGTATTATGAATGCTGTATTTTGAGGCCTAACAAAAGGATGAAGTCTCGTGAAACGCCACTGTGATTTCAGCACGGACAGATGGCAGGATGTGCTCAACTCCTGGAGGAACTCTCTTTGAAGTGTTAAACGAACTCTCTTTGAAGTAATTCACAAACTCTCTTCCAACTATTTGGTCAACGCTATTTACGACACGCTGCCCTCTTGAAGTCACTGTGGACAGGAGACGGGAGGGGTTGTCCATTGTCCTCCAACACCTGCCCCAGCTGGATCCAGGAAGAGCCAAGCCCGAGAAGTCCTCTTCTTGGACTTCAAAGCGACCAAAAACAATGACTGTTTTACATACCTCCCCATTCCTATTGTGACATATGTTGGTGCGTGAACATGGAACATCTGAATTAAAAGAGGAGACGAGAACCTTCTTCGTCAGAGCGTGCTAAGACACTGTAAGAGGTTACAGGTTGAAGCCGTCTCTCCTCAATTGAGTCCAAATTGAATTCTGTCTCTGTTTGATTCCTTGCCTTTTGTCTTGTGTAACAGATGTCCTGTATTTGAACCTGACAATGGTAATAGACAAAATGCCAACAATGGTAATAGACGAAATACCAACAATGGCAATAGACAACATAGCAACAATGGTAATAGACAACATAGCAACAATGGTAATAGACAACATAGCAATAATGGTAATAGACAATATACCAATAATGGTAATAGACAACATAGCAATAATGGTAATAGACAATATACCAATAATGGTAATAGACAACATAGCAATCATGGTAAGGAAACATTGAGCACATAACACTTTGAGGCAGAGTACAACAACAGGTCAAATTAAAGACCCTCATCTCTATATTTGAACCAGACCACATGTTTGTATAATAGTTTAAATCGATTAATAGTTTGATAAAGTAGTGTTTTTAAAAAGAAAATTCACATTCAATGTGACCAAATGTAGTTTTATTTGATTCTATTTAGAATAGGTCTATGTACCCGCTGTATTTTTTTGCCCTGGTGTTCCATCCATCCATCCATTTTCGAGGTCGGGTCACGGGGGCAGCAGCCTAAGCAGAGGAGCCCAGACTTCCCTCTCCCCGGCCACTTGGTCCAGCTCCTCTCGGGGGATCCTGAGGTGTTCCCAGGCCAGCCGGGAGACGTAGTCTTCCCAACGTGCCCTGGCCTCCTACTGGTCGGATGTGCCCTAAACACCTCCCTGGGGAGGCGTTCGGGTGGCATCCTGACCAGATGCCCGAACCACCTCATTTAGCTCCTGATGTTATTGTATGTCAAACAAGTTAAAAATAAAAACATTTTGAAGATAAACAATAGACATACTTGCCAACCCTCCCGGATTTTACGGGAGACTCCCGAAATTCAGCGCCTCTCCCGAAAACCTCCCGGGGACAAATTTTCTCCCGAAAATCTCCCGAAATTCAGGCGGAGCTGGAAGCCACGCCCCCTCCAGCTCCACGCGGACCTGAGTGACGTGTCAACAGCCTGTATTCACGTCCGCTTTCCCACAATATAAACAGCGTGCCTGCCCAATCACGTTATAACTGTAGAACGATCGAGGGCGAGTTCTTGGTTTCTTACGTGGGTTTATTGTTAGGCAGTTTCATTAACGTCCTCCCAACGCGGTAACAACACACAACAGCAGTAGTCATGTTTTATTCTACCGTAAAGCAGTTCGTCTGCCGTAAACAGCAATGTTGTTGTAATATATTGAGTTGGAGGCAATAACCTGGCGAGGTGATGAAGTACGTCTCTTTACTGTAGACTTCAGCACGGACTCACACACTTGACGTCAGGTGCGCAACACCACGTAAATCGTTGGCCAACCAAAAAGTAACCCCAGTACGCTATAGCCAACATTCACCAGGAGATGGCAACAGACAAACATAGATCACTCTATTACATTCCTCCCCTTTTAGGAACGGAGAAGTTCATCAAAATAAATAAACAACCCAACCAAAAAATGCAGCAGCTCAATTAAAAAACTGTACTTAAGCCACATTCTTTTCTTTTTTTTAGTACTGAACTCTTAACCCTCATTTGTAAACAATAACATGCTTATTATACAAACAGTATTTGTACACCTTTAACACAGATTTTTATACTGTCTTCAGAGATTCAGTTTATTTGGTGGTACTCGAAACCTTTCTGGGTACCTGCGAAAGGGTGTTCAGCATGGTTAGAAAAATAGTGACAGAGAATAGAACAAGGATGGACAATTCAACCCTTAACTCAACAATGAGTAGATGAGTGCTATGTGTGTGTATATGTGTAAATAAATGAACACTGAAATTCAAGTATTTCTTTTATATATATATATATATATATATATATATATATATGAAATACTTGACATGGTGAATTCTAGCTGTAAATATACTCCTCCCCTCTAAGCCACGCCCCCATCACATGCACAAGCCACAACGACATCCTCGGCTCAGATCCCACATCAGGGCAAGGTAAAACTCAACCCAATGGGACAATGAGAAACCTTGGAGGGGACCGCAGATGTGGGGAACCCCCTCCTGGGTGACCGGTGCAATGGATGTCGAGTGGATCTAGCATAATATTGTGAGAGTCTAGTCCATAGTGGATCTAACATAATAGTGTGAGAGTCCAGTCCATAGTGGATCTAACATAATAGTGAGAGTCCAGTCCATAGTGGATCTAACATAATAGTGAGAGTCCAGTCCATAGTGGATCTAACATAATAGTGAGAGTCCAGTCCATAGTGGATCTAACATAATAGTGAGAGTCCAGTCCATAGTGGATCTAACATAATAGTGAGAGTCCAGTCCATAGTGGATCTAACATAATAGTGTGAGAGTCCAGTCCATAGTGGATCTAACATAATAGTGAGAGTCCAGTCCATAGTGGATCTAACATAATAGTGAGAGTCCAGTCCATAGTGGATCTAACATAATAATGAGAGTCTAGTCCATAGTGGATCTAACTTAATAGTGAGAGTCTAGTCCATAGTGGATCTAACATAATAGTGAGAGTCCAGTCCATAGTGGATCTAACATAATAGTGAGAGTCCAGTCCATAGTGGATCTAACATAATAGTGAGAGTCTAGTCCATAGTGGATCTAACATAATAGTGAGAGTCCAGTCCATAGTGGATCTAACATAATAGTGAGAGAGTCCAGTCCATAGTGGATCTAACATAATAGTGTGAGAGTCCAGTCCATAGTGGATCTAACATAATAATGAGAGTCTAGTCCATAGTGGATCTAACTTAATAGTGAGAGTCTAGTCCATAGTGGATCTAACATAATAGTGAGAGTCCAGTCCATAGTGGATCTAACATAATAGTGAGAGTCTAGTCCATAGTGGATCTAGCATAATAGTGAGAGTCCAGTCCATAGTGGATCTAACATAATAGTGAGAGTCCAGTCCATAGTGGATCTAACATAATAGTGAGAGTCTAGTCCATAGTGGATCTAACATAATAATGAGAGTCTAGTCCATAGTGGATCTAACTTAATAGTGAGAGTCTAGTCCATAGTGGATCTAACATAATAGTGAGAGTCCAGTCCATAGTGGATCTAACATAATAGTGAGAGTCCAGTCCATAGTGGATCTAACATAATAGTGAGAGTCCAGTCCATAGTGGATCTAACATAATAGTGAGAGTCTAGTCCATAGTGGATCTAACATAATAGTGAGAGTCCAGTCCATAGTGGATCTAACATAATAGTGAGAGTCTAGTCCATAGTGGATCTAACATAATAGTGAGAGTCCAGTCCATAGTGGATCTAACATAATAGTGAGAGAGTCCAGTCCATAGTGGATCTAACATAATAGTGTGAGAGTCCAGTCCATAGTGGATCTAACATAATAGTGAGAGTCCAGTCCATAGTGGATCTAACATAATAGTGTGAGAGTCCAGTCCATAGTGGATCTAACATAATAGTGAGAGTCCAGTCCATAGTGGATCTAACATAATAGTGAGAGTCCAGTCCATAGTGGATCTAACATAATAATGAGAGTCTAGTCCATAGTGGATCTAACTTAATAGTGAGAGTCTAGTCCATAGTGGATCTAACATAATAGTGAGAGTCCAGTCCATAGTGGATCTAACATAATAGTGAGAGTCTAGTCCATAGTGGATCTAACATAATAGTGAGAGTCCAGTCCATAGTGGATCTAACATAATAGTGAGAGTCTAGTCCATAGTGGATCTAACATAATAGTGAGAGTCCAGTCCATAGTGGATCTAACATAATAGTGAGAGTCTAGTCCATAGTGGATCTAACATAATAGTGAGAGTCCAGTCCATAGTGGATCTAACATAATAGTGAGAGAGTCCAGTCCATAGTGGATCTAACATAATAGTGTGAGAGTCCAGTCCATAGTGGATCTAACATAATAGTGAGAGTCCAGTCCATAGTGGATCTAACATAATAGTGAGAGTCTAGTCCATAGTGGATCTAGCATAATAGTGAGAGTCCAGTCCATAGTGGATCTAACATAATAGTGTGAGAGTCCAGTCCATAGTGGATCTAACATAATAGTGAGAGTCTAGTCCATAGTGGATCTAGCATAATAGTGAGAGTCCAGTCCATAGTGGATCTAACATAATAGTGAGAGTCCAGTCCATAGTGGATCTAACATAATAGTGAGAGTCCAGTCCATAGTGGATCTAACATAATAGTGAGAGTCCAGTCCATAGTGGATCTAACATAATAGTGAGAGTCCAGTCCATAGTGGATCTAACATAATAGTGAGAGTCCAGTCCATAGTGGATTTAACATAATAGTGAGAGTCTAGTCCATAGTGGATCTAACATAATAGTGAGAGTCCAGTCCATAGTGGATCTAACATAATAGTGAGAGTCCAGTCCATAGTGGATCTAACATAATAGTGAGAGTCCAGTCCGTAGTGCATCTAACATAATAGTGAGAGTCCAGTCCATAGTGGATCTAACATAATAGTGAGAGTCCAGTCCATAGTGGATCTAACATAATAGTGAGAGTCCAGTCCATAGTGGATCTAACATAATAGTGAGAGTCCAGTCCATAGTGGATCTAACATAATAGTGTGAGAGTCCAGTCCATAGTGGATCTAACATAATAGTGAGAGTCCAGTCCATAGTGGGGCCAGCAGGAGACCATCGCGAGCGGAGACGGGTCAGCAGCGCAGAGACGTCCCCAACCGATGCACAGGCGAGCGGTCCACCCCGGGTCCCGACTTTGGACAGCCAGCTTTTCATCCGTGGCCACCGAACCTGTGTGCCCCCCCTCTCCACGAAGGAGAGGGGGGGCACCTCTCAGAGCAGAAAAGAAACGGCAGATCAACTGGTCTAAAAGGGGGGTCTATTTAAAGGCTAGAGTATACAAATTAGTTTTAAGATGGTACTTAAAACCTTCTACTGAGGTAGCATCTCTAACTGAGGGCATTCCAGAGTACTGGAGCCCCAATAGAAGACTTTTTTTGGGCTCTGGGAATCACTAATAAGCCGAAGTTCTTTGAACGCAGATTTCTTGCCGGGACATATGGTACAATGCAATCAGCAAGATAGGCTGGAGCTAGACCGTGTAGTATTTTATATGTAAGTAGTAAAACCTTAAAGTCACATCTTAAGTGCACAGGAAGCCAGTGCAGGTGAGCCACTATAGGTATATGTATATAAAGGTATATACAGTATAGGTATATGTATATATGTATATATGTACAGTATATAAAGGTATATACAGTATAGGTATTGTCATGTCTGTGTTGATCATGTTTTTGTTTGGCCATGTGCTGTTTGTTTTTTGGACGCTTTTTAGTTCCTGGTTTCACTCTCTTGTTTTGTCACCATAGCAACCGTTAGTTGTCACCTGTCACGTCACGCACCTGTTTCACGTTTTGAGTCACACACCTGTTTTCACTAATCATGTCACTATTATTTAAGCTTCGAGTTGCCAGGCTGTCTTTCTGGCAACATCACTCTTTATGATCACTCTTCTTCATGCCATGTTCACAGTCCCATGCCAAGTAAGTTTTTGTTTCATGTTTATAGCTGTTTGCCTTTGTGCAAGTTTGTTTTCATTAGCCAAGTGTTTTACCTCCGCCCTTGTGTGCGCCTTTCGTTTGTTCTTTTTTGATAGTGTTTAATAAATCATGTACTCACATTCCCGTCTCGCCCGAGCCAACTTTCCGTTGCCTTCCGGAAAAACAAAACCCAAGGACCAAGTCTTGACAGGTATATGTATATAAGTATATACAGTATAGGCGTAATATGATCAAACTTTCTTGTTCTTGTCAAAAGTCTAGCAGCCGCATTTTGTACCAACTGTAATCTTTTAATGTTAGACATAGGGAGACTCGAAAATAATACGTTACAGTAATCGAGACGAGACGTAATGAACGCATGAATAATGACATACTTGCCAACCTTGAGACCTCTGATTTCAGGAGGTGGGGGGCGTGGTTGGGGGCGTGGTTAAGAGGGGAGGAGTATATTGACAGCTAGAATTCACCAAGTCAAGCATTCCATACATATATATATTTATATATATATATATATATATATATATATATATATATATATATATATATATATATATATATATATGTATATATATATATATATATATATATATATATATATATACACATATATATATATATATACATATATACATATATATATACATGTGTGTGTGTATATATATATATATATATATATATATATATATATATATATATATACACACACACATGTATATATATATATGTATATATGTATATATGTATGTGTATATATATATATATATATATACACCATAGTGGATCTAACATAATATACACACATATATATATATATATATATATATATATATATATATATATATATATATATATATATATATATATATATATACACACACATCCTGAAAATATGCAAACAAAACTGTGTTTAAATAATTGATACTTCAAACTTGCATAAATAAATATTAAGGAATATAACATAACTTGGCTTCGGAGAGCTTTAAAATGTAATGAATAAAATGCTAAAGTTGTTGATAAACAAGCAATTATTTTAATAATTAGATATGGTCATTTTAAATGAATTACTATGATCATTTAAAATTAATTATTTCAAACATGTTTATTTTAATGTATAATCCTATGGCTGGATGTAATAAGGAGTCAGAAAAAATACAAATAAAAATACAATTAATTTTGATGTTTTTAGCAAAATATAGTAAAAATGTATTTATTTATTTATTTTTTTGATTAATAAATATATTTAATTGTAGGTAAGATAAACATAATACAATTTATCTCTAGTCTGGATGATTTAGTTCTTGTCACCCTGTTGTCCTCCCGTCATGAAAAAAGGCTGTCCTCACTCAGGTCCGCATGGAGCTGGAGGGGGCGTGGCCTCAGGCTCCGGCTGAAAATCGGGAGATTTTCGGGAGAATACTTGTCCCGGGGGGTTTTCGGGAGAGGTGCTGAATTTCGGGAGTCTCCCGGAAAATTCGGGAGGGTTGGCAAGTATGATAATGATCTCAGCGTCGCTAGTGGACAAAATGGAACAAATTTTAGCGATATTACGGAGATGAAAGAAGGACGTTTTAGTAACACTCTTGATGTGTGACTATTATTATTATTATTTTTAAAGACATTAGAACGTTACCCAAGTCTGTCAGCCGTCAAAGTATAGAATGGCGGCCGAGAAACGTAACAAGTGCCACAAGATAATAACGTAAGGCCGCAACACAACAACTTTCAGCTACTGCACGATTGCAAAAGCCACAACAAATACAAACGCCACAGCATAATAACATAAAGCCACAACACAACATTGAGCAACAAAGGAAGTGACGGACACAACAGAAGTGACAGTGGGCACTTTTTGTGGAAGGATCAGGTGGCTGAGGCGGAAGGTTGAAAACGGTGTAATGACATCAGTATATCATTATGACTGAAAAAGTGGTCACACTTCAACTACTTTTCCAACTTTTTGTCTCAGCCACTTGGTCCGTCGACGATAGTTGTCTGCTGTCACTTCCGTTTTGTCTGTCAATTCCTTTGTGGCTTAAAGTTGGGTTGTGGCTTTATGTTGTTTTGTTGTGGCGTTTGTATTTGTTGGGGCTTTTGCAATTGTGCTATAGCTGAAAGTCGTTTTGTTGTGCCTTCATGTTGTTGTTTTGTGGCGTTTGCATTTGTTGTGAATTTCTTCGGCCACCGTAGCTGTTCACTAAAATGAGAGTACTAGCAGGTCAAACCAACGCTCGTTTGACCTGAAAAGATTTGGTTTTGTCATGACTTGGTCCTGGGTGTTTGCTTTTCCGGAATGCAACGGAAAGTTGGCTCGGGCGAGACGGGAATGTAAATACATGATTTATTTAATATATCAAAATAAAGTACAAACGAAAAGCGCGCACAGTGGCGGAGAACAAACTATGAAACCAAAAGACTATAGCATTAATAAACAAAACTTACTTGGCATGGACTAAAAGGAGCAGCATGAACGATGGACATGAAATCAAGTGTCAGAAATGTGCCGAGCATAATTGTGGGATGTCACCAGACAGACAAACTGAAAACAATGAACTTAAATACTACAGACATGATTAACGAAAACAGGTGTGTGACTCAAAACGTGAAACAGGTGCGTGACGTGACAGGTGAAAACTAATGGGTTGCTATGGTGACAAACAAGAGTGCACAATGAGTCCAAACGTGGAACAGGTGAAACTAATGGGTAATCATGGAAACAAGACAAGGGAGTGAAAAGCCAGAAACTAAAGAGTCCAATAACTAAACAAAACATGACTAAAACAAAACATGATTACACAGACGTGACAGGTTTTACTTAAGTTATTAGGTAAACCTACTGGTAATTCAATCTGAAAATACAATACGGGCCAAAAGTTAGGACACACCTTCTCATTCAGTGCGTTTTCTTTATTTTCATGACTATATACATTGTAGATTGTCACTGAAGGCATCAAAACTATGAATGAACACATGTGGAGTTATGTACGTAACAAAAAAATATATATATATTAGCCTACTATCAAAATCGCAGGCTGACGCCAATCTTATTTGACAGAAATTTTGAAATGTAATATTTATTCTACACATTTTTACATCATACGAAATCATTAGTAAAATACAGGGTGAGATAACTTCTAGAAATGACTGGCTTAGAATTACCAAAGGTATAGATGTGTGTGCCCAAGTTAAAGGAAACGGCAGGCTGTTTTCCTTTAATTGATTTATTACAATCTTTGCAAGCTGGGTAACGTTTGCTGTGGTCTGGAACAACATAGCACACAAACAACTATCAGAAATGCAGCCAATATTACATACAGATAATGTGTCACGAGACATGCAAATATAAATTGAATTAAGAGGACTTAAAGGATATTAAATGAGCTCAAATATATAAATGAGGCATAATGATGCAAATTGTACATAAAGCTAGCCTAAATAGCATGTTAGCATCGTTTAGCTTGCAGTCATGCAGTAACCAAATATGCCTGATTAGCACTCCACACAAGTCAATAACGTCAACAAAGCTCACATTTGTGCCTTCACGCACAACAATAACATTTTGGTGAACAAAATGAGACAAAAAAGGAGTGGCATAAAACACTTCTTAGAAAGTCGGAGAAAGCTGTACATCTAAACAAACTATGGTGAGTTCAAAGACCGCCAAAATTAGTAGTACAAAACGGCGCTCGCCAAATAGTCTCTAATCCGTGAAGCATGTTTAACATTAACGGTGTGATTTCTAACAGTTAGGATGGTTTGTGTCAAGTTTGTTTTCATATTAAAACAAAAAATATATTTTTCCCCTCATCTTTTTCCATTTTTCATACATTTTTGATAAAGCTCCGGAGAGCCACTAGAGCGGCGCTAAAAAGCCGCATGTGGCTCCAGAGCCGCGGGTTGCCGACACCCATACTTGCCAACCCTCCCGGATTTTCCGGGAGACTCCCGAAATTCAGCGCCTCTCCCGAAAACCTCCCGGGACAAATTTTCTCCCGAAAATCTCCCGAAATTCAGGCG